>NC_043962.1:33329402-33691902 GCF_902148855.1 Sphaeramia orbicularis | reverse complement strand
CAAAGCTATCATTATATTCATTTTGGCAAAAATCGAGTGGATTTCTACAACCAGTTTTAATTCCTGCTTGATTTGTAGCGTCTATAAATAGTTACGTCATGACATTTGCACATATTAGGTCAAGACTTACAACAAAGATTTCTAAGAGTGAGGAGAAACAGGACAGAGCAGCACAGTCAACAACCTGGAGGGAGTGGGTCATTTGCTTTTAAAGGGCCAGTGCTCAAAATGACCTTTCTGGTGTCATTAGTCAGAAATAGGGTTGAAGATGGACCTGTGGAGTTGAATTAGTGAAGAATTCAGACCCAAGCATAGGCTTTACAGTTTATGTAGACCACAGGGAAATGTTTTAAATGCATAATTCCATTTAAAAAAGTGAAAAATGACCCCTTTAAGTCTCCAATTTACAAAACGACAAGTCCACATTAGTTAGAGTGCAGGGCTTCACCTTCTGAAAGTATCAAAGACAACAGAGTCATCACAGTTTATGGCATCTGGGTGGTTTGGTGGCAGGCATATGTCACCAAGCTGCATCTCATAACACGGGATCCCATGGTGCACCACAGTAAGGCTCGGATAAAAGGAGGACCACCCTGAAACAGAAATAAAGACCGTTTTTTAACCTTAACTCTAATTGCTTTTCAGACAAAAATGAGTTTTCCTCTTGAATAATATGTATAAGCTGGCAAAGACTAACTCCATATAATGATGTAAAATCTATTTCAACCTTGAAATATTATAGACTGAGATACAATTAAGGCTGATGTTGGTGTTTCAAAAAACCAAAATCATCATTATTATATGTATATACTTCAAATTTTGCCATTGAACATATTTCATGCCAGTAATTAGATTTCTGATGGGATTTGCTCCTTGCATGTTGTATGGAGATGTCTGGGGGATTTTAGTTAGTGAGATTATTATTCATAATGTTATATTATAATCTTATTATCATATTATTCTTGCAGAACTGACAGGGGTGCAGTCACCAATAGTCATATCTCTCACATCTTTCCCTTATAAAAATACATATAATGTGTCTAGTAGGGTTTAGTGCAACAAAGAAGACCTAGATACTGAGACGTTTGAACATTTCTTTCATCAGTAAGAGTCAATAATGTCCCACCAAACACAATGTGAATGTGGACCTGTTTGATAACTAATAAATAGTGTAATTGTGTGGTTGTTGCTATGGCATTAGTTGGTGGGAGGGAAGAGGCTCTGAGTGTTGGAAGGATTCTTGGGTTTGGTGAAATAAATCTTCAAACTAGCCAAAATATAAATGTCAGTCTATTATGTTCAATATTTTTTGCTGACAATAAAAAATGCATCTGAAAAATAGTTAGCTTTTTCTCATCGACATAAAGCATATGTTTTAACGTTAAATACCCTACAGTCTAGATTTGCACTTACTTCAACAAGACCTGATTTAAGAGTTTATTCTACCTTTATTTTTCACAAAAAATGGGTGATCCAGTCGACACTCGGCTGTCAAAAGGCTGTCATCAGGGGAGCCAGGGTCAAAGGTCAGTTTCAGAACTGCCTGGCCAAAAGATATGGTGTCCTCATGGCTCACCAACTTCAGCCCCTCAGAACCATATCTCTGTAAAGGAAGCAAAAGGCCAGTCAGAAAAGTCTTTATTCACCCACTACATCAGCTCAGTGGATTGTGAATCAGGCTCTTGGTTTCTATTTTTCACTACAGACATACTGTCTATATTTAGACACTTCATTGGTCATTTTGGATCAATGAGGACTGATGTTAGACACATAAAATTAATTAGTAAGACATGTTCTTCCTGTATTAAAAAGCAATGTAACAATTCTATCCTTTAACCGGTTTCAGGGGCTAATTTATATGCAGGTTTATCAGTTTCTGCACTGAATATAAAACATGCCCGTCACACCAAACAAATGTAAACCTCCTGTGCTCCAATATAGCATCAACACTGACATCTGATATGGTATCTCATGTGGTGTTTACCTATCGATTACTCTGTATACATGATCTATATGACACCAACACTGTAAAATGTGGTTAAATAGTCACTTCTCTTTCTTACTCATTACTTTGACGTATAGTTTAGCTGCCACTGTGCACTCATATAATTCAAATAATTAACTTTGTAACAACACCCTAACAAATGCAACCCAAGCTGGAAACTTTCAAATTTTAGAGTAAATGACGATTACAATTAGCCCATAAAGACTCAGCGCTACTTTTATGTCAGTTCCCAAATAAAATTTTCTCTATATCTAACCTTACTTAAGTGATTTATCACCATTTATTTACAATATTATCCTTTGTATTTTGTATTTTATCAGTATAAATCAGGTATTTAATTTACTAATCATGTGAGTGTTCATAAAAGGCCAGATTAAAGTTGAAGGTTATTATATCAAAAGCAAAGAAAACTGCAGAAAAAGTGACTTTTTCAGTCAAATCTATCATTAACTGAACATAAACCCAGGGTGTCCATCCACTGTCATTGATCCAACTCCATGGGTTTTACTGGTGAATCAATGTTGCAGAAGATGACAATGTCTACATGTTCAATACGGAGCCTCTGAACGTCTAAATGGGTCATATCTGATGACCATGAAAAGATGACAAACAGCATTTTACACCAATTATTTACATGGATTGATAGGATTAATGGATTAACAGGTATTAAACAGTTTAGATCAGTAGAAGGTTTTGGTTGTGTGTTGGATGATTGGGTCTTTCTGGGTTAAAATCAAAATATAAAAAATGAAGGCATACCAAAGTTTATTTCCTACCTTCAAAGAGGAGGAGGATGGCATCATGGTTTCATCGTCTGAGTCATCATCAGAATCGCCAAGTTCATCTGCTTCCTGCCACTCCACATTAGGACCTCGATGGAAGCGCAGGCGAGTTCCTGGATATCAACAAAACTATGTAAGATACAGGAGTCAAACATATGGCCTGTGGGCCAAAAGGCTTGTGAGCCTGCCAAATGGTGCAATTCCACCCTTGGGATGAAGTTGTGAAATACAAAAATTACACTGAGACATTAACAATGAAGGAAGTTAAAATCATTTTAGTTCATGTTCCACATATAGACCAATATAATCTAGAGTGGTCCAGACCAGTAAAATACTATTACAATAACCTCTGAATAATGACAACTCCAAAATTTTCTTTGTTTTAGTGTAAAAAAAAAATGTGCATGACTATGTTTATATTTACAAACTATCCTTTCACAGGAAATGTGAATAACTTGAACAACTATGAAAAACCTAAAATGACTTCAGAGAAGTAAGTGCAATTTTAACAATATTCTGCCTGTTACTAAATGTTTAGTGTATTTGTAGATGCACTGTGGTCTGTAACTTGTAATGCATATGTGTAACTGATAAACTAAGACATAATATTGTTAAAACTGCACTTATTTTTCTTAAGACATTTCAGGTTGTTCATGTTATTCGTATTTTCATGACAACTTTGTACATGTAAACATTTTGATAATGTAATTTTACTTTTCTCACTTATTATTTTACTGATTTGGTCCACTTCAGATCATACTAGGCTGAATGTGGCCCCTGAACTAAAATGAGTTTGACAATCCTGATGTAAGACAATGAGTAATAAAAAGTTGTGAAAGATCACTGGAGGGAGTGAATGTAATACCACTATTTAGACACTAGGTGGCACTTTTTTTTTTTTTTTTTTTGGTTCATAGCCATTTTGGTTGGGGGAAAAAATGAGAAGTGTAAAGAAAAGCGTAAACAACAGATTAGTGTCAGCACAAACGCAGCTTTAGACCAAATACAACCCTGATTACAGGTCTGGCTTTCATCGACACACTTTGAAAGAAGACTAGTTTAAAGGTCCAATCAGTAATGTTTTGACAGGAGAAATTACAGATTGATCCACATATAGAATTGAAGAGTGCAAGGAAAATACCACCCATTTAAATATGGCTTTATTTTAATCAGAACTCATTCAGAACTTTGATATGTGTTTACCAAAATGATGTATATTTACAGCATGTCGGGTTTTTTTTTCCTGAAAATACAGATCCATGTCCATGTTTTCATTTTTAGTGACAGAGCAGGTTGTCTTCTTCTTTAACTAGACTATGGATTGTACCTTAAGCAAACACACATTTTTTTGTTTTATGAAATTCTTGAAAATCTTGTGCTAAACATGAACATTGTAAGTTTAAGTGTCATTTTACAGGTTATAAGTTTATATACGTCAACATATGTACACACCTTTAAGGAAGCAATGCCAGGCTGTAGAAGGCCAGGAGTGTGACCAGGCCATGTCTTCATCATCAGAAAACGATGAAGACATTGAGAAAACTCCAGATTCGGATTCACTGCTGGCCTGTTGTAGATAATAAAATAAAGTTCTAAAAAACTACTTAAAATTCACTTACACACAATGCATTGATGAAAAAAAAAATGCAATTAATGAGTGTAAATGGCAGTGATAAGTTGAGACTAAAGGTAAAGCATTACCCGGACACGCCTACGCTCCCTGAGGTGTCCTCTGGAGGGGTTGGGTGCACTGCTCGCTAATGGAGGCCGGGCATAGGAATGTAAACTATTACTGTTGCCAAAAATGTGGACTGGAGATGATCTGAAAATAAATAAATGAAGCAAGTACAGTTTGTTAATATGTATAATAAATAGGCATAATAAACCTTTATAACACTGTTGCATATGTGTAATACCTTAAATATTTTTAAGTGGCTCCATATTTTTTAAGTTAGAGAGCACTGACCTCTGCAAAAGCCAAACAGCCCACTCCTCTCCCCATTTAACAGTGTTATTAAACTACAAATAAAATACAAATTAAAACTATCTTTTTTTTTCTTTGATACTTAGTGTCACTGTTTTTTTTTTGTTTTGTTTTTTTATTACACCAATTTTTACCATTCCAAGTAAGATGTTAGGAAGCACTCAAGCCTCACCCCCTTTTTACAGATCTGCTCCAAAATGTAACACATCATCAACTTCTAAAAATAACTGCCTTCCTCATTTTTTCAGATTTCTCAGGAAACACAAAATCTTAACCAGAAATTGAGTATTTGATGATTTAGGCAAAAAAGTCATTCAATCAAAACATAAAATAGGCTACTATTTTAGGAAGGTGATGGCATTCAGTCTTGTCCTTTGCCTTATCTTTCCATCTAGTTTCTTAAAAATTCTTGCATTAGTTTTAGTGTAAACCTGCTGACAAGACAGAAAGAAGCAATTACATAACCTTCAGGGCAGAGATAATTATGCCACTAACCTGATGATCCTGCTTTATGACAGGCTTGTGTTTTTATTTTATACCTGTTTTGATACTGTACAGACAGTAAAGCCCCTTGAGGCAACTGTGTAATAAGGTGCTACATAGAAAAAACTGACTTGCTTTGACTGTAATGTCTAAATAAGCTTCACAATTTAGGTTTTTGAAAATAAGCTATGATACAAACCTCTTATGCGGGGCATCCTTCAGTAATGGGCTCTGAGGACTGGTGGCAATGTTAGCCAACTCAGCGAGCCAGTTGGTGCTGGGAGAACAGCTGAGCTCCTGGTGGGACACTCCTGCTCCAACCTGGAACAGCTCAGGAGACCTCTGGTCCTCCTCCACCTCTTGCAGCTCTGGCATATCATCTAGAGAGGTCATCGGTAATATTATTATAAACACATTAAAAGCACACCATGCTTCAATGTAATATATAGGTGAAGAAAAATACCATAATCCATGTGGCACCCAGGTGAGGAGGGCAGGTCCTCATTACACTTGAGTGGATCAAAGGACTCGTCCATTCTTTCAATGATCTGCTGTTTCTTCTTTGTTAACAGGCTGCAGGTCACTTTACTTAGCTTTCATCATTAATGTCTGCCACATCAGCTGTTATCGCGCAAAACAAAAAGACAAAATTAAAGCTTCAACAATATGCAACTGATGATAATTCAAGAGACAATAAATGCAATGAATTGTTTTTTTTTTTATTTTTGATAGTAATATAATGATTTCATTGAAGGAGATCCATTCATACATACAGAGTCAAAAAATAATAGACTTAAAATGTATCCACTATTTCTGACAACGGCAATAAAAAATACGCAAGACGCAATGCAAATACTGCAAGACATGCCATATATTTGCAGTAACATGACGGAAAAGAGAAGAGCCTTAAGGGAATCCTTTGTCTGTGAATCGATACACTAAACCGCTGTGACTGGTCATGTGACCCGCTGCGTGGAGGCCTTGTTTATAAACTTAAAAGGATTTGGCGCATGCGTACCAGAGCTCATTCATTCATAACTGCGTAGCATTAGTGATAGATCGCTGGTTTTCGTTTTAACAAAAGTGGAAAATGCAGCTTTTAAAAGTAGAGAAAATGTGCACGAGCATCAGTGTCTGAAGATTAGTCTCCGATGCTTTGGAAATCATCTAATTTTAGCGACGCATTCATGACATAAAATCAGGTTAAAAACATGAAAATGAGTCTGCAAACATCGGATATAACGATTAAGAAAAAAATGCAATTTTATGGGAAATGATACAATTGTGCTCGCGCACATCTGGTAAACCGTAGCTCGACTTCGAACGCGCCTATACATTGATAACACATTCAATTTATCCGTCAATAACACACATCTGGATTGCAATCATGTAGAAAAACAGTATGTGATCATAAGGCCTAGTGTTTCCTCTCTTCTCCAAAGCAGCAGCGGGGTCCTTAACGCAAACCTATAGGCTGTCGGGTCTAACACTGTAAACAAAAGAATGTCAACAAGTTGAGGCATGACGCAACCCCTCTGCCCCGTTCAAAATGAATGACAAGAAAGCCTCTACAAGCATTTACACGACATTTCCCGACTGATTTAAGCAGATTTCACCGACTGAATGACTTGCTAGGGCAAACAAAACTGCTGTCGACTGGGACTGTTATCACCAAAACAGCGTCACAGCGAAAAAAAAAAAAAAAACATAGTCGACCACAACCTGCGATTCGACATCAAATAAGTGCGTGACAACCTCGTTAAAACACAGAATCGGAAACGCAAAGACGACGATTAGGTAATACTCGTGTTAAAATTTAGTTTTAACTATGAGTTTTTTCGAAAAAAGTAGACAACTTCCCACTTACCAGACCTGTCGCCATCAAGAAACTCTCTGGCGTTCACTCGAGGGGCGGGAATGAGTGGTTCCAGAGGCAGCCTCCTATTGGCTCTTGACAGCATCAATAACAGAAATAAAGAAACTCTATTGGCTGATGCGCTTGAGAAAAACATAGAGGGTGGGGTCTAGTTTGTTGATCATAGTATCATTGGATGAAAGTACATGCCTGTTACTGCCCAGTAACAGCTGATTGGCAACATCAGGAACAATACATGGTTATTTTTTTATGTAAAATGTTGCAACTACAGCAAGAAGTCCCTCTTTGCATTGCTCTCTGAATGTTTTTAGCCTCCCCCTTTGAACCGATCAACTCAAGGATCACTTTTCAATCTGAGCCTAAATGAATGAAAAATGAATGGGTCTGAAAAGGGAATGAATGAATAAGTTTGGTGAATGAGTGAATGGGTGGTTTTAAAATGGTGTTGTTCTGCATTGAGAAAAATACTGATGTGACCCCCAGGTATAAAAACGTTCTTTATTGACATGAAAAGTGAAACATACAGTTCATTTAGCCAGTAATATAGATTTGCCTTCAAAAATTACCAGTACTACCTGCACAAGGGGAAAACAAAATCAGAATGCTTAAATGTCAAACCAGCTTTTAACAATCTACGTTGCAGTAAAGCACAGAGAAATTACAGGAGACTTCAATTTATCATGTTTCGTGTCAGTCCAAGAGAAAAAAAAAAAAAAAAGACTTTGTTTCTGTCGAGAGGGAGTAAAAGCGTATGTTTCCAAACAATATTGGTTGTTGGCAGAGGTAGACAGCAATAATGGATGTCATAATCATAGTGTACGTATGTTTCACCGACACAAAAACAATTTGACTTAAAACTTTACAGTAAAACACAGGAAAATCAATTGTCTCAAGACGCTGCTTGTAACGACTACAGTCTAGTTAAGCAACTTATCAAATTAAAGGTGGGCCTATATCAGAACAGTAAATACTAAATTTAAAGTTGTACAGCAATGTGTTGTATATTCTTACAAAATTATCAGCTATATCTCTGAAGTTTGTTTTTTTTTTCTTCTTTTTTTTTCCTGAAAAAGCATAGTATTAGGCTAACAGCCACAAACACTTACGAACAATGATATACAGTTTATGAACATGTATTCAAGGGATTAAATCGTATGATAAAAAGAAACATATTTGTAAAAAACCTTTAGGTACTGCCAAGTGTACAATCTGTAGTGATCCAAAGTGTGATAAAACATAAAATTAAATCAACTTCCTTAACAAACATTGTTTATCCTTTCTCTTGTTGAGGCCCACTTTAACAAGTGCACTTCATACTGCGAGTGTTAGTGCTCGATCCAAGAGCGCTGAGAGAAAGTGACATATTTGCTCGCAATTTTCCAGTAAGAAATTAGCTTTGGCATCTGATTTTAATAAACAATGTCTAGAAATTTACAGAGGCTATAAATGCTGTAGGTGTTAAGTATAACACTGTAGGGGAAGAAGGTGAGAGTTAACAAAAGTGCTAATTGTACAAACAAATAATACATCTGACACTGACAATTAAAATGCACACTTACACTTTTAAGGTGAGAGTTGTAAGGAGTCTAATTTAATCAAGCTTTAAGCAACTCTGCTTTGGCTTATTTTACTTTAATCATAACACTCAGTGGCAAAATCTGTTCAAATGTACCTTGTTTCAAATGGGAAACTGACATAACATAGTCTGTTTAATTTATGTGACACACAAATGTCATAGTGTATATTCACATTTCTTGTAACAAAAGCTGTTAAGTGGTTCCATATAAGCCTTTTCTTCCAATAAACCTATAGTCCAATGCAGTTATCTCATGCACTTTGTTGTTCAATCTCAGTGCTACTTCCAAACAGGGTCACCAGCTGCTCTTCGTAGTTAGCAATGTTTCTCTTCATGATGTCCATGCAAGGGCCCAGCAATCTCTCAAAGGCTTTAATGTCCATGACTGAGCAGAACAAAAGAGAAGACACATAAAAGAAGGTTAAGGAAATCATAATATAATAAGCAGTGAAATGCACTTGTTAGACAATGCATAAACGATGAATAAACTGCACAAAATGTACCCAGACATTTGACGCTTCCCACAGCATAGGCTGACGCTGCCCTGGGCTTGTTTGTAACCAGGGCCAATTCTCCAAAATATTGGCCTCGAGAACATGTAGCGATGTCCACCTCCTCTTCCTCTTGGTCTTTTTTTGTCTGTAAAGGCAGAAACATGCGCACCATAAGACACCAAACAGAAATATATACCGTATATAATGTATATAATGAGAAGAGGACGACTGTGAAACCTACCCTGCTTCTCTTCATGGTGATTCTAACTTGGCCGGACTCAACAATGTAGAAGCTATCTGCTAAATCACCCTGAAATCCAAAATATGAATACATATGTAAATGAGGACAAAATAGAAAGGTGAGTCAATGAGGGAAAAGACCAACTATAAAAGAGATCAGGCAGAGAGTTTCACCTGAGCAATAATCTGCTGTGCATCGCTGAACACCTTGGTGGAGAGCACATCGACTACTTTCATTCTCTCTGAGAGCTGTGGGTGAAATGACATTTGCTTGAGAATAATTTTACTGGAGCTCTAACAAACACTTATATAATGCTAAAAAGAAAAAAAGTGTGAATTTTAACCTCTAATGATGTAAGCAACGGTAGTGTTTCAATAAATGCCTCATACATCTTCCTCTTCTTGGCATTATTTTTCACTATGATCCTTCTGAATGTCAGACGGTCCTGAAATAGAGATTGAACAATTAAAACACATTAGGTAAGAATTCTGGCATAATAATGATTAAAGTTATACTCCGTAGAAAACAAAATGAGTGTGTTCTTGTTTACATTTCCCCTACAGTCCCAGATCTTTAGGTCATCCTAATCAAACAACGCTAAACTGAAATTTAGCAATAGATACCACTGTGAGTTAGAGTAAATAGAGCCTCTCTGTTTCATAATACCACTGAAATTCTAACAGAACCACCCATGTGCTCATTTAATCCTGCTACTTTCACTGATAAACGTTTAACAACATCCCAGCAGTGTGTTAGGTTGATGTATAGTTCACAGAGGATGTAAAACACATAAATGTTAACCCACATGAAGTGCTCCCAAGGGTGCCCCCTAGCTGCAAACATAGTATTTTTCTAACCAAACAAGTAAACATATACCTTAAACCTCTGGTAAAATGGTCCACAGTTGTTATTTACAATTTATAGGTTTAATATCCAACGAATCTATCAAGGAGCTATGTGTATTTACATTTAATCATAGGCATAAACTAGGCTGGTTTCAGGCTGCTGCTGTGGGGTTCTGCTCTGAGACTCCAGCAGCACCGTTGCTCTTCAAGTTTGGATTTGTGATGGCAGAGCAGGTTTGACACAACTTAATCATGCACACCTCTCCTTGTCTCTTTGTGCAACCTCAAACACACATTATAAGTAGTCAGGTCAGTTGGGGATACAGCCGCACAGCTTGCACTTGGATGACATAACAAGCTGCTACAAAAGGTTTAAGGACATAACCCTCTGAGTCATTTAGAAACGACCTGCAGTACAAAAAGAGATCATGTACCTACTGAGTATGCACAGCAGCTGTTGGTGCAATTCAACAAAATATCTGGAAACTAATGTAATAAAGTATGCAGTCATTTTTCCCTCACCTTTGCTTCATGATAGCAGTGGGAGACCCTGTTTCAATGATTCATAGTGTTTTGAGTACACAGACACGCGGATGCTTCACAAGCATGTCTCTTCACATCACTCTCAACAGGCTAAAAACTGCCATTCTATTTGCCTTTTGCATTATAATAAAAATACGTAGTTGTGTTTACTCTCGGTTGCCTTCGTAGGTGTTTTATATGTTACCACAAATGCTAGAAATAGGTTCTCAGGTGGCACTGGTCTGAATATTTAACTGCAAATCATAACAAGTGAAGGCACAGCAAGTAATAAAAAGCTGAGTTCAGAACCTGCTGTGCTCTTACATGTGGATTTAACAGTTTACTCACTAGGCACCAAAGGGCTCCAGGCGAAGTGGCGATTATTGTGGCTGCCCTGGGGGTGTTGTACATCAATGCCAGTTCACCAAAGCTGCCTCGGTTGTCATAGCAGCCTACCAGCTTGTCATTTCCATCAACCTTCACAAAAATGTTAAACATCCCACTGAATAAAAAGAGAAAGACAAAGAGGTATGAACATAGTTTTTTTTTCTAATGCTTGGTCACATAAATTCACAGAGCTGATAAAAATATAATCTCTATCTAGGACGTGAGATGAAATTCACCTTTCGATGACATAGAAGTTATCCCCATCATCGTCCTGATCAATGATGTGCTCCCCCTCTGTGCAAAACTTCTCAAACATGGCATCAAGCACCTGAGACATCTCCTCCTGTGATATTATGGTATAGCGACGTTAAGAGAGCATGTAACTTTGCATGCTATGATGATTCACCAACATTGAAAATAACTACTTAAAGGGGTCATATTTTGCTAAACCTACTTGTATTACTCTTTGGTATATTTATTTGTGTATTTGGGGACCCTGATAGTTCATAATGTTTGAATTTGAACCCTCCAGGTGCTGTAAAGCTATCTTTATATTCATTTTGGCAAAAATCGAGTGAATTTCTACAACCTGTTTTAATTCCTGCTTAATTTGTTACATCTATAACTAGTTACGTCACGACATTTGCACATA
Organism: Sphaeramia orbicularis; assembly: GCF_902148855.1. Classification (NCBI taxonomy): domain Eukaryota; kingdom Metazoa; phylum Chordata; class Actinopteri; order Kurtiformes; family Apogonidae; genus Sphaeramia; species Sphaeramia orbicularis. The sequence continues at coordinate 33,680,055 of NC_043962.1, read as the reverse complement.
TAAGGTCAAGACTTCCGACGAACATTTCTCCAGGAACGCCATAATTGTTTGTCAGTACCAGCGGTTGTAGTCCATACTGAAAATATGTCCAAAATTCGAGCTGATTACCTAAAATGTTCAGTTTTTGGTTGAATGGGACAGAGCAGCACAGCCAAGAACCTGGATGGGGTGGGGTGTGAAGTGGCTCATTTGCATTTAAAGGGCCAGCGCTCAAAACGACTTTTTTGGTGTCATTACTCAGAAATAGGGTTGAAGATGGACCTGTGGAGTTTAATTAATGAAGAATACAGACCCAAGCATAGCATTTATAGTTTATGTAGACCACAGGGAAATGTTTTAAAATGCATAATACCATTTAAAAAAAAGCAAAATATCACTCCTTTAAAACTATCCTGAAAATCATATGTAGTGTACTGAGCTGTGGCAAAAAGTTCTGGCCTCCAGCCATTTTCCCTTTTGTTTAATTTAAGAGATGGCAGAGTACAAACCAGAGGAGCTCAGAGTGCCTGTGGAATATTTCACTTACCGGATCCAAATTCTTGAATAGAAGAATGTCCCTACACGCTTCCTGTAGCCTCTGTCTCTGTTCATCTGTTTTTGGGTAAGTGACCTGCAAATTAAAACATACTCCTGTGATACGGCCTTTAGTGGTCTACACATGAAAGTACATGCAGGAAGTTTCAGTTCAAACTAAGCCAAGACATTAAAGCCAGATGTTTTGTGTCATGAAACACAGTTCACCCTTGGCTCTTTATCCTCTTCATCTTCATCAGGATTGAAAGCTTCAGCACACACTGCATGACAGAAATAAACACATTAATGAACTGCACGTTCTCAACAACAGGGCAAAGTGATGTAAAAAATCAGATTTCTGGTAAAGCATTTTATAAAGCTGAGGTTTTGGGCATATGAACATTAAATAACAAAGACCAAGAAACAAAAGCTCAAACTCTGGTGGCCCTGCAGCACCACTGTGATCCCAACAGAACAATAAAAGCCAAGTCCTAGGGATGATTCAGAGCCATTTCATACAATGGATCTTGCAAAAAATCAACTTTTTTGTCTTAAATGTGGGGCTGTGGTGGATTGTGATGGTGGTGGGATGGAATATTGCTTTCTAAAAGATATAACAGCCATAATTATGTATTATTGAAATGACACAACCTCTGAATGGACCCAAACTGAAACATTTTACCTCTAATGTAATATTGTCTGTAAAGTTTTATTATGATTTTTGTATTGTTTTTTGCATTATCTGTGCTGCATGCACTATTTATTTGCCCTGCACATTATCTGCCTTAACCAGTGAACTTCCCCTTTGTGGGATCAATAAAATTAATCTTGTGTTATGTTATGTTATAATTTATGATCCAAGTCATAAATGATGAAAATTTTACTCTAAAATCCTCAAACAGGGTCAACAAAACATCTTTACTCATGTGTAGATGCTTAATTGGACTTAAATACATATATTTTATTATATATAAGAACCATTTACACTTAATTGGTGTATTTTTATTCCGACTGTCTTTGTTGAATTCTGGCATTCAGGTCCTGGTTTAAGTGGTACAATATACATGCTTAAACAAGAGTCACTATAAATACCTTTACTTTCTTATCCTCGTGTCGATTCAAGATAAAAAAAAAAAATCAACTGTGATACATTACTCAGAAGCTACAATCTTAATATTATTATAAGCTAAAGATTATGATTAGTGGTACACTTCCTGATCTCCCCACCCTTGTAACCCACTGATACTATTAACCTGTCTTAAGACAAAGTGGTTCTACAATGTGTAATGTACCAGACTGTAAATCATTGCTATTATTATAACCCAAAGACAGTGAGAAAAAGCAGATGGAAAAATACTTTGTGATGGCTTGTACTGGTGCAAATCTGACGTAGCCTTGGTGTTCATGTGTCAAAGAACTTTTATATATTTCCAGTCCTGACATTGTCCAGTGTTTCTCTTGACAGATCATGCTTTTAAAGGCTAGTTTAAACAGACAAAATGACCACTCACCTGATGCTCTTCTGATGAATCTGTTTATCACTGGTGCTGCAAAAGAACAAAATATCTATATTAACATGTCAGATTTCATCATGTAAAAATGGCTTCTAACCAAATGGTCAGTGAAAAGCCTGGCTGTGCACTCTAGTGTAGTGGCCCTGAAGGATACATATTCATTTGGGAAAAACCTGAATAAGAGCAGCTGGCTTTGAAGTGAATTTGCATTGTTGAATCGAATTTAAATGACAAAAAAATCCAATGTAAAACAGTAAAAACTGCCATACTCCAGCACAATAGCTTGGCATGAAATATACATTAGTCAGAAGGTCTTCTCCATTAATAATCTGGCACAGAGCTGAGTGCATTTCACTGAAATATGACTGAAAAGTACCTGATGGTGTGATTATCATGGAGCTATAATGACAATCAAATATTCTCCAGTAGTTTTTGTGATAAATGGCTGTTGTCCTTGTCTTTATGTAACCATTGCTGCCAGCCTTGCACACCCCACCACTCATTGGGATGCTGTGTCAGAGCTCTGGGTTGCTATGCTACTTGCTGCACCTTATGGCAATCCTGCACTGGCCATTGTACGAGCTATGTTAAAGGAAATGTAAATGAGGCTAGGGCACTCAAAGGTACATTCGACCAGCAGAGCCTCATGACAGACCTACATTGATCCCCTTTGTCATGTTCTGGTGCATCCAGAGGGTAGGCCCAGCAGGCCTGCACCTGAAACTGGAAATACTCCAATGACCTACAAGTGCACATTCTCAGTCTGGGAGAAACACACCATTTCTGAAAGTGCATCTGATCAGGCTTACACAGAACATGTCCTCTCAGATGAGGAGCAGGGCACGTTCATTACCCATCATTCAGCCTCCGTGACCATATATGGCAAATGACAGAGCCGCGGTGGATGGATGCAAGGTGGCGAGCATCAGTGCGTTCATGTGCCTCCTGCACCCCCGCGCATCCGAAACCATGCAACATCCTAATCCCAAATAACTTCAACTCATACGCATTCCCAGCATCTGCATGACATTCGCTAAATCTGAACCATACCTATGAATTCCTCGTCATCGTCGTCGTCCTCCTCTCCATCTTCCGAGTCGATCTGCATGGCTTCGTCAATAAAATTGACCGCTTTTCCAGGTCTAGGGGCCGAATTTTGGTCATTGCCAAAAGAGGCCTCTTTGGTCTCACTGTCCTTCAGCTGGGTGAAGTACTGTAATGCAAACTCGAGTAAATCCCTGGGCTGATTCCTCAACACTTCCACGGTAAAGCTCTGTAACAGCTCCGTCAGTCCTTCAGGAATTTCTATACTCATTCCTGTTTTCAGTCTATGAATGTGGACAAAAGCGGTTTGCTGCAAATGTCAGATAATCCAAAACAGACAGTCGAAAGGCAGAAAGCACACGGGTGTAGTCAGGCCACCCAGTCAGCGAGCCTTCCACAGCGAATCCTCTCTTTTTCTTGAATGAAAATGGCTCTGGATTTTTGGTCCAAGCATCTTCTGCTGCTTCTGGCTACAGGAAACCCACGCATGTGACCCAGGAATCCATGGCAACCACCTATCCAGGGATTGCGTATGAGCAGCAGCAGCGCACAATCTGCAGTCAGTCGCAAAAGACAAATTATGGTACAAGGAAACGTCTACTTTCAGCTAGAAAGCGATCACATCATCAGGAGAGATGGCAGCTCGCATGGCGTTTCCTTGAGCTTCAAAATGTCTTCTTTTATGGCTGTTAATGCTTTTTTAAAGGAGGGAAACATTTTCTATTCATCTGCAGAAGAAAAAAGAAACCACAAACAGCCTTAAATACTAAAATAGATGAGGTCCATTTGCAAATTTGTCCTATTAATTATAGGCATCTAATATAATAAATAAAAAAATTTAAACTATGCTCAGGGAGCTCACTAATATATATATATATATATATATATATATATATATATATATATATATATATATATATATATATATATATGTATATATATATGTATATATATATGTATATATATACATATGAATGAATTTATTTTTGGTTTGACATCAGTCATTGTAAAGGAATAGGCTAGAAGCAAAAGCTTATTTTTTTGCCTATCCTTTTCAACTAATACACTGCTTACATCAACTTAAATGTGTACAGCATCGAGCATTCACACCATAATAAATTTTTTAAAAAATTAAAAAGTCAACAACAAAACACATCTACCATCTCAATTCAATATTTCTGAATAATTTAAACTTAAAGTACTCTTTTTTTTTTTTTTTTTTTTTTTTTTTAACTTCGCCAAAGGAGTGAATAACTTAAGTGCATCATGAGGTCCATTCCATAATTTCACATCCACAATCCCAATTCATCTACACTTCACATCTGCCCTCACTTTAATCCACTCACACATATCAAAATCTCTGAAATTCAAATTACTCTCTCTTAATTCCAAGAAACCACAACTGGTCTCTCAGACAATACTATTTTTATCCCTCATCTTCCATATACCTATTTAGAAACAATTTGTTATACCTCTTTTTAAATACATTTATGTTTGTAAATATGATATAGAGCAATGTTAAAATCATACTGTAACTGCAAATTCCTATTATTAATTAAAAGCCTAATTAATAGCCTTAAGACAAAAGCTCTTTATAGATAAACGGTTCCTTTAATAGCTCAAGGAGTTTGGACCCAATTTCTTATACCACAGGGAAAAAAATTTAATAAATTAATCTGATGCATATTTTAGTATCATGGAACATGTTAGAACATTGTGACTTGCAGGCAAATACTGTGTTTATAGAAAGTACTACGACAGAATTAAACATTCAGTAAAAAAAGCTGTGAGAAAAATATTCCTGGCCTGAAACTAAAAAATGCTGCATAAATCATCTAAGTTGAACCCTTTACACATGACATATGATGCAGTTATTTTGGTTATAACGTTAATTAGATCCCATCAGTTATGTTTCTGCTTAAAGACACTTCTTAAAAATCTCATTTCACCCAAACTTTTGTTATAACAGGAAGGAAATCTGAGTTTTCTGAAATTAAATTTACACATCTAATCTCATCTTAATCTAAAGTATGTAGCAAAATAAAACAAAAGACCAAGGAGCAATCAAATAAAGGTATTATAGTCGTGACTATGCAAACAGAGGGACCACAGTAGACGCCAATGAGAGACAAAAGGAGCAATCTTACAGCAGGGAATCACTTGAGGAAAGAAAAAACTCGACTAATCTACAAAGCTATTATGTGCCATGGTTATCAGTCCTATGTGGCTCTGCTATGAGACCCCTCCCCCTGCTGTGGCCCATATCTGTCACCCTTTATTAAGAAGCCACCACATTTTCTCACTCAGGCGAACATAGGGAGCAAGTCTACAGAGTGACCTGTAATGCAATTCTTCTGCTGCTGCTGTTACTCTTTGCCATTCAGAAATGCAGGTTTTCTTTGTAACAAATGCATCAAAGGGATGTGTACGCCTATGTTTACAATACAACCCTATCCTGTGTTGGACTGTGAGGAGACAGCAGTATGTTGTTGGACAGTAAACGCAGCGTATCGGGCCTGCTTTCTGAACCGTAGATCCTGAAAATTCTTTCTACTTGATGCTTCTCCACAGACCATTGGAGCTTGCAGCTGCATTATTATTGGATTTCAGAATGTAAAGTATATGTGAATCGTGCAAGTCTCAGTCCACCTTAAGCTATGTTGTTTTTATAGTGTTGAAATTAGTGTGTATACTATTTCTCATCATCTTTTATTCAGATACAGTGAGAAAATACAGGAAATATGTGCACAGCCTGTAAAAACACACAAAAAAACTGAATTAAATGGGTTGTAAAGGTTAAAATCTCTATTTACATCTGACATGTGTTGAATGAAACCTGTTATAAAACATCAGAAAATTAATGCAATAAATCAGGGGTGTCAGACTCATTTTACACATGTTCACGGGCCAGATTCAGCCAAATTTGATCTGAAATGGGCCGAACCAGTAAAATAATAACATAATAATATTATAAATAATGTCAACTCCAAACTTTTCTCTATGTTTTAGAGCACAAAAAGTTAATTTACATGATGGACAGGTTTACATCTACAAACTATCCTTTCAAAAGATGTGAATAACATGAACAAACTGAAAAAATAAGTGTAATTTATATATTATTTTATTTAATTTTTTATAATTTATATAATATTTTGCCTCAGTTTATCATTTATACATGTACATTATAACTTACAGATCACAGTGGATCTACAAATACACAAAACATGTATTAACAGACAGAATATTGTTAAAATTGTACTTACTTCTCTTAAGACATTTCAGGTTGTTCATATTTGTTCAGGTTGTTCACATTTTTTGCAAAATTATTGTTTGTTTTAGTGTAAATACATGAAAATATTTACATTTACAAAGAGAAAAATTTGATGTTGTCAATATTTATATGTTATTATGATAGTGTTTTACTGGTCCTGCCCACTTGAGATTGAGTTGTTCTGAATGTGGAACCTGAACTAAAAAGGATTGTTCATATTTTAGTGTAATTTTTGCATTTCACAAATTCATCCCAAGGGCTGGACTGGACCCTTTGGTGGGCTGGATTTGGCCCCCAGGGCGCATGTTTGACACCTGTGCAATAAATCTTATATTATCTGAACAAAAGGGTTAAAAACATGTTAAACACAAAGGGAGGTCATACTGAATACTACCACTTTAGCTTATAGAGGCTGTTTTTCCAATGAAACTTTTGTTATTACTGCTGTACATGCTTCACATATATTGTATCTTAATACAGAGACTGAGAAATGCATGTGTGGACATTACAATTTTATTAAACCAACAAACCTAATGTTAGCCTAAGACCTTTGCGCATTACTATGTTGTTTAAATATAAACTGGACTCATCCTCTGTGAAGATTAACACATAAACTGACATATAGTACTTGTTCATTCAAGTTGATTTATCTTAATACAACTGTCATCCAGTAAATCCCTTGTTAATCCCACCATTTGTATTTACTACATTCGCATCAATAGATAGAAGACATACTACATATGTCAAGGCACACAATACAATTCAACTACACCCTTAAAATCAACATGACAGTGAATTAATACTTCTGTAAAAAGTTTTTAACAATGTGCAGCCCTCACTAATGCTGCCACCTTCAGATAAACACAAGTATTACAACAGTCTAAAAACACTACACACTGTAGTACATTCTAAAGTAAAGGGACTTCAAAGGTGCAAAATAAATATATGAGTCACTACTAGGATTAGTATTACATCTGCTCTCTAAAATAGCTCAGTTTTGGCAGCGACATGTCCAGGTTAACTTGAGCCACTGGGTGCAAAGGCAGGTTTGAGGGTTTATTAGTCTTTAAATGTGGGCCATGGCTCGGCCCATATTACTTCCATCTGAAGGAAAGATGCTGAGTGGGCGATTTGTTCACACACCTAACACATCATCCTGAGTGTTTCAGGTGTTAATACCCACTACACTGCCAGAATACCACGCTTCTGAAAATACTAACGATATGGATATTTATTCCGCTGTCAAATTTGAACAAAATAGAAGCATCCATAAATGTCAAAAGACTTAGATTCATGACAGATAATAGCATGGACCTTAGAATATATTTTATTTAATCCAGCAGAAGTACAGTACAAAAAAAAAGGGGGGGTGCGGGGGGGTTGTCAGGTAGGCACTGATTCAACTTAGTAAAGATTAAATGGTAAAGTACAGTCTCTAAAATGAACTTAAAATGTAAAAATAAAACTAGATGATGTTGTTTTTGTATTGTTTCATTTTTGTGAGATATGCATCAACAGATAAACCAAAGGCATTATCTATTGTTATGTGTTATTGTTTCAAGACATGGAATGAGGCCAAAATAGAAAAGATAGATGAGACCCCTTGAAGGTACTAAAACTACAGTACTGAGTCTGGTCTGAAAATGTAAGAGGGAAAAGTAATCACTTATGGAAAGTAAGTACTCAAGTATATGTCTGAAAACTCTATTTACCCAATAAAGACCCTGTGCTACTTTTGTGTCAGTTCCAAAATGAATTTTTTTCTATATCTAATGTTTCTCAACTGATTTATCACTATTTATTATAAAATCACCCTCTGTATTTTGCATTTTATCAGTATACATCAGGTATTTTCCTATATTCAATTCACTGATCATGTAGATGTTCATTAAAACTCAGATTAAAGTTGAAGTTTATTATATCAAAAACAAAGAAAACTGCTGAAAAAGTGACTTTTTCAGAAAATATATCATTAACTGAACATAAACCAAGCATTTCCATCCACTGTCATTGATCCAACTCCATGGGTTTTAGTGGTGAATCAATGTTGTAGAAGATGACAGTGTTTCCACGTTCACTACAGAGCCTCTGAACATCCAAATGGGTCATATCTAATGACCATGAAAAGACGTCAAACTGCATTTTACACCAATTATTTACATGTATTGATAGAATTAATAGATCAGCAGTTTAGATAAGTAGATGGTTTTGGTGGATGTTTGGGTCTTTATGGGTCAAATGCAGTAAAAGTAGTGATAATTACTTTCCTCACACTCTGCCCAAAGCTGTTAAAGTGACATTGACTAAACTGTAGTTAAATTATTAAAATTATCAGGGAAAAGACCTCTGACACTAGAAATGTGTGAGTTTTTTTGGTGTTGGGAGGAATAAGAAAGCAGAACACAGAGCACGTGGTGTTTAAAAGGAAGTGGGAGACTGTGCCACCTACTGGTAATGATACAACATTGCAATGCAGTAATGCATGTTTCCTGCAAAAATGACTTCATATTTTTTAAATGTTCTGACGGTGATAAATTGTTATTGTAATTTTCTGTGGATTACGAGCTGTGTCATTATTTCTTCACTGTAATTTAAAACATTGTTTTCTGAACCTTTTAACCCTTAAAGATCTAAACAGACACTTGTGACAAAAAGCATATAATATTTAATCTAAAATATTTAATAACTTCTGAAACACTAATCCTATTTATTCTGTTTTGATATTATACTTCTTGAATTTAATTAATGCTTTTATGAGTGTCTGCATGGTCAATAAATTAAATATGGGAAAAAAACATGATTTTCCCTGAAAAATGCAAAATGCAGAGGGTAAGATTATATCAAAACAAATGGTAATAAATGATTTATGAAAGGTGAAATGTAGAGGAAAATTCACTTTGGAATCGCCACAGAAAATTGGTCTAGGTTTTCAAGGGTTAAGTACAAAAGCACACAAACAAACACAACTCTGACATTTTCATATTATTATCTTATATGTATATCGGCTAAAATTTGCTTTGAGGTCTTATTTATGTCTTTGTGCATCAGAATCAATGATGAATTAATGATTGAATCCCCAAAGGAACTTTGTGTTGCAACTTATGCAGATTTACAGGATTTCATTTCTGTTGCAACATGTTGATGGTCATATGAACTATGTTTTCAGGTCAAAAATGTCCAATTTCATCACAATTAATGCTATATTTTCATGTCACAAATGGCCAAGTTATATTTTAACTGAATTTACCTGAAAAACAAATATCCTATTCTTTTAGATTCCCCAATTTTTCCTACAAGATTATATACTACATATCACAGGTTTTATTTTTACAGGTTACAATATGGAGTATGGTGCTGATCCGTCCTGCTTATGTTACACCAATACATACATGAAGAATGTCACACGTCACTTTTTAAATCAACAGTTTTCTAATAATAAGCATTTTTATAAAGAAATAACTATTCTATATTATTATTTACTCTTTAGTATGATGAGAAACTATACAATAAATAATTCTGATCTTAGTTTTTGCACAGGGATCATTAGTGTAAACGGTGACATGGCTGCCGAGCATCAGTATGATGGGATCTGTAACAACCATGTGACATCTGTCCACTGACACATTTAGTGTTTTTGTGTCAGCTGTTATTGTTTTAGATCCACAATACTAACATTTATGAATAAGAGGAGAATTAGTAATAGTAAGTATATAAGTTTATTACTAATAAAGTACTGGTACTGACCAGATCATCATGGGTAATGTCACGTCCGTCCACCAGCAAAAGTTTTCACATACACGTGCTATTCCAAATCCAATATTTCTGAAAATATAGCTTCCACTGTCAAATAATATCGTTTGTCTGTGAACAAATATATTAGCATTATGTCAACACAGTTCTATGCATTTCTTACAACTTTTTTTTTTGTTGACAAAAATGGCCACTTATTTGACCCCCTAAGTAAATTTTAGCCGATATATACATATACATATATGTGTGTGTGTTTTAATACTGTTTTTGTTTTGTATTTTTTATGACTGATTCATCTCTGAATTTAACATTATCAGGCGTGATCACAGGAAAATGTAAAATATTAGAAACATTTAAAAAAAACAAAAAAAACAAAAAAAAAGATGACATATAACATGTTTAGTTCAGTTAATAAATTGGGATAAACTATGAATGGAAGGAGTGAAGCAGGTTACGTGTCACCACAATAGTCTGTAAGACGTACTGTAAGATATTCTGTATTCAGTTTTAGTTAGATGTTGCCTGTTTTATAATTTCATGCAGGTGATGGTGCTTTGTTTGGAGAAAAAAAGATCAGATCTTTCTGAGTTTTTAAAATTCAGTAACGCAATCTTGACACGCCGAGATAAGGCCATTATACTTCCTTTTATCAGATTTCAGAGCCGTTATCAAACAACAAATGGATGCTGGTGATAACAAAAGTCAGCCTTGGATTTTCCACTGTAGTTCTGACATTATCAGGTGACGGTAAACTCAAAATAAAGACATTGGTTCATATGTTGACTGAAGAAAATAAATGAGCAATGCTTTTTATCGAACCATCAGCCTTTTCCTCAGACATGTATAGATTCAGTTTACTTATGAATGGAAAAAAGTGTCAGTACTATTTAACGTCCCCAGAAAAGCCTAATCTGCCTCTTTCCAATGCTGTAAAACCGTTGGCTTAACTTTATCTTTAATTCTTCAAGTCAAGGCAGTTTTGAATCAGACCAAAAATCAGCTTTACTATAGAAGTAGTTGAATCTTTTTACTGGTGGTTACTTAATACATTTCTATAAAAATGAACCACATCTTGCAGATAAAGCTGAGTGTCTCACTAATCTGAATAATATAATGCAGCACAATGGGAGTTTAAAAAAAAAAAAAAAAAACCTTGTAAAGCACAAGAAGCTGATTGAGGTTTTGAATATATGCATGTTTAACAAAAGGTTATTCATTCCCTTTGACATAGTAAGTCATTACAACTCTTGATCAGTGGATTCTGGCATTTTCATATTATTTTTTTGCCTGATTTTACTTCTAGAAATTTAAAGGAGATTGGAGCTGAAACATACTAACAAGCAAGTGTAACAAGACTACTAAAAGGCCCTCAGAAAAAGCACCTTTTTTGCCATTATTCATCCATTTCTATGACGTCAACAACACTACAACAAAACGCTCTGTATCCTTTTTTCCAGGAAACATTTATTCGATCATGAGACAGGATCGCTTCTTTCCATAAACAGGTCAGTTAAATATTAACAAATTTACAGTCATGAGGAATGTAAAAAAAAAAAAAAAGAAAAGAAAAAAAAAAAAAGAAAACAGAAACAATGCTCGCCTTAAAAAACCCCCAACCCAGGGACCCCACCCAGGATAACATCAACCACGGTGGTTCTGGAACATGAATCAGATCCACTTTCCAGCTCCATTGTTACATGCTCCTCCATTCAGTGCTTCACAGTTCATCTTTGTCTGTTTTTGTCTGTTAAAAGAAAAAAAGAATAAGTTTAAGAAAAAAAAAACAATAAGGCAGTTTTATTTTTCGTCATGCCAGTATGATTATAGTTTTAAAGTTCTCACCGATTCGTCATCTTCGTCCTCATCTACAATTTCGTCCTCTTTATCTTCAGAGTCATCCTCTGCAGGCTCTTCAGGTTCCTCCTCTGGCTCTTCTTCAATCTGCAGAACAGGAACGTAAGTGTCAACACAACATACTCACACACCATCTTCAGACACTCATCTGAAGTGGACAAATTGACCAGTGTAAAGATGAATTAATATTTTAAATTACATTCACACTACAAATATAAGTGCAAAATAATACTCAGAACTGTCATTGAGAAACAGTGGTTGTACACTGTAAGATACGGTGGTTATAACCTGAAACTTGCACACTGAAACTGGGAATATTTCCTTATGCAAATGCTTCTACAGTGATGTGGCAGCTGACTGTGACTTGCCTGTTCGTCCAGAGGTACGTCCATGCTGAGTCGGAGCATGCGCTCTATCCGGTCCCCATAAGCCTTTGTGTCAGCCAGCTGGTAGCCTGAGCGCAGTGTGGCCGTCTCAAACAGAACTACAGCCAGATCTGCCGCCGTCTGGTCCTCAGCGTCATCCTAAAGGAGATAAAGGACACAAACCTTAGTCCTCTACTCTGACTGCTAACTGTGTTCATCTTTTACTATGTGATACCATACATGCATGCTCACAGGCTGTATCATTTCAGGTGAGAAGTATTTAATAAATTATGATCAAGAGGAATTTACTCAAACAGGCCTCCTACAATTTTGTAAAGATGGCAAATAATTTTGCCTACATTCCATAGACCGGTATCATTTTCATCCATAAGGACCCAGTGTGACATTTGTGGCAGTTCCAAAATGAATTTTTCCTCTATATTTGACCATCTTTAAGTGATTTGTCACCATTTATTGTAATATTATCTATGGTATTTTGTTTTTTCTTTAGTGAAAATCAAGTATTTTTCTACATTTAATTTACTAATCAGGTAGATGTTCATAAAAGCTCAGAGTAAAGTTGAGGATTATTACATCAAAAATAGAGAAAACTGAAGAAAAAGTGACTTTTCCAGCAAAATCTCTCATTAACTGAACATAAATCCAGTGTCCATCCACTGTCATTTGTCCAACTCCATGGGTTTTACTGTGTAATCAATGTTGTAGCAGTGTTTTCATGTTGACTACAGAGACTCTGAACATCTAAATGAGTCATATCTGATGACCACAAAAAGATGACCAACTGCAATTTGCACCAATTATTTACATGTAGTGATAGAATGAGTGGATCAACAGGTATCAAAAACAGTTTAGATCAATAGATGATTTTGGTAGATGGTGGATGTTTGGGCCTTTAAGGGTTATACAAGTATTCCACAATATATTAAACTTACATTGACTCGTTTAAGCATCTTCTTGATAAGAGGATGATTGGGGTTGATTTCTAATGTTTTCTTCTGACTGGCATAATAACTGAAAGAGAAGAAATCCATACATTATGAGCACAACTCAGGTAAAACAGTCATGCATGCTATGATAGTTTCCACATTTGTCATTCGATGTTATTGGACATTTTGGGGAGTATTCAGAGATGAACTCACTTTGTTGAAATGTCTTTTCCTGTCTGATAAGCCTGTGCCTTCATGATCCTCTCCATGTTTCCAGACCAGCCGTACTGACTGGCGACCAAAGCGCAGGGTGAGTTGGTAAGCCTCTGAGACAAGATGGCCTTCTCAATCTGTGGAAAGGACACCAATGTACAGACTCGTTGAATAAACATGAGCTAGCGGCTGCAGCCAACATCTGAGTGGTGTTACTTGTCATCAATACAATACAACCATGTCTCTACCTTGTCCTTCAGAGATTTGTCCTTCAGCCAAGTGGTGAGGGGCTCATATTCCTTCTCCAGGGCTTCCCTCTTTTCCTTGGCTTTGTCACTTTCATCAAATTTGATACCCTCCTTTGCAACGTTCTGGAAGCGTTTTCCATCAAACTCAGGCAAAGCCTGGATGCAGTACTCATCCACAGGTTCTGTCAAGTAGATCACCTCATAGCCCTTCTTCAGCAGCCTCTCCACAAAAGGAGAAGACTCAGCCTTTGGGAAAAAAAAAAAAAAAAGAAAAACATGCACTTACCGTTTTAAACATTTCTTAATTTACACAGAATAGGATTCTAAATAAACCAGCAAAAATAGTGATAGCTGTCACAAAAATAAAGACATGTCCTCTCACCTCCTTTCTGCTGGTACCAGCCATGAAGTAGATCTTGTCCTGTTTCTCCTTCATGCGTTCCACATACTGCTCCAGACTGGCCAGGACTGTGTCGCTGTTGGAGGTCTGGAAACGCAGCAGCTTGGCCAGGCGAGTCCTGTTGGAGTGATCTTCAATGACACCCAGCTTGATGTTTGTGCCAAACTCCTTCCAGAACTTATCATTGTACTGTTCCTCTGCAATCTTCTTGATCATGTCCAGGGTCTTACGCACCAGCTTCTTGCGGATAACCTGAACATGGAGGAAGTACATGAGAAAAATTGAAAAACACATTGCCTACTACAGAAAAGTATTATCATCATCCAATCTCTCAACAATTATACTTTTTACATTATTCAAAAATCATCTTTGTTCAGTTACTAAAATATGAAGTTATTTAGGAAGGGTAAAAGAACACATGATGTCTAGTGGTGGTGAAAAGATACAGCCTTCCTGTTAAACATGATGCTCACCTTGAGCAGTTTGTGCTGCTGTAGAGTCTCTCGGGACACATTCAGGGGAAGGTCATCAGAGTCAACCTAACAAAATACACTGACATTAATCCAAGTGCAGTCACTACTTCTGCAAAGACCAGCCAATTAAAATTGGCAGCTGATAACCATAGTTTGATGCGACTTACAACTCCCTTGATGAAGTTCAGGTACTTGGGCATCATGTCATTGAAGTCGTCTGTGATGAAAACTCTTCTGACAAACAGCTGCAATAAAACACATCATTCATTTTGAGAGAATTCCTAAATATGCTCATATAGGGAAATAATTCCATAAAATACACAATATGCCTGAGACACATACCTTGATGTAGTCATTCTTCTTTGAACCATATTCATCAAAAAGGCCACGAGGAGCTGCATTTGGTACAAACAGGATGGATTTGAAGGTAACCTCACCCTCAGCAGTGAAGTGGATATGGGCGATGGGGTCGTCACTGTCCTGTGGGAGAGAGAGAAACATGTTGATCCAACAAGTAATGCTAAAATCGACATTGTCATCAAAACAAAAAACAAATGGCATCACTAATGAGGTTCCCACCTTAGAGAAAGTCTTGTAGAAAGCTTTGTATTCATCCTCCTCAACCTCCTTAGCTGGTCTCTGCCAGATGGGCTTGATGTCATTCATCAGTTCCCAGTCCCACACAGTCTTCTCAACCTAGAATCGATAAAACCATGCATTTAAGAATAACTTTTAACATTATACTTTACAAATGATTTATTAAACATAAATTTTAATGAGATAAGTACCTTCTTAGTCTTTGGCTTATCTTTGTCTTCATCCTCTTCTTCTACCTCAGCCTCATCTTCAGCAGCTTCTTTCTCTGGTTCCTCAGCATCTTCTTCAATGGGTTCCTCAACTGTTTCAGTCTGCAAAAAAAAGGCGAAACAATTTGTTAAGGAGTACTTCCATAGCTTCCACTTTCATACGATATCAGCACTAATATTAGTTAAAGTGTGACACAAAATTACTTTAAGTAATCACCTTGCTGGCCCAAACATAGATGGGGAAGTTGATAAATTGAGAGTACTTCCTGACAAGGTTCTTGATGGTCTCCAGTTCCAGATAATCGGTGGCCTCCTCTTTCATAACCAGTCTATAATAGCAAAGGAAAAGGATTGCTTTTTGGCATAAAACATGAAGTACAAAAAGATGGACGTTTGTTAATCACACTGTAACAGGAGCTAGATCTACTTTGCTCTGATATAGTTTAAGTAAAACCTAAATTTGAACCTACGTGATGGTGGTTCCTCTTCCCAATGTGTCTCCACGGGGATCCTCAATGACAGAGAACTGATTGGAGTCAGACTCCCAGATGTGCTGGGTGCCATTGTTGTGCTTCGAAGTCACAATGACTTTGTCTGCAACGAGGAAAGCAGAGTAGAAACCGACACCAAACTGGCCAATCAGCTCTGAAGTCGACTGCCCTTCAGACTGCATCTCTGTCATCTTGTTGAGGAACTCGCTCGTGCCAGACTTCGCAATTGTGCCCAGGTTCCTCACCAGTTCTTCTTTTGTCATACCAATTCCAGTGTCAGTGATGTGGAGCATGTTTTTCTCCTTATCCGACTAGAAAAAGGGGCAATAAAGAGGAGTTAATGAAAGACCAAAATGTAAAAACATTAGTAGGATTGTAAAGTCATATTGGCCCGTATCAACTTGTCATTTCACCCATAGCAGTGGCTGAACTTTATCTACTGCATTACCATATTGTAAAGGTTGCTTCAGAAATTTGTGTGATTAAATTTATTCTCAAAGGTAATGTGAGGGGCTGAAAGACTTTGAAACAGGTAAGTTAGCATTTTTTTTTTTTTACCAAAAAGAATAAATAATTTAGAATTTCATTTTAAATACTGGCATCTTGTGTGCTTACTTTTATTTTGATTGTTAGCTCTTCGTTGCCAGCCAGTGCATCCTCATTAGTCAAAGACAACAAACGGATCTTATCGAGAGCATCTGAGGCATTGGAAATCAACTCCCTGAGGAAGATCTGGAAGAGAGCAGAAAAATAATTAGACCACAACTTAAGCAAGCTATATTACACAAGTGCATTAAAATAAATGCAAACATTATTTCTGTGCACCTCCTTGTTCTTGTACAGGGAATTGATGATCAGCTTCATCATGCGGTTAACTTCAGCCTGGAAAGCATGCTTTTCAGACTTCTCCCTAAGTTCCTTGATTTGAGATGCATTTAATCCATCCAGCTGAATAGCTTCCTCTTCCCTAAGGATGTATACAGAAGAAACTGCTGTAACGCACTACAACAAATCATAGCTGTCAAATATCATACACATTCTGTTGGTACCCAGTAAAGGCAAGATCCTCATCTTTGAAACCTGATTTTTGCTTTCATTAAAATGCATGGGTTGCCATGACTCCATAAGAGTGCGCAAGCTTTCCCATGTTGACCTTGCATTGTTAACTTAACGTTTAGTCGACCTTCACAGACAGGAACAACCATGGTTTACTCAAGAGACACAATCTGAAAAGATATTCAAAGTAGCACCTACCTCTGCACCACCTCGTCATCTGTTCTGGAGCCATCCCTGCTTTTACCAAGATCATCATCTACAGTCCCATCGATGTCAACTTCATCCTCTGCCTTCACAGAAGCTGCCAACGAACAACAAAAAAAAATCATCTTTACAAATCCGACAAGACTAATGACTCCTGCAAGTAAATGTGAAGTAGTAGACATCTAATGCTAGCCTGAGGTTTCATTCAATCGGAAGGGCATGCTACAAAGATCAAAATCATCGAATAGATTATTTGTATGGCTATACCGGGATTTCAAATGTCCAAATATAGACATGTATTTATGCAACAATAAGACATTTCCAAAAGGATGTTAGCTAGCTTAAGGGCGCTGTAAGATGGTTTCTATTAGAAACTTCTGGAAAGGAAAGAAGTAATAACGGCTTGTAGCTTTAGTCCAAATGTATTCAAGACAAATTAGAAATGAAGCTCATCGTGACAAATGCATACTGAACTAATTAGAAATCTAGTGTGTGTTGGTTGAAATCATGAATGGAGAGAAGCACAATAGCAAGTTCACGTTAGCCGAAAGCTAGTGTTAGCTAAAACATTAAGTAGTATAGCAGGAGTTCAAATAGTAAAGGTTTCCGCTACTCACCAAAGGCTAAAAGTGCAAAAAGAACACCTATCACCCACACACGCTTCATTTTGAAATAGTGACTGAATGACGACGTGAGTCTTCAGCTCTTAAGACAAAAGCCGGGAGCTCAGTGCACGTAGCACTGCCTTTACAACAGACTGACAGTCTACCTCTCCCACCAAAAGAGCCCACTTTATTAAACCCGTGAC
Source organism: Sphaeramia orbicularis (assembly GCF_902148855.1). Lineage (NCBI taxonomy): Eukaryota > Metazoa > Chordata > Actinopteri > Kurtiformes > Apogonidae > Sphaeramia > Sphaeramia orbicularis. The sequence continues at coordinate 33,662,098 of NC_043962.1, read as the reverse complement.
GACCCACCAATGGCAGCGCACCACGCACAAACTTCAACCAATCAGAGCGGAGTTTGTGGCACATGCCGTCCAATCAGATACTTCAACATAAGTCTATACCCTAAAATCGTGGCTCGTCACTATTGGCCAGGAATGAATAATCAGCGCATCACTTCCTAAAAATTTCTTTCTCCATCTGGGGAAAAAAATCGTGTTAAATGTTCTTGGCCAATCTCACAGCTTTACCTTCTGACATTTAAGATGCAAGTTTGTGTTAAGACTCTACCAACACCTGTGAGTTCTGTGTCAGCCTGTGATTGACACATACATGATGTGTGCAGGTTTGATGCACACATGTGTGATGTGTGGGCTGTCTGCATGACTTTCCCCTAGAGGTGTGGATTATGTGTGGTCAGATAGTTTGCTGTAGCAGAGTAGATCTTATTTGTACTGTTGTTGTGTGTCCTCATGGTGGCACTGTTTGTACTAAGAAAATATTTTACAAAATACTAAACATGATTATTTTTCCCTGAAAACACTTAGTAGGGGCATGCAAACACAAATGAAGTAAGCTGTCTGTTTGCATTACCATGTGAATGGTAGGCCCAGCCTTTGTGATGTGGGTGTGTCTGTAAGGGATCAGACCGCAGGTGTCTAATATCTGTTGTTGTAAAGGACCAGGGTGTGACACAAGAGGTAATCCTGACTCTAGCAATCCTCACTGTGTATTGTGTGAGAATGTGTTCATCTTTAACATTACTTATTGCTTAAAACTCATATTTACCCTGCCCACCGAAGGGAAGGCAAGGGGTATTGTTTTTGGTTTGGTTTGGTTTGGTTTGGATTGGATTGTTTGTTTGTTTGTTTGTTTGTTTGTTTGATTGTTAATGCTCTAGCACAATGGTTCCCAACCTTTTTTGGCTCGTGACCATATTTTAACATCACAAATTTCTAGCAACCCCAGACATTCAAAACAGAGATTTTTTTTGCTAAAATTAATGTTTTTGATCATGTAGTAGTTTGCTATACTATCTTGCAAATACATGTTAATTTTAGGCGACATTTAGTCTATATAATGTATATTATCATGGATGGAGGCAGAAAAGCCAGGTGTAGATTACTGCTCAAAGTGAGAATTTTATTTTCATTGGTCAGGATGTGTACAGTCAGTCCAGCTTGGATTTACAAGGCTGACAATTATTACTGAACAAACAATAACTCAAACTATGAATTATGAAAGAGCTGCAGCATCTGAAACCGACCACAATGAACATTTGAAAGATGAACAATACCACAGTGCTTCAGTTTCAGCTTTACAGTTTGTCATGTCTTTTTTGGATTGGAATTGCCTCTCTCAACTCACCATATATTCTTTATTAGTAGATTTCTATTTTTATTTTTATCAATTACTAGAAATTTCAGGTGACTCCAGGCGGCCCCACAAGGGATCATGACCCCAAAGTTGAAAAACACTGTTCTAGCAGCAAAACTAATGGTTGAATTCATACCAAATTGGGTTTAGAGATTGCCAGTGACACAGAATAGATCTGATTACATTTTGGGAAATGTAGGTCAAAGTTCAATTTTCTTATGAATTTTTAAAATCTTTTTTCTTCCCCCATTTACATATAATAGATGAAATTTCAAATGTCTAAAAAAAAAACAATTTTGTTTCAATTTACTTCAAACTTGGCAGATATATAGAGGTAATTGATATGCTGACATCAGCACACACATATACATGATGATATCAGCTGGATCCATGCCAAAATAAGATACAATGCGTGCAAGGGACGGGGTTTGTTGTGCCTGGCACCACTTCTTTCATATACAAATGCTAAAACAATATTGTTGTGAGCAAAAGACTAAAATGCTGGCTATATGTAATGATGAAAGATTATCTTGCAAATGACAGGGAGGGGAGAGTACATACTAATATGATTTACAAATAATTCAACTGTTGCCCCTACAATGAAGTTTGAGGATGCAGGTGTGGGGAATTGTGAAAGTAACCAGGGGAAAAACAGGAAATAAACTAATAAAACTAACTCAGAAGCATTAGAACTGTTGCCCTCTAAAAGGTGATATCGGTCGATCAAAACACACACCACCAGACTCAGGATCAGCTTTTACCCCCATGTCATCACTATTCTGAACAGTGCTCTTAAAACACACCAAACACAACACACTCGCATGTAATAACATACTATATGTTACAATGCACTTTGAACTTTAATGTGTGATACTGACCCTAATACAAATGATGGCAGTGTATGTGTAGTGAAAACAGTGGGATGTCTAATGTGTCTATGTGAGAGTATGAAGGCATAAATGTGCTTTATTTTATTGCTTCCTCTTTTCATAATGTATGTAATAATGTAGTATATTTTTAATATATTTTCTACTTTTAAACATATTTATTGAGCATAGTGTACCTGAATCTCATTGAATGTTTATACAATGATGATAAAGAATCATGATTCTAGATAGAAGGTGGGCGAGAACAGCAGGAAGTGGGAAAGTTTATGTGTTAATGGGTTAAATGCACGCCCCAGTGGTGTGGGCAGGACATTTCATTTCAATTTCATAACTCCATGTATGGAAGTAAATGTAAAGATAAAAATGATGCAGTGCTATAAAATGTTCTGCATAATTAGTGACATATAAGGGTTTATGTTGGTGGTGGGGCTGGTTCAGAAGGGTCATCACCATAACGAATGATCATTTCCCCATGATAAGTTGAATTTGTTAGAGATCAACCAACACGTTTTTACAACAGTTGTCAAAAAATGTGGAGAAAGGTTTTAAAGAATATCAGTAATTTTAAAAATATGGTAGGCAAGGCGAGGCAAGCTTATTTGTATAGCACATTTCATGTACAGGACGATTCAAAGTGCTTTACATAAAACATGAAAGCATCACAGGAGAGGCATAAAAATACATTTAAGATGAGAGAAAGTTAAAATAAAATACATTAGTTATTTTAAAAACATTAACTTTAAAATTAAAACAGACATTAAAATCATCAGTGATAAAATGGGATTTTAAAGTTAATTTAAAAGACATTATTTAAGAGTTTCAGAGAAAGCTGCAGTAAACAATAATGTTTTCAGGCCTGATTTAAATGAGCTGACAGTTTGAGCAGAATACAAAATACAGTAGAGAAAGTACAAAATATAGCATTGGGTTCTGGCTGAACACTGAAAGAAAACAAAGAAAAAGCAATTCTAAACCTTAAATATACTAAATAACTGAAAATATTTGATGTATGTGGATTGCATTCACAGTGTTTTCTCTGAACCTGCACTAGACATACATACACGCTGCTTAAATAATGACAGTTTTGTTATTTAAATTACTCACACAACAGTAATGTAACAAGTTACTAATATATTTAAGTACTACCATAAAAAGTCTCACATGACCATCCTCCAGCTCTGTCCAACTGAAGTTGACAAACCAAGCAATCTTAACATTAGCCACTAAACGCTGCCATCTTGTGGCCAAAGTTTATAGTAGCAGGTAATTTTGAAATATACAGTACATTGTAGTGCAGTTACTATCTTATATGACTTATGTAAATGATACAAAAGTTAACATGTTCAGCTATTTATTGAATAAACTGTTTGACAAAGACTGGCCAAAGTATTCTTTGTTCTTCCAGGATCTCATTCAAAGCTCAATGAAAAAGAATGATAATGTAACTGAGGCCCTTTTCCTCCTAAAACACCTCAAATGACAGTGTTCATCTTTAGAGCCTCTGTATTTTTGACTGCTTTGACACAAAGAGAAGAGCTACCTTTTGTAACTCTATTTCTGCTCAAAACTAATGATTTTGTTTGTAGTCTACAAAGGGTTAAAGGAAGCTTATTCATTATCGTTAGTTTTGTAATCAGGTTAAAGTTCAGAATGAGGCTGTTTTTGATAAACAGTTTAGCACATTCACCTTACAGTGGCATGTTCTTGGAGTATAAAATCTGTCAGTTGTTGTTAATATTTTACTTATTAATACAACAAATGTTCTGAACACAAACTTATTTGTTTCCTGATCGATATGAATGCCATCTGAAAACTTGTGCTGACTCTCTGTCTCTACATGTATCTTGTAGGAGTTGTTCCTCTTCTGTTATTTATAACAGACTTTTATTAGATTTCTTGTAACAAACGCAGCAGCTCCATTGTCTGTACTTCCTTGTCTCCTCCCCTTTAGACTCACTGTGTAGAGCTGAGCATAACTTGTGTAATCTTTACCCATTTGAAAATCACACAGTCGTCGTCCGAGAGAGGAGAAATGGCACAGAAAGGCGTTCAGCTCGACGAAGAGACATTTTACTGTTCGGTCTGTTTGGATCTACTGACGAAGCCGGTGACCATTCCCTGTGGACACAGCTACTGCATGAACTGTATTAAAGCCCACTGGGATGGACAGGATGAGAAGAAACTCTACAGCTGTCCTCAGTGCAGGCAGACCCTCACACCGAGGCCTGCTCTGGTGAAAAACACCATGTTGGCAGCTTTAGTGGAGGAGCTGAAGAAGATGGAATGTCAAGATGCTGCTGCGGATTGCTGCTATGCTGGAGCTGAAGATGTGGCCTGTGATGTATGTTATGGAAGGAAGTTGAAAGCTGTAAAGTCCTGTCTCCAGTGTCTGGTGTCTTACTGTGAGAAACACCTTCAGCCTCATTATCAGTCACCTACTTTTAAAAACCACAAGCTGGTGGATCCTTCTGAGAAGCTCCAGGAGAACATCTGCCCTCAACACCATGAGGTGATGAATATGTTCTGCCGTCATGATCAGCAGTGCATCTGTTATCTCTGCCCCGTGAATGAACATAAAGGCCACGACACGGTCTCAGTTGCAGCAGAAAGGACTGAGAAGCAGAAAGAGCTGGAGGTGAATCGACAGAAAGTCCAGCAGAAAATCCACGACAAAGAGAACGACGTGAAGGTGTTTGGACAGGAGGTAGAGGCAATCAATTGCTCTGCTGATGAAGCAGTGCAGAACAGTGAGAAGATGTTCACTGAGCTGATCCGTCTCATGGAGCAAAGACGGTCTGATGTGAAGGAGCAGATCAGGTCCCAGCAGGAAACTGAAGTGAGTCGAGTCAAGGAGCTTCAGAAGGAGCTGGAGCAGGAGATCAGTGAGCTGAGGAGGAAAGACGTTGAGCTAGAGAAACTCTCACACATAGACGACCACAACCAGTTTTTACACAGTTATCCATCAGTGTTAAAACTCACTGAACCTGCAGACTCACCCGGCATGAATATGTGTCTTCTGCGCTACTTTGAGGACGTGACAGCAGCTGTGTTGGAGCTAAGAAGTAAAATACAGCCCATTCTGACAGAGGAATGGACAAACATCTCACTGACAATCGCTCAAGTGGATGTTTTACTGTCAAATCCACAAACTGAGCCAAAGACCAGAGCAGAATTCTTAAAATATTCATGTAAAATCACACTGGATCCAAACACAGCACACACTCAGCTGTCAGTGTCTAAAGGGGAGAAAAGAATAACACTGAAGAAGGAAAATCAGAGATATTCTCATCACTCCGACAGATTCCGCAACAGGTATCAGGTCCTGAGCAGAGAGAGTCTGACTGGTCGCTGTTACTGGGAGGTGGAGTTTAGTGGGAATGGAAGGTTTTCTGTCGCAGTCGCATACAAGGATATTAAGAGGGAAGGATTCTTGTATGAATGTGTATTTGGATACAATGATAAATCATGGGCCTTGGACTGTCATAAAACAAAGTATGAATTTTGGTTCAACAATGTCCAGGCTCCTGTCTCAGGTCCTTTTTCGTCCAGAATGGGAGTGTATGTGGATCACAGAGCAGGTGTTCTGTCCTTTCACAGCATCTCTGAAACCATGACTCTCCTCCACAGAGTCCAGACCATATTCACTCAGCCTCTGTACGCTGGACTTGAGTTGTCCTCTGTTGGAGACACTGCTGTCTTATGCAAACTCAAGTAAATTCTTTAAATGATTTGTGCCTGAGATAATCATGCATTATGATTGTCGCTATGAATGTTTGATACAGATCAAGTCAAGCAAGGAAAATCTTCATACAAACTCCATTTTCTATATCACAGGTGTCAAACATGCGGCCCGGGGGCCAAATCCAGCCCGCTAGAGGGTCCAATCTGGCCCCTAGGATGAATTTGTGAAATGCAAAAATTACACTGAAAATATTAACACTGAATAGTTTAAAAATCTTTTTACATACACATATAAACCAATTAGATATCAAGTGGGTCAGATCAGAAAAATACTGTCATAATAAACTATAAATAATGACAACTGCAGATTTTATCTTTGTTTTAGTGTAAAAAAAAAGTTAAATTACATGAAAATGTTTACATTAACAAACTATCCTTTTACAAGAAATGTGAATAACCTGAACAAACATGAACAAAAGGAAATGTCTTGAGAAAAGTAAATGCAATTTTATCAATATTATATGTATTTATAATTATAATGTAAATTGTTCTACACATGTGTAAATGTCAAACTGATGCAGAATATTGTTAAAACTGCACTTGTTTTTCTTAAGACATTTCAAGTTATTCATGTTATTCAGATTTTTAAGGAAACAATGTAGATATAAACATTATCATAATGTAATTTTACTTTTTTCTCTGGTATTATTTAACTTGTCCGGCCCACTTGAGATCATATTGGGGTGAATGTGGCCCCTGAACTAAAATGAGTTTGACACCCCTGTTCTATATGATGCTGGAAATTTGTAGGTAAACTCTTTTCTCTTTTAGTTTCTTTCCTACAAAATGTCTGTTCTGAATTGATACTGACTTAATTTTTGTGTTCCTGTGTGCCTTATATAAGGTAGCTTAAAATTTGTGTCATTTAAAATTTCTATCAAGTCAGATTTTGTAGTTTGCAGACAGGGTTTCTGATTCTGAAAATATTTTTGTCACAAATTTACTCGGTATGCCATTGTTTCTGTAAGGAGGTGCTGCTTAGCACTTGTTATGTATGCTGCAGAGAAACCAAATATTCAGTCATATCTCCACCTATCTTCCCTGATGTTCATGGATCAGTTTCAAAACCCTATGTCGGTATTAGTGTTAATAATTGGGGATAAATAAAGTGTATTGAAGTGTATTGAACTGAATTGTAATTTCATGACATACTACTGATTTTTGCATCATTTGATAAGTTGCACTTCTTCCCACCCCTTTTCAGGCATGTAAATGGAACTATTGTGCTGTTCTTCTGGCTAAGATTGTTATGATTCTTGATATTTGTGTTATTATGTATGTTTTACTACTTCGCATATATGTTAAATTTCATTGCATGCTCGGAATAAATCACTAAATCAGAATCAGAATTTTTATTTTGTTTTGATTGTTAACTGGATGCACCGATCAATAGCAGTATCAATAAAATAATCTACTTGGTATTCAGAGGAGGGGCTGGTCAAATTCAACCCACAGGTGGAGATCAAAAGTACTGACATCAGACCCATGAGTAAAACCAAAGCCATGGAAATGTTTTGGGGCTTGAAGAATTCACAACATCAGTGTGATCTCAGAAGTCTATTAACTGAACAGTGACGTCTCCTTGTGTTTCCACTTGTCTCTTGTCTCTGTGTTTTGCTTCATTCCTTATTTATTGTCTTTAATTAAAAGTTGTTTAAAGATTAAAGGCTAACCCGACTTATTATTCCAGTAGAAAAATTCATTATCTGCATTTTAGGGGCCGACAGAGAATCCATCTGATGAGGAGACTGAATTTCTTAAATGTCAGTCAGAAGATTTTAAGGAACTTTTATTGTTCATTTATTGAAAGCCTTTTAACATTTTATTTTATCTGTTGGTTCAATGTTTTAACTATGAAAGACGAGAACAGTCTGCATGCCACTGAAAAAATATGCTCCAAGATCATTGGCGTCAGACTCAGAGACTTGTCTTCCCTCTGGCAGCTTCAGGTGGTGAGGAAAGCAGAGACCATCATAAGGGATCCTCACCATGTGTTACATAAGAACTTTGTTTTGATGCCTTCAGGCCGGCGTTACCATGCACCTCAGAGGAGAACCAACAGATATTCAAAATCTTTTACTCCTTCAGCTATCACACTTTAAAACTCTGACAGCAGCCATTTTAGTCATTTTATAGGAGATTTGTTTTTTATGTTAGCAGAACCAATAGGGTCTTTTAGTGTTTTAGTCTGCATTGGTATTTATTGATTATTTACTGTTGATTATTTAAATGCATTATTCTTATTTGCTATCAGTGATCTTGTATTTATTTATTTATGTTTGTCACATTGCACTTTGGATGAGGGCTGATCTCTGTGGTAAGCTGCAAATGAATTGCCTGTATGGGATAAAGAAAGTTTTCTGAATCTGAATCTGAATTTACCCATCCTAATATATACACAGAATACCTAGCATTAGTATTAGTTTAGTTTAGGTTCCTTAGTTTTACATGGTGACAAGGAGAAAAATGAAAGTCGCAGAAGTCACACATCATTGCATTAGTCAGGATTCACTATCCAACTCAAGAGAATATTAAATGTTCACACATTGACACATTTCCAACAGGAAGAATAGGAAAGGTTTATTAAACAATGAGTAATCCTCTTTGAACAAAATGATCATATACTGAAAATAATGTTCTGGCCTTCTTTTAAGCTGATTAAAGGTCATATATGTGAAAGTGCTGCTGTGTTAAGGTGACTCAGAGTGTTTAGCACTTGTACAGCCTGTTGAGTCTGATGATGTCCTTCTGGCTCATCTCAGTGGCCGTCCCAAACTGAACACTGGAGTCGGGGATCGCCACCAAAGTGGGCTGGCCGTTCCCGGAGAAGGCGTACCTGAAAAACAAACATCATCATTATTGTTGTTATAAAGGTAAAGGGGATAATTGGTGGCCAAACTGTGAAAAAAAAAAAATTAAAGCAAAAAAAAGAAAAAAAACATTACCAATTACAATACAAAACCTGTACATTTAGAGTTTGTAGTATCTAACAATGAGCCTTGTTTTTGCAAAATGTAGCTGTAAATATTGAACTTTGAATAATTATACTGCTTTTTAAAGCCAATACAACACCAATATTAAGGAGTAGAAATGCAGCACTATGTTACATGTTGTGACAGGTGTCTTCTGTTTGGTTAAAAGGTTTATGGTATTTAAATGAGTGAAATCCAATACAGAGGGGAAAGACAAAGACAGGGAACCCACTGGGAGGAAATGATATTTGCCCAAACTATGAATAATATATAACATAGCTGTTGTTCAAAACAGTAGTCCACAGACAAATGCTTTGACAGTGTGGAAAATGAATTCCCTTTGCCCTGTTATGTGAAATGTGATGTTTTGTGATACATACTTGGAGTAGTGCATGACAGAGCCATAGTCATAGGTGGTTCCCTGGTTCAGAGTGGCAACTTTATCAAAGTTGTGCTCCTTTCCTATAGTAAAGTAAAGTAAAGTAAATTTTATTTATAGAGCACTTTTCACAGACAGAGTCACAAAGTGCTTTATCTATTCAAATCAGAATCAAATTAAGTTTACAGAGACCCAACAGAATCCTTCAGGAGCAAACACTTGTGATTGGTGACAGTGGCGAGGAAAAACTTCCCTTTAACGGGCAGAAACCTCGAGCAGGCCCAGACTCCTGAAGGATGGCTGTCTGCCTTGACCAGTTGGGGTTAAAGAGAGAGAGAGAGAGAGTAAAGGAGGAGAAAAGAGAGAGCGATAGAGATATAGAGAGACTGGGGGGGGGGGATGACACATGGAGTACGTTATGATGAATACATAGAGTGTAATCAGTTTGTGGTGGCCCTGGGTCAGGTGGGAGACTAAAAAGCCTTTTTGAACAGGAGGGTTTTGAGGTGTTTCTTAAAGCTCTCTACAGAGTCCATGGACCGTAGGTGTAGAGGCAGGTCATTCCATAGACATTCCATAGATAGATAGATAGATTAGAGATAGACATAGATTCCATAGATATTCCTATGAATCAAAGCAGAAAACAGAATTATAACACGATTTATCTGTGCCTGTACAATAACTGTATGTAGTTATGATGATGACGATGCTGCACTGTTCACATATAATCCAGTGTTATATTACATATTATGTAAACCAATAAGACATGCAAGAAAACCTAATGACTAGAAATAATATTACCATTTAAGATCTGGAAACCACAAATATGAAAAATCTCAGCATAATCAGTCATTGTGTGTTTCCTGAACATTATTTCATTTTAACACCTCTGTCTAATCTTTCTTTCTTTCTTTCTTGCTGGTATGCTGGCTTGCTTTCTGTCTTCTTCTCTTTTTTTGTTTTAATTATTTAAACAATTACTACTGACATTATTAGTCTTATTATTAAATATCTTTGCTTTGCAGCCTTTTTTTCTTTAGGTTTAGACAATAAAAGCACTTGGTTCAAGGTTAGTAAAACATCATGGTTTGGTTTTGTGAGTCATTTAATCACAAATGTCCAGATTCTGTAAAAAACCTGATATTTTTCCATAAACCTAATGATAACTGATTTATGAATATAGTTCCAGTGAAAATACAAATTTGGTATATATGTCTTGAGAAATGTTGACACACACTGTATTATTGGTTTGAAAATGTTGAAATTACCCCTCTGGCATTTTCAGAAGCGTTCTGATTTTGGGTTTCTGCATGTCTCTCTGTATTTTATTGATAAGCGATGGATTAAATCTTTAAAGGTCACTGCATTGATGAAAGCATGGTGGTCCAGACTGGAACCATCACTGAAGTCTTCTTCTACACTGGGCAGACATTACATCTGTACATTGGCTTTAAATATTGGTTCCACTTCTATCAAATATTGTTTTCGTTTCCCTTGAATATATGACAAATATACGTCTCAAAGTGCAATCTGCTGCTGGTGTTTCTGAGTGCAGATGTTGCAGCCTGTGCAGACAAACCAGGGGTGACGTTCTCCAGAACAACACGGATGTACTGATCACGGTCAGAGCGTTTTTGCTCATGGTGGAAGCCCAGGGCGTGGAGCAGCTCATGTTGGACAGTGTCATGGTAAACACAGCCTGAACGCCGCAGAGACAGATTCTGACCGTTGCCACGACGCCCAATATAGGAGTAACACCTGAAACGACATGTGAGTCTTGTTAAAGTGTTTGTTTGTTTTTTTTGGCAGGGGTGTCAAACTCATTTTAGTTCAGGGGCCACATTCAGCTAATTTTGATCTGAAGTGGGCCGAACCAGTAAAATAATAACATGACAATATATAAATAATGTCAGCTCCAAAATTTTCTCTATGTATTAGAATAAGTAAAACTAAACAATGAAAATGTTTGCATCTACAAACTATGACTTCAAACAACGTGAATAACATGAACAAACTGAAAAAATAAGTGTAATTTTAACAATATTATGCCTCAGTTTATCATTTACACATGTGTTTATTATAACTTACAGATAGATCACAGTGGGTCTACAAATACACAAAATATTTAATAGCAGGCGGAATCTTGTTAAAATTGTAGTTACTTCTCATAAAACATTTCAGGTTGTTCATATTTGTTCAGGTTATTCACATTTTTTGTGAAATTATACTTTGTTTTAGTGTAAATACGTGAAAATATTTACATTTACAAAGAGAGAAATTTGGTCATGGTCATGAGCTTTGGGTCATGACCGAAAGGACAAGATCCCGGATACAAGCGGTCGAAATGAGTTTCCTCCGTCGGGTGGCTGGGCGCACCCTGAGGGATAGGGTGAGGAGCTCAGTCACCAGGGAGGAGCTCGGAGTAGAGCCGCTGCTCCTCCACGTCGAGAGGGGCCAGCTGAGGTGGCTCGGGCATCTGTTTCGGATGCCTCCTGGATGCCTCCCTGGGGAGGTGTTCTGAGCATGTCCCACTGGGAGGAGACCTCGGGGAAGACCTAGGACACGTTGGAGAGACTATGTCTCTCGGCTGGCCTGGGAACGCCTCGGGGTCCCCCCGGAAGAGCTGGAGGAGGTGTCTAGGGAGAGGGAAGTCTGGGCATCCCTGCTTAGACTGTTACCCCCGCGACCCGGCCCCGGATAAGCGGTGGATAATGGATGGATGGATGGAAGAGAGAAATTTGGAGTTTTAAGTATTTATAGGTTATTATGACCCACTTGAGATTGAATTGGTCTGAATGTGGAGCCCGAACTAAAAGGATTGTTATTATCTTAGTGTAATTTTTGCATTTCAAAATGTCTTCCCAAGGGCCGGACTGGACCCTTTGGTGGGCTGGATTTGGCCCCCAGGCCATATGTTTGACACCTGTGTTTTATTGGAAGCTCCAGGGATGAGTCTGGATTCAGATCGGTCACAAAGTTGACAAAATTTATTCAGGTCACAAATAAGATGGACATTCAGCTAAGGACTCAAAAAACAATGAGCCCTGAACATTAGATGATTTGTATATTTACTGTCCCTATAGGCGGGCTCACCTGTACTAATGGGTTGGTCTTTAAGTTAGTGTTATCTCAAAAGGTCAAACAGATGTGGGGCCTCAACTGTAAGTAAACTTATGCCAACAATAAGTTTACCTCTTATCACCTATGTTTGACAACACTATGTGTGTGAATTTGTGTGTTCAGACGTGTATCTAGAGGAAGAACAGAACATACTTAACTCTTGTGCATACAGATGTTTCCTATCTTAACAAGCTTAACCTACTGACAAAATATTTGAACTAAAACAGAGTACTACATAAATCCTGGTCACAAAAAATTCAATATTAACATTTCTGAAATAAAACAGATTAAACAAAAGAATCCTATGTTAAAACAATAACTACTTAATACTAAAACAATTCACCCTAAAACTTCTAAATTATAATTATATTTCAGTCTGAACACTGTGTTATTCTGTAATGCGTAAGTGAAGAACAGTAAGAGTCTTCTGATGCACATTTACCCGTTGAGGGACTGGATGTTCAGATAGTCTCTCTGGCTGGTGCGTTTGATAAAACGGATGCAGGACACGTCATGGAAGGAGAAGAGGCCACGTTCGATGATTGATACCTCTCTGGGAGCTGGAAAACAGATCAATCATAGTGAAATCATCATACAAAGATGTGAAAGACACAATATTTTCAAAACATTATAGGTATTGGTTGTTCATGTGAACAATACTCTCAACTGAACATAATTTATTTATCAGAGACCTCAGTTTTATTGTGAGCACAAAGTAAACTACTATAAAATCCTCTCCATTCAAAAAACTACGTTCTCATCCTTCCCTGGTCAAAGTGTGTAGACACATCAGAGCACTTCACTACTTGGATAAGGTCATTCTTGGAGATAAGATTTTATTCTAAATAATAATTTTTCTGGTTAAATACAGGACATAATAAATGATTTAAAAGTCTTCACATCCACATTTCAATCCTGTATAAAAACTATGGTTGATGGAAGGGTATTTAAAGTTCTCTCTACTTAAAAACAGTCTCAGTTAAAGGCTTGTACCTACACTACCAGACCTAATTAATTCTCTCCTTATTGTCTAAACTTACCAATAAAATTAATAAATATATTAACATAGATACAGTGTAAAAAATAACCATAGAATTAACCCCAAAAAATTGTAAAATTGCAACATAAAAAAACTGTAAGTGAAAATACAATGCGAGGTTGTTAATTTGAAAAGATTTTGTGTTAACTATTAAATTAAATATAGCTGTAGTTATTACAGGAAGAGTATGTTAACAAAACCAGATTTGTATGTAGAAATTAGGTATTTCTATTGTTTTGAGAAAATAAAACTGTAAATTAAAAAACAATGTGGTGTCGTTTAAATTGCAAGACCATGATGTTGAAATAACGGCCTGTTCTCATACTTTTTTTAAAATAAAAAACTAATAAAAAGATACATTTAACATTTTAAACATGTAAATATCACCTAAATCCAGTGTTAAATATACATGTTTAAAATGTTAAATCTACATGTTACTCTGTAAATGTGTTTACAGTTTGATGTGTTTTTTACAGTATTGTTCTGGTAACCACAGCTGCCTGTCTTTTTTCCATAAAAACATGATTTTTTTTTTTTTTACAGTGTACTAATGTTTCTCCAATGCCATGAGCTGTTACAACACTGTCCTACCAAGGGTATTTTGGGTCTGAAAAGGTTGATATCTACTGTTTGCTGAAAAATATGACGACAATGTTATATTCTTATGTCTGGTTTGATTTTTCAGCAGTATGTAAGGAGCTTATAGAGGTGTGATGTGGGAATCTGAAGCCTTCACTGCTCAGACAAGTAAAAATAACTTTTAGGACAGCAGAAAGCATCTCATGTAAACTTGGATGTAGACTGTACGAATTTGTAAATGCACATATTGTGGGATTTTAGTGCAAATGGTAATTTTACAACTCACTTCTTGAAAAGTCATTATGGAGAAACAAATATGACAGAAATTCCTATGAAACAAGATTATAATGTCTTATCTCTGGAGGAAATGTTCAGTTTAACCAACCAAGAAGAAACTAAAAGGCAGATCAGCTGAAAGTAGTTTCTCATTTGACTCACTTGAAAATATCAGCTAGGCATATTTTCTGAGGCTTTTGAGTTTTGCATATTTTGAAGTTTCTAAACACCAGCGACCTAGATTTTTAAGAAATGCTGCTTTTACATCAGTGAAATGTTCAACAATCCTTTAAAACCTAGAGGAGCAGACCTCCGCCAAGGCAGATCAGTCCCCCCCCATCACCACCAAAATTTAATCATTTGTTCCTTGTGCCAGTCCCAACATTTCCTGAAAATTTCATCTAAATCCATCCATAACTTTTTGAGTTACCTCGCAAACAGACAAACAGACAAACCCCGATGAAAACATAACCTCCGCCGTTACACTTGACAGAGCTAATAATCACAATTTTGAGTTCGTTATACTCACTGTACACGCTGGAAATGATGTAGGGCACGTAGACCAACCCATTAGCAGATTTGGGCCACATGCAGCTATAAGATGTACAGGGATCAGCATTTCTCTCAGCCTCAGAATCAAATGCAACATCGTCTTCCACATAGGGCTCATCTGCAGAACGAACTGCACAAAACAACATCTTGTCTTAACTGTTTTAATATTTACTTGCTTTCATGGCAACCATTGTTCATCTAATGTATAAACTATAACTATAGGTATTATCAAACTCCATTATAACGTGCAATATAACTATTCAATATTTCCGCAACTTTTATACTCACACTTTCTTTTTTATATGCATATTTATTCTATTTTCTATATTCTATAGTTTTTATATGCATGTTTATTCTATCTAGCATATAGTATCCTGTAGAGCCTGTTTGTATTATTGCTGCTGCCTACTGAACCAACTGCATTGAAATTTCATCTTTGATGCAAAATCTGGACTGACAAATAAAGTCTGTCTAAGTCTAAGTGATATTGTACTTTTACTGGGTCACATTTTCTGTCCATCAATAGGAACAATAATGGAGGTTGAAAATACAGTATCACTTCCTTTGGACATAAATGAATATATTTTGTTAAGGTATAAAATAGGTTAATTATTACTGCAATGGCATGGCTCTTTCTAATTTAATTTACCTTTTTGGCTAAATATATACATAAGCAAAGGATGTCATATCTATTTGTAGCCCTATATATATATAGAGAGAGAGAACACGTGTACAAGGAGTTCCATGGAAAAAGTGTTAAGAAAAAAAAAAAACCCTGATAAATCTTACTACTTTAGGTGTACTGATATCAGTTTTTATCACGTACTGATATTATAAAGAAACTTTTGGTATTCTTACCCACATCTCTGTTGGCTCTCTCAATCCGCTCTGAAGTAGTCAACACCTTAGTGGCCTTTGAGGTAAATAAAATATCAATATTCACTGATTAAACTTTTCTTACAGTTACACCAGTGTTTTCATCAGGTGAGACATTTTTAGGTTAATAATGTGTGAATCAAAAAGCATAGTAAACTTACAGATGCAGGATTTTCCCAGGAATGAAATGTAAACAAAAATGGGAAACAGACAAAAATTATTAAGTGATTTTCATCCTCAAAATTATGTTCAGCAGGTTGTAAACCTCACCTCCTCCGCCCAGGCCGAGACGGCCACCAGGACCACAACTCCCAGAATGCACTTCAGGCTAGCCATGTCAGCAAATTACCTGCAGAGCAAACAATAACACATACCATAATACATGTTCATTTTCCTGTCATGTCAAAGCGAGGACTACGCAAAAACGACACTCACCGTTATCCCTCAGCGAATGAAACACTGTGATCAGGCATCAATGTTATAAAGCATCAGCTTCACCGGAAATCTCTCCTTTAAAGGATATTCGGAACAGCTAGTAAAGAAATACCTGATAAGAATATTTCACCTTGATGCCACATTGCGTCTTCCCATAATAAGAGCCCATTTACCTTGATTCAGGTCAGGTTAAAAAGGCTATTCAACTAAAAACTTGGCCAAAGATATTTACTGTCAACATTTTCCATGTTTGTCAGAGAACCACAGAGGGATAAAAATAATTTCTGTTCTTTTAACCCTTTCATACATAGTGTTCACTACAGTGGACAGTTATTCTACAGCTGTTCTTTTGTATATTCATAAGTTTTGTTATTTTAGTTCCATATCAGCCAATACGGTGGACACTTATGCACCATCCTGCACTGCAATTCATACCATTATTGTAAATTTGCTGTTCTTTATACACCTAATCTGCAGAGATATGTTTAAGTGTAAAAAATTGCTTGATATCGTTATTAGACTGTAATTAACAGGTTTTTTTTTTGTTTTGGTTTTTTTTTAACAAAAAGGTGTTTTTTTTGCCAATTATCTCCATGAAGTGAGTAATAACTAGTATTAGAGTATGTTAAAATGTAACAAAACATTGGCTTAGCAGCATTAAACATGTTTTTATTACATAGTTTTCACACAGTATATCAGTAAATACATGTTTCTTTGCTTCAAAAATTAAATGCATCGGTGTCCAGCTGAGTGGACATTTTGGCAACTCCATGAAAAATAAGTTCATACTTTTTTTTTTTCCAATTGCATTGTTTTTTTTTATGCCTAAAGAGGAATAAAAACACTCAGGAAAAAAATCTTAAGGTTGGAATAATTCATGCATGACAGGGTTAATCTTCATTTTGTGTTCCTTTGTACAGAACAGAACAAACAGATGAAATGGTCTTGTGGTTTGACATTAAATTTCCCCACAGTTTTTCTCACCTGCATGAGTGTGAAATGGAATTTTTCTTTCTGGTGAATTCAGTTTTATTTCTTGTTTTTCTCAGAGAATAGAGACACTTTAGAGAAGCTGTGAAAGTGTTTGTATTCTCTTTGCAATCTGATTGAAAACTATAATTTTAAAAGTGAAACATAACTTTGATATTAGTAAATTTGTCCACACTCTTGCATTCTAATATATATTATTCTGCAGGAAAGGTATTTAATGCAATCTGTTAGTGTGTGCCAGCAATAATCCTTCAACAATGACAAATATTTATGAAAAATTCAAAAGGGAGGTGCCACCAAAGGAAAAAAAATCAATGGAAATATTTGTCAAATCAAGTCTCAAAATATTTGCACTTTATCGTCCGTGGTGAATGTCTGTAGTGCATGAACAGCTGAGATAAATAAGACAAAACATGACAAATATTACAAACAATCATGATATATAATTCCATACATCTTAAAAGTAAGCTAGAATGAAAATAATATACATGAATAAAAAGAGGTGGCAACAATTCAAATACTTTATGTGACCTAGAAATTCAGTTTTGTGTAAAAATAAATAAATAAATAAATAAAAATAAAAAGAGTATATGGTAAAAGCAGAAATACTGATTCAACTTCCTTATTAAAGGAAAAATATATTTTACTATGTAGCCTAGTACTGTAATATACAATACTGTAAATATTATACAAATGATAAATGTCAACTTTGCTCTGATGTGTAAATCAGTTTTTAATATCAGAATTTTTTCCACAGCTGTTCATGTCTGTCTTCTTTTTTGGGGGGTCTTTTTTTTTCCAACGTTCTTTTTCTTGGAATCAAGCTAAAATAAATAAATAAATAAATAAATACAAGAGAAAACAATGTTTTTGGATTTTCCACATATATAAATACAATACCCACCCTACAAACTCCCAGGTAATGCATCCCAATCTGAGAATAAAGAAATAAGTAAACAAATAAATGCAATAATATTAGTAGGTATGACACTCATCAGGCATAAATAATTAAACAAAAACAAGAGCTGAGTCGGTCTACGGGCCAGATTAGAGAGCAAGTGAGGATGTGTCGGGCTGTGCAACAACATGTCATCCCCCATGATTTAACTTAAAACTCATGAATTCACGAGTTATCAGGGAGAGTTTTTAGTGTTAATAAAGAACATTACCAGGTTCCAGGTAGAGTAGAAGAGGCTTTTGGACCCCCTGAGTGTGTCTGTCTTCTGTCTGTGTCATGTAAAATATTCACTATTGGATACACCAAGGGAGTCATTTATTTATGTGACATTGTCCTATATTTGTCCTTCTCATTTAGGTCTTGGTGCAGGGAAGCAGTGCTATGATACCCTCTAATGTTTTAAAACTAAGGGCAGGAGCCTGCTTTGAAACTGTAAGGCATCAAAAGTACAGATATGAGTGTTGAAATGAAGTATAAGTAAAGGTATATACGTGTAAATAGCCCAGGTGAGGCATTAAAAGAAGAAAACACAGAGGTAGTAGTGAGTTTATACACATTACTAAAGGTTCTGCTCCAAGACCTTGGTTTATTATTGACTGGGTTCAGAGAATGTTCAGTAAAAACATCACATTTGACCTGTTTCTGAAGCTAAAAATGCAGCTTCTCAGACAGATTATGTAACTGTTTTCCACATCACACAGTAAATTAACAGCTGTATCTGATGTAATACTACATAAAAGATAAATGGACACAACATGGAAAAACACACAGAGCAGCAGAGGCCCTTTATCTGAAGTGTTATAAGTTTAATGATATCAGTGATGTTTAATCGCTTCATTTCACTCTGAATATTTTTTCTATTCCCTCTACCATAGTAGTGCATCTACTCAAGCAAATGATTCCAAATTGTGACAAAACTGTGGTTATTATGTTTGATTCTCACCAATGTAATAAATCCACTGACAATAAACATTTTATGGATATTTACACAGAAAATAATAGTTAAATTCGACTGTTTTGCATGAGGATTTCATTGTTGAACTTTATTCAAAGTTCTTGAGCTGATTTTGAGGCATTTGTGACATTAATCAGCTTTTTAAATAAATGCAAGAACAACTAATATAAAAAAAGAAGCTATCAAATCTAGTCAAACCTATGGAATCAGTCCCACTTTAACCCCCACTAAGACACCCTGATCTCAGACGCAGGTGACAACCCAACTTTCTCACACAGAATGCAAAACTAAACATGAACATAATAGATCCAAGGATTTGAGGGAAAAGGCATGAGACGCTGGTCAACAAGTTTGTTTTTTTTCATCTGCCTTAGAGATGAAAATGTGATAAATCTTATATACATTAATAAAATGAACTGGAAAATGAATGTGTTATTACACATATATTGGTTTATATACATTTATACAATAGATTGATTATTCTTTCACTAGAAAGACTCTGTAAAGTGAATGTATTGTAATGTACAGACAGTGTTTTGAAGTAGAGCTGTAGCTCTGAGACAAACTTTCCTTTCAAGTAAAATCCATTCTCTCATTATTTCTCAGAATTCTACATTTTGACCCCAGGGAACCTACAGTCAGCCAGCTTAATTTTTACCCTGGGCCACACTGGCTGCAGGGTATTGTCATCAGCTGGTTGTCCGTCCGTCCGTCTGTCCAAAAACTTTGCCATGCACTGATAAGTCAGGCCACTGGGGGCAGTAGTGCGCCTGAAAAGTCAGGCTGAGGGTTTTCAAGTGTGCGCATGTTATGTTTCTTTATTAGTGACTGAAACATAAAGATTCACTACTTTTTATTTTGGAAGGATTTTACTTGTAGATCAGTGCGATATTCACACTTACATTCATTTGCAGTCAGATAATGCAGGTGGCTTGACGATTTGTATGTGAATATAATTTCTCTGAGACAGGGTTACACGTAATTGTGAGTTTATAATCTTTTGAAACACATATATTTACATTCTGTTGCTCTCACAGAAGAAGTGCAGATGATTTAGTTTCTACCATCTATTCGAGAACAACATACATTACCTGAAAACAAATATATAATGCACAACAAACCAAGACAATAAACTCAATGACATTTCAAGCTCCACATTTTATAGTAAGTGTTCATGTGAAATGTGTTTGCCTGAATGTGATATTATAAAAGCTAAGTGGCCTCTGTGTGTGAGCGTGTGTATGTATGTCTCAGGATTCACACAAAATCTGCAAAGAGCTGACTGCTGCAGTTTAGCATAGTTGCGTATTTTTGGTCAAATAACAGACTAGCAAAAACGGCAAGTTGATAGGACCAATATTTTGGGAGATATTAGTAATTTTGGAATACAATAGCCTTACAATCATGTCACTATACCCAGAATGCTTTGGCAGTGACTGCTGGACAAATGCGGTACAACATGATTGAATACACAACTGGATAAAAACTACCACATCCACAACCTGTGGATCCCCATGGGTCAGCACACTAGTATATTTTATAAATGCATAAACAACACAAGGATCTTCCATAAATCTGTTCATAAATCTTTATTTGTGCCAATTTAATTCACTGTCTTGAAGAACATGAGATTTGATGTCAGAGGAGGCATCATGTTGTGAACACTTGAACCACCTGATGGAGGAAAACAAAGAGGAAGTGTTAAAGGCGGCTCTGGACCATCATGTAAAATAAGTATATAAATAAAAAGCTGTGTTCCTCTTACCGTATGGCTAACACTTGTACAGCCTGTTCACTCTGTCGATGTCGTTCTTGCTCATCTGTGAGGCTGTGCCGAATTCAACGTTGGCGTTGGGAATGGGCTCCATCGTGGGCCTGTTGTTGCCGGAGAAGGCATATCTGGGAAAACACAGAGGATGACTTACACTACTATTACTATTATGAGTTAGTAATTTATTAGAAAATGTCAGATAT
Source organism: Sphaeramia orbicularis (assembly GCF_902148855.1). NCBI lineage: Eukaryota > Metazoa > Chordata > Actinopteri > Kurtiformes > Apogonidae > Sphaeramia > Sphaeramia orbicularis. The sequence goes on along the minus strand of NC_043962.1, from coordinate 33,641,014 downwards.
TCAGTCAGCTGACTTGTGGTACTGCATGACAGAGTTGTAGTCGTAGGGGGTGTTCTGGTTCAGAGTGTTGATCTTGTCAAAGGCGTACTCCCAACCTGAGACGAAAACAGAAACGATAGGGTTCAGGATTCAGGTTCAGCATTAGGACTGAGTCACAGATTTGGGTTTGAGGGTCTGTGCATATTCTCAGTCATTCAGGTCATAGTATTCCCAGAGTAGAAGAAAACCAGACTCCTGTAGGTCCCTGAAGATACAGTGCACTTCTAATCCAGGAAGTAGACTGTACCCGTTTCACCCTGTTCTGTACATTATCTACATCCTGTCACATCATTATACATCATTTATACAACAGTTGTGTCTTGTGCATTTATTTAGTTATTTATTTTTGCTTTAATTGTTTTTGTCCTTATGAATCTTTTACGTCCTTTTTTTCTTGTTCTTTTATGATGTTTGGGTCTGTTATGTATATGTATTTCATCTTGCTTTGTATTTTGCAATGTTTGCATCTTGTGTCTTTTTTAAACAGTTTTTTTTTCTCTCCATCTTTCATGTTTTATCCATGGTTCCCGTGGGGTTGTCAAAAGTCTTAAAAGTCTTGAATTTACAAATCTTTATGAAAGGTCTTCAGTTATGTGGCCATAAACTTGTTCTCTGTATTGTGTTTAAATGTCCAAGCTGCAAAGAAGGTAACATTAGTTGACTCAGTTCTACCTGTTCCAACCCAACAATTTATATTTAAATGAGAAACTAATTACCACTAACTTTGCAGCCACTGGTAAGAAATGACTCAGAACAGTGAGAATCAAGGCGTCAGAGTAAATAAGCTCTAGGAACCACAAATTTTTGCCAGTATGGCCGTGAAATAGACAGTGATGGGCATTAAATTCTGTTCCAAGTAGTTTTAAAAAGGTCTTAAAAAGTCTTAAATTTAACTTGTAGAAACCTGTAGGAACCCTATTTATCTTTTTATATGTCTTACATCTATGTTTTGTTACATCTCTTTTAGAATCATTGTCTTTTTGCTTTTTTTTTTTTTTTTACATTGTTTTCATCTTGTATCTTTACATTTTGTTGCATTTTTTTTTTTTTTTTTTTTTTTACAGTTTTTATAGATTTAGTCTTTTTGCCTCTTTTATGTAATTTTTGACTGTTATGTTTGTCAAATGTGACATACACTGATGGATACACCAAGAAATCATCTTTTCAGTGTTATTGTCATATCCATTTAAGTTGAAATTAGCCTTGTACAATGATGCAAAATTATAATAATCAGTTATTTCCATCAAATGAATTTAGCTAAAGTAAGCTGCCTACTGTCAGTATGAGAAAAAAACCTACATTTATATTAGAATGAGGGAATTAAGAGTAAAGCTGTCATAAGAATAGATAAAATTTAAAGTATAGATTTCTGAAAACTCTCCTTAACCCATAAAGACCCAAACGTCAACCGGCGACCAAAATCATCCACTGATGTACATGTTAAATACCTATTGATCCACTAATCCTATCAATACATGTAAATAATTGGTGTAAAATACAGTTTGTCGTCTTTTCATGGTCATCAGATATGACCCATTTGGATGTTCAGAGTGAGGGTAGTGAACATGGGAACCACCGTCATCTTCTACAGCATTGATTCACCAGTAAAACCCATGGAGTTGGATCAATGACAGTGGATGGACACACTGGGTTTATGTTCAGTTATTGATATATTTGCTTTGTTTTTTCTGTTTTTATGTAATAACCTTTGGATTTACTCAGAGTGTTCATGAACATCTAAATGATCAGTGAATTAAATAGAGGGGAAAAAAAACATGATTTACACTGAGAAATGCAGATCAAAGAGGAAAAATTATAATAAATGGTGATATATCACTTAATAAAGGTTAAATATAGAAAGAAAGAAATTTGGGAGCTCCCACAAAAGTAGCACTGGGTCTTTATGGGTTAAGTCCAGTAACAAATTATTTGTATTTCTACTAGATGGATTATTGTTTTTTGTAGATTTGAAGCAGTGCTGACCCCGCTGGATGTTCTGCCACAGGACACGGATGTGCTGGTCCCTGTCGGAGCGGCACTGCTCGTGGTTGAAGCCCAGAGCGTGGAGCAGCTCGTGCTGGACGGTGCTGTGGTAGAGGCAGCCCTGACGGTCCAGAGACAACGTCTGACTGTAACCACGACGACCGACGTAGGAGTAACAGCTGCAGTCACATTTAAAGAGTAAGAGGTGAATGAACAGCTGACAAATACACTGATCTTCAAAGATTTTGAGAAACAGTTCATCAGCTTCATTTTTACTTATCTTGTCTTATCTTGTCTTACCTTATCTTACCTTACCTTACCTGACCTGACCTGACCTGACCTGACCTGACCTTACCTTACCTGACCTGACCTTACCTATTACCTTATCATCCACATAATAAATTTCTGACTGTGAGAAGTAAATTGCCATTGACATTTAAGCACGCAGAAGCATTCACAGAAAACACACCCGCTGTCAGACTGGATGCTCAGATAGTCTCTCTGATTAGTTCTCCTAACGAAGCGGATGCAAGTCACATCATGGAAAGACAGCAGCCCTCGCTCAATGATGGATCGCTCACGGGAAGCTGAGAATAAAACACAAACAAGCCCAGTCCACATACTGTGTGTACGATACACTGCATTTCAATATGATATTTGATATAATGTAAGACTGAATTTGTCCATCACAGTACTTTTCCCTGGGGAGCTGAGGTTGGAGCTCCCAGTGCAACATGGAAACACTTTTTAAGTAACTGCAGGTTTTTTCACCTCTAAGGATCAAAATTATTGCATTAGGATTAGAGAAAAAAACCAGCTTGGTTAGGGTTCGGAAAAATCATGATTTGGGTTAACCCTTTATCAGGCAAGTGACTATTTTTGGTAATTTCTGCACACATTACAAGACAGTGACAGCAACAGTTACAGTGAGGACAGTGAGGCAACAATCTCAGGTCCAATGTGGTCTACAGGGTCTGTAAGGTCCACCTCTGCATGAACAGTGAGTGTACCTGCTTTGTTAGGTACCATGAAGTAATGGTACTAATGTAAGGAATGATGTTCAAAGGGATAATGTGGATGTGGACAGGTGTCTGGATCAGCACACATGTTGGTCTAATTTTCTAAAAGTGATGTCCTAATGTTCTAAAATGCATGTTCCTTTCACATAACACGTGTTTTTATTGTATTCTTTTATATTTACTTGTTAGATTTTTGTTTGTTTGTTTGTTTTTTGTCACTTTTGGGTAAGGAACCAAATATGGTAACTTCATTAACCTTGATTTTCTACATAAAAGTAAAAAAAAAAAAAAAAAAAAAAAGAAAAATTTCACAAAAGCAACAAAGTCTTGTTATGTCCTCCAATAGCACATGGAGGTTGAAATTTTACATTTCAGAGTATTTCTATGAGTACCCTATAAAGGGTTAATATTGAACTTTCACAGTCTAAACAACATGCTAAAAAGTCTGTAGAAAATAAAGTAAATAGAATAGTTGGTTTTGGACACATGGGTGAAAACAGCATCTGTCAAAAAACAAACAAACAAAAACCCTCATGTATAATAACATTAAATTTATTTTGCATAATAGGATACATTTCCTTTTCTTGGGGGGTTATTTTAAGTTCATAATTTGTTTCAAGCATTTATTTTGTTGGTGATTATATTGCGATTTTTATGTGTCTGAAAAAGTAAGCATTCATTCAACAATATCACTAAATAAAGTACAATGATATTTCAACAAGAATCTGGATGTGAATGACTAAATTTAGACTTTCAGTATCAGGGCAAACTTAATTACTTGTACTTACAGTAATGTCCAGCAATAACATAGGGCACGTAGACCTTTCCATCAGAGGACTTTCCCCACATGCAGCCCCTGGAGGTGCAGGGATCAGCATTTCTGTCATTTTCATTATCGTAAGCGATGTCGTCGATAACAAGGGGCTCATCTTTGGTACGAACTGTCACAGGGAAACAGAACCGGCTCAGCAGTTGAGGTTGGTGGTGGTGAATCAAGTTGCAGATCTGATTAAATAATGAATATACACTCTATCCCAGACTATTATGTACACTAAACGTACATTAACGTGGGCGCTGTGAGACTAAGTAAAAAAGTTCATCTTACCGACGTCCTTGTTGGCCCTCCACAGGATTTCAGAGACAGACAGCTCCTACAGGTAACAGAGGTGAGGAGAGCATGAGGAAGTACTCACCTGTACAGTCTGAATGATCTGACGGATTCCAGTTCATCAGAACCTTCTCCTTTGAAATGCAACTACTGCAATGGCTTGTACAGCGATATGAAGTGACCACTTGGCACATTTCATTACTGATTGATTGATATTAATCTTTAACACTCAAAGACCTTAAACATCAGTGACCAAACCATTGACCTATATAAAATGTTTGCAGCATTTCATCGTCATCAGGTATGACCCATTTGTCAACATGGAAACGCCACCATCTTCTGCAACATTGATTCACCAATAAAACCCATGTGGTCTAACAAATGACAGAGATTGTAAAAGCTTATTTTTACATTCATTTAAGGGTAAGTTAAGCTAAAAAAAAAAAAAGTAACTTTTTTTCTCCAGTTTTCTCTGTTTTGATATAATAACCTTTCAATTTACTCTGAGCTTTTATGAGCATCTACATGATCTGTGAATTAAATACAGTAATATGGCTGGAGAATGCAAAGAATGAGGGCAGCTCAGGCACAAGTGTTTGCTCCTGGAGGATTCTTTTGGGTTTCTGTAAATTGGCTTAGAGTCTGGTTTTGACCAACTCTCTGTATTTTAAGTCTCATGAGATAACTTTTGTTATGATTTGGTGCTATATAAATAAAATTTGATTTGAATGATGTTATAATAATTAGTGATAAATCACTAAGGAAAGGTTAAATAGAGAAAGAAATTCATTTGGAAGTTGCCACAAAAATGATCTATGTCTTTAGGGGTGAAACAATAATAAATTCTTTCTCTTCATTTTTGTTTATCTTCTTAAATAGCAGTTAAATGTCAATTCTTTTAAATAATGTGTAATCTTCTTCCCTTCTCTCACATATTAGTGCTGTTATGGACATAAGTCTAACTCCCTCAAAGCCCACTGCAAAGACGACCAAAATATTTCTTTCACAGAATAATAATAATAACAATAATAATAATAATAATAATAATAATAATAAGAAGAAGAAGAAGAAGAAGAAGAAGAAGAAGAAGAATGACAAATCACTCAAGTGAGCTGTAAGTAAAAGTAATTATCTCAAAATTATTACAAAACGTTCTTGCTCTTGGTAAAAGCACCAAACACGCTCACCTTCTCCTCAGCCCAGGAGCAGTCAGAGAGCACCAGAAGGAGCAGGAGACCAAATGTTGACAAAGTCATGTTTCTAACCTGCGGGTGTACAGAGTAAGCACCTCATCTCTGCCGCAGCACCTCATCTCTGCCGCAGCACCTCTTTATACCCTTCGGTGTATCAAAAAACCCACTCAAATTTGCTCAGTGATAAGATTCACTTTGCCTTGAAAACACATTTTCACTTCCCACCGAATAACTAATGCCTGTGGTAGCAAAACCTGCAGGTAAACTTCATGCTGCCTAGTGAGAATGAAAGACATGTTAGACACCTGTCTGTCAATCCAGCTGCAAGTTGTTTAAACCGGATTAGAGAGTAGTTTTTACCCCTCTGCCAACTTCTGGCTGAAGGGGTATGGTAATCGTTTTGTCATCCTTCTGTCCATCTGTCTGTCTGTCTTTCCTTTCAAGGACATAATCACATTATCTGAAGAATGCATTGAGATATCTGCACCAAATTTATACTGTGGATGCATCTTGGCATGAAGCAGAAGCATATTGAAAATAGGTCACCTTGACCTACTTTTTGAGGTCAAATGGCCTTGTGCAGTTATAATATCTGAGTACTTTCAAATATAAATATGTATGAAATAAGTTTACACAAAGACAATAATCTAAGTTACAGGGCAGTAACTTTCAACAGAATCCTACACTATATTTGGGGTATTAAAAGTGTGCAGCACATTCTGTTATTCTGTTAAACCTGAGACCCTGAAGAATTTTAAATTAACACATTGTGATTTTTACTGAATAAACAGGTGTATGTAGTAAGTGGCTTCATTGGTGGTTACAACTATTGAACTTTGTTTGTCAATGTATGAATACCATTGAGAAAAGAGTCCACTACATTAAAAATCTTAAATTAAAACTTTATCAGCAGTAAAGGATTAAAAGGAAAAGGAGTCCATATGCAGCAAAAAGATCTCCAAATACAGTATGTATTAGGACACACAGGAGGGTTAGCAGCCTAAATACTCTATGTAATAATAAACATATAAACAGCACCTACCTCATCTGTTTCTTAGTCTTATTCTCCTGTGTAATAATAACGTACTGCATGGATGTGGATGAAAGTGATGTTGTTCTACATTGCATTTGTATATATAAATTATTTACTACAAAAAATGTTTGTTATAACTGTGTAACAGCACACCAGGAAAGAGAAAAACTAAGGAGCAGGCTCTCAGGTTGTGTGACCCTATGCTCTCATGGTGTTTTGTGATGCTGTGCTCACATTAACTGATGTTCTGTGATTCTGCGCTCTCATTGGCTGGCATTCTGTGATGCTGTGCTCTGATTGGCTAACATTCTGGAACTCTTCGCTCTGACTGGCTGATGATCTGTGACCCTGCGCACTGATTGGTTGACGTTCTGTGACGCTTCGCTCTGATTGGCTGACATTCTGTGACGCTGCGCTCTGATTGGCTGATGTTCTGTGACGCTCCGTTCTCATTGGCTGGCGTTCTGTGACGCTGCGCTCTCATTGGCTGGCGTTCTGTGACACTCCGCTCTCATTGGCTGGCATTCTGTGACGCTGCGCTCTCATTGGCTGACGTTCTGTGACGCTCCGCTCTCATTGGCTGGCGTTCTGTGACGCTGCGCTCTCATTGGCTGACGTTCTGTGACGCTCCGCTCTGATTGGCTGGCGTTCTGTGACGCTGCGCTCTCATTGGCTGGCGTTCTGTGATGCTGCGCTCTGATTGGCCGGCGTTCTGTGACGCTGCGCTCTGATTGGCTGACATTCTGTGATGCTCCGCTCTCATTGGCTAGCGTTCTGTGACGCTGCGCTCTCATTGGCTGATGTTTTGTGACGCTCTGCTCTCATTGGCTGACGTTGTGTGACGCTGCGCTCTCATTGGCTGGCGTTCTGTGATGCTGCGCTCTGATTGGCCGGCGTTCTGTGACGCTGCGCTCCGATTAGCTGGCGTTCTGTGACGCTGCGCTCTCATTGGCTGACGTTCTGTGACGCTCCGCTCTGATTGGCCGGCGTTCTGTGACGCTGCGCTCTGATTGGCTGGCGTTCTGTGACGCTGCGCTCTCATTGGCCGACGTTCTGTGACGCTCCGCTCTGATTGGCTGGCGTTGTGTGACGCTGCGCTCTGATTGGCTGGCGTTCTGTGACGCTGCGCTCTCATTGGCTGGTGTTCTGTGACGCTGCGCTGTCATTGGCTGACATTGTGTGAAGCTGCGCTCTCATTGGCTGACGTTCTGTGATGCTCCGCTCTGATTGGCTGGCGTTCTGTGATGCTGCGCTCTCATTGGCTGACGTTCTGTGACGCTCCGCTCTGATTGGCTGACGTTCTGTGACGCTCCGCTCTGATTGGCTGGCGTTCCGTGATGCTGCGCTCTCATTGGCTGACGTTCCGTGACGCTGCGCTCTCATTGGCTGCTCAAAACAAATAAATGAATTAATGAAAAAAAGTCTGTTTTGTTTTTTTTAAGGCTAAATACTCAAAAAAGACTGTTTTAGGTAATTTGCAAATGCCCATGTTCCTGTGACTTTAATAAAAGAAGCCTCAAATCATCGCAACTTCAATTTTTTGGAAAAGCTGCCGCAAAATCAGGCATTTTAGGCCGCAACAATAAAAAAAAAAAAAAAAACCCGCGAAATCCTGGATGGACTGAATAATGCGTTGTACATTATTAATAACAAATAAAAGTGTGAGCTCAAATGTGTCCTGTCCCTTTAAATGTTTGAAAGAGCAGCGCGCGGCCGCTCTCCTCTCGCGTCACTCCCACAGTTCCATGAGGCGAAGATGGCGGCGGTGTTGGAGCGGAGCTTCATAGAAATCTGTGGATTTGAGAGGGAAACTCTGCGCAGGATCCGAGAAGTGACAGTAAACCTTGGTAAACTTAAACACAGACTACCAACAGGTTTTACTTGTGTGTTGTGGGGTTTCTATGAGCTGGTGTGAACACGCAGGAGGAGTGTTATGGTCGCAAGAGGGAGCTAACACCGCTAACACGCCGGCTTCTTGCTAACGTTAGCATCTGTTAAGTAACGGGGTCTTACCTGTTGTGTATTTAAAAACTAAAACAAGGTACTGATTAAACGCTGTAGTTCATTATTAGCGTGCTGAAGGTGTTACAGGCTGTAACAATAGTCCCTCTACCTGTGCTCCGTACTTTGTCACCATATTTAGCTAGTTAGCTGGTGACCTGAAGCTCACCTGTCAATATGTAAATCATTGTAACATAAACAATGTACACAAAGTCGGTATATAATATTATTCCGGATCAAACAATAAGTAAGTTACTTGAGGGAAAATGGAAATACTTCAGTGTATAAACTTCATTATAATGTACAAGTTAAGGTATTACGCTAGGAAAAGTATATTAAGATTGTTATGACAAGTAATAGTATTCATTTTGCAGAATGGTTCTTTTCAACGTCTGATATTGTAGTAGAACATCATGTTTGTCTGCTTTTATCGTTATCACATATGACTTTTTTAATGTTCATCAAGAGGTTTAGTTTCCCCTATAATTCAGAATTCCCTTTGGTTCATTTAAGCAGGTAACCTGCAAATCAAGGAACATACATAACATAAACAAAGTACTCTAGTATGTAATCAGAAACAACAATTGGTCAACAAATGTAAACAATGTTAAAGAGATGAGATGCTTTACAGCTATTTGCTCATTACACTGACTGAATTTAGCACAGATGATCCCGTTTATCCTTTCACTAGGCAGTTGTATCCTCTATTCACATCCTGATATCATTTATTTCACATCAGGTTAAACAGGGTATTCAGAGTCACTGACACATGGTTTATTACTGCAGTAACTTTTCAGTTCAGCCATACTGTTTCTTTATTTTTTTATTAGTAAAAAGAGTTTGATGGTCAGTTTATATTCTGTAATATTACTTTGTTGTTCATTTCTTTTCTGTAGGTCTCAACGCTCTTCCTGGGGGTGTCAAGTTCCCAGACAGTGCTGGAGCTTATCATTATGACGAAAGTGGGAAGCTTCTATCTGTCGCCAGCAACAGATTCATTCACTGGTGAGGATAACACACAAAGTTACCACATTATTGGTACTAACAATCACAGACTGAGAAATTTGAGGTTTATTATTCACTGTACATCAAATTTCAATGTATTATATAAACTTTTGGTGAGACAATGGATTTGTTTGGCAGATTAGGAAAGAAAACTGATCAAATTGTGGGCAAATTTGAGCGCATATAAATAAACAGAAGTTATCCAGAGGTATATGTTACTCCTTATAAGCCATCCCACTGCCAGTGGTGTTTTACTCAGCTCTGTCCCAGTGGCTTTGCTGATCAGCCATTGTCTAAAAATATAAAAAGACATTCATGCAACAGAATGAACGGTATATTGTACATAGGATTCTTACTGAAAACAATATATTTTCCTGTAACCCATTTATAATCACCAACAGTCGATTAATGATTAGTTATTGCTAATAGCTGTTTATCAGCTGATGGAGATGAATGTCCTCTGTTTCTAAAAGTTAAAGGACAGGGGCTGTCATTACAGGATATCCTGCTACCAAGTGAAATATTTCTAGTTTAGCAAAGCCTTTGTTAGCTTCAGATGTTTTTATAGATTAACATGATGTTGTTCCAACACTCTACGGTGTCTAGGTCCACCTCAGGGGACACAGTCCAGCTTGTGGAGCAGTCTCTGGACACCAACCTGCTCAACAATGCTGTCAAACTCAAGTTTATCCACTGTATTGTGCTGCCGGGGGGAGTGACTATCCAGGAGACTCTCAATAATGTCATCATACTCATCTGCACCAATCAGAGTGTGCATAGGCTGGTGCTGCCCCACCCCACTCGCATGTATCGCAGTGTGAGTAAACTGATTGTTCAGAAAGGACCTTAACCCAGGTGTGATAGACAAATAGATACACCATGTATGTATAGGGGTAAAATGAGATAATAAATTACATTGGTTCATCAACTTGGCTGCAAACTCATTAGCATTTGGTTTTGCATTGTTTTTGTGTAGATCAATAGCCTTAGTAAATAATCAGGTATAAACATGGTTAAAGGGAATTTGTGGAATTAGGAAGCCAGATGTTGGATTGAAAAATATGCAAGTAAACAGAGACATAAAAGTTTTCTCATCACAGTTTGTAAGATAGTCCATTACGTATTGTAATGGTTCTAACCATGCAGGACCAAATGCACTGTGTTATACTTTATCATAAGTCACCAGACAGTTTCTTACATCCACTCATTCAATGTGACTATGCACAAGGGTTTTTTCTAGTCTGTGGGTGCCAACTCCAAGACATGATGAAGCTACATCCCCATCTTATAGTAATATTGTTTGTTTTTCCCAGGAGCTGGTGACTGAGCTCCACATGCAATCCATCTTCACTGATGTAGGTAAACTGAGCCTGCAGGACCCGTCCCATAGCGCTGTCATTCCCACCACAGTGGGACAGACTGGGAGTCCCAGCACCTCAGCAGCATGGCTCAGCCAAGAGGGGGAGGCGCATTATGCTATGGCCTCACCTGCAGGAGGCATGATGGTTGTCACTCTCCCACCACATGACACACAAGGTATAGATGTGTTTGATGCAGCCTCCATAATAGGTTCCTCTAAATAATGGTGCACGAACAATTTGCATTTTTAAAAGATTATGTCTAGAGTTGAATGAATGAGTCTTAAAGAGTTATTACATTTTTACTAAAGAGATGTTCAGGTGCCCTGTTGCAGACTTTTTCTGTGTGTGAATTGGTGATTATTGACTGAAATACTCCTTTTTTCAGAATTTTTCCCATGCAAAAATATGTTCTTTTTAAAGCTATCTAAAATAAACCATGCTTGTCTAGTTTTTGTTTTAGGTTATTTGTTATATTTCTCTAATGCAGGTACAGTGTCAGTGGTGGAGCTGAAGAGGAGCTCCATGATGCGGAGGATTTCTGGGTGGATGCCCACTGCTATCCGAGGGGAGCAGAGCCCCAGTGACCTGGTACTCAGTCTGGCCGTCAGGGAGGTTGAAGATGACTCCTTCATCTTCGCTTTCTGCCAGGATCACAAACTACGCATGTGGTCCTTCAAGGTGAGGAATGCTTTATTCTTAGGAACTACACCAATCTGTCATAGAAATGAAAACTAATAGTAGATCTATAATAATTGTTCAGAGTGATCTAAAATGGTATTTGCCTCTTTCCAGGACCAGGCCTGTTTGTTGGAGGCAGACATGTTGGAGTACATGCCAGACCGTCATAGTGCGAGCCGGCTGAGTGGTCAGGGCCACCGGCTGCGACTGGCTTTCTCCTCTGCCACTGGCTTGTGCCTCGCTGTCTACCTGGCTGTTCCCCTGAGTGGGCAGTTCACTGTACTGCAGCTGGTCACCACAGACAACAACCGCTACAGCCTTGACCACATCTCCACACTTTTCTCCACACAGGTAAACTATTTTACAAGTTGGGGTTGACATTTATTTAGAGGTATATCAAGTTGAAGCCAAAAAAACTACAGTAATCTTTCACCTTGTGTTAATCTCTTCCTAAAACATACAACCATTTTGGATTTTACGTTGTTCAAGAGAATTTCCCAAAGCTTCCAAAATCTAATCTTAGTTAGTCTCCGTGACTTGCTAATAAAAAAAAAAAACCAAACAAAACTTTTAACTGCTTATTTCCACAGTGGACGGATATATTCACCTCAGTATGTTTTGTGGTCATTGCTTCTGTTAATACTGGCCTTTAAAAGATTTCTTCCCTTCTGCGCTATTAATGTAAAGTTTGTCGTGACAATAACACTTTAGAATAAGCTTGAACAATTGAGAATTTTTCTGTATGTGGAACTTGGTGGCATTTTATCTTGATAAATAACAGTGTTAACAAACCTCAGTAATCAAAATGTGACTGTGGTTTAATAACTTTTCCAGATTATTTCATAACACTTCATGAACACATTCTAACCTGTAATGTTGACTAGTGTAACAGTATCAGGAGAAGTGATCTAATGCAAAACTTGTGTGTCTCTATGAGCAGGAAAATCTGGTGGATTTTGCTCTGACCTCCACGGACGTCTGGGGTCTGTGGGTAGACGACTGCAACACCACCATCGTCAAATACATCAACTTTGAACAGTAAGTTGGTGGAGAGTTCCAAAAGTTAATTCTACTTGGTGAAAAAGATATGAAACAGAATTAATTATGCCATGGGGAGTTTGTTTCTACTCTGAGCAGAAGATTAAAATTCATTTCATAAAAAACATGAAGAGTCTCAGGTAAAAACCTGTGCAACCCTGTCTGCTTTCCAGTAACACAGCAGGCCAGTGGAACCAGGTGTTCGCCCAGCCATCACCAGAGGAGGAAGTCCACATAGGAGTGGACCAGGACCCCAGGGTAAGATCAGAACTACTGTCCACAGTTAACAGTTGAGAGAGACTGCCGAATGCTAAATTGTCACTGAAATAAATGATTTTAATTTATAGAGTTAAGAACAATGTATTTGACTAACTATTGTTTTATCTGACCACTGATCATTTTCATCATCTAAACAGGAGACGTACCTGGAGGTTCTCTTTTCTCCTTTGTCCTTCACTGCCTCAGCTATAGTTAAAGCTCTACAGGTGGGTAACTGCCTGGTACTGTTGTGTGGGATTGATGTATTTGGGTTTCCATCCAAGTGTACCACAACTTTAGTCAGAATGTTCAGAAAAGCATCAAAGGAAACGCACATTTATGCATGCAAGTTGTGTGTGTTTGTTTACTTCTACAACACGGAACCCCGCAGTCTCCTTATTGGTCCATACATGCGTGTTTGGAGGTTCTCTTTAAGCTTTCCTTTCAGGGTTGTCACCTAGTATTCACAACACAGTATACACAGAAGGCCAGAAAGAACATCCAGAGAAAAATGAAAACCGTGTTTGAACTATTGCAAAAGTGAACTATGTGTATAGAATTAAGAATTATTATGAAAAAGAAAGTAGAATTATTACACAGACATTTACAGTGTAATAAGAATACAGTGTAGGTTTTGTAGCCAATCATATACTTGTGAAAATAAAAATGTGTTTTATATATGTTAGGGTAGAGACTGCGATCTGGTAGGATCGGCGATTCTACCAGTAGAGACTCCGATCGTAGTCTCTACCAGTAGAAACTCCGATCAGAGTCTCTACTGGTAGAAACTCCAATCCGAACCCTAACCCTAACCCTTCTACTGGCAGGATCGGAGTTTCTACCAGTAGAGACTTTGATCAGAGTTTCTACTGGTAGAGACTACGATCGGAGTCTCTACTGGTAGAATCGCCGATCCTACCAGATCGCAGTCTCTACCCTTACATATACATAATTAAAAAGCAAGGCTGATGGTTTTGGATTTTTTTTTGTGCTTCAGATCTTTCGACGAGGCACAGAAAGGATCTCTGATTTGTCATGGGAGACTCTGAAAAAAGAAGTGACGATTGCTGTGGAGAATGAGGTATTTTTCCACACGAATACAAATGTCCTGATCTGGCCTCAAAGATCAGTATCAGGGTGTGTTGATTAATGATTATAATAGAATTGAAGTATGTATATCTGTAGCAAAATGCAAGTATTAGGCTTAACATTAAAATACTGAAGCAGTCTAGAAGTATAAGTGACTCCTATGGCTTGGGATTGGGGGCCAAAACGCAGTCCCTTGTGAGTATAGTAAAATAAAACTCTGATCACCCTCCCTTCTCTCTCTTCCTGTTTGTCCTCCAGTTGCAGAGCAGTGTAACAGAGTTTGAGTTTTCTCAGGAGGAGTACCGACAGCTGCAGGTGGAGTTCTGGTCGAAGTTCTACGCTTGCTGTCTGCAGTACCAGGAGGCTCTGTCAATGCCTCTGGGTCTGACAGTCAGCCCGCAAACCTCCATGGTCTGTTTACTGAAGAAGGTAAAGACACTGAAATGCATAAAATTTATCGACTTTAGATATCTGCGCAAAGAGGAACATGATGTTAATAATAAATCGATGCTTAATCTTTCAGGGGTTTGTGTCCTTCCTCCTCCCTTGTTTTGCTGTGGATCACTTGTACCTTTCCTTCGATAAGTACCTCATCTCAGAGGAGGAGACGCCTATTGCTGAAGGTAACAAAACCATAAAAATCAGTTTGAAGCATATCCATCAACCACAGACATGATTTAAGCCCTACTGTTTCACACATTTAACTTCAATTCATGACAGTAATAGGTTATTCTGAAAATACTAGTCCTATTAGGTTTGAATACTTTTTTTTTTTCAGGGTCCACACTGATTTAAAGCAATTCAAATCATTCTTCCTTTGCAATCTTAAAGGTTATGGGATCTTAAAAATGGGCTTTTGTGGGTTTATAATTGTAACATATTTATTACTGTCACGTTGTCAGACCCCGAAGTTGGCCGGGATGTCCTTCAGCTGGTTCAGTGTTTGCGGTTGGTGAGTGACACGGTTTCTGGAGAAATGGCCTACGAGATGGAGAAGGCTTTGGAGCATCTTCAGTCACCAGAGAGAGCCGCTGAGCTGGTTCTGGAAAACATGCTGTCCAATGACACGTCAGTATTCTATCTTTGACTGTTTTGATTTAAAAATAAATAAATAATAAAATAAATCTGAAATCAGGGTTCCCATGGGGTCTTAAAAAGTCTTAAAAGTCTTGAATTTACAAATTTGCATTTAATACCTTTTTAAAAAGTCAGTATTCAATTTGCTTTGGTAGGTCTTAAGTTACATGGCCAAAGACTGCCATACATGTCTTTAAATGTGTCTGGGAAATGTCCAAAGTAGAACAAAAGTAACATTAGTCGCCTCACTTCCACCCGTTCCAACTTGACAATTTTTATTGAAATTAGGAACCAATTAATGCAAATTTTTCAGCCCTTGGTGAGAAATGACTCAGAACAATGGCAATCAAGGCGTTGGAGTAAATAAATACATTTTGCTAATATCTAGAAGTCATGAATTTTTGCCAGTATGATTGTGAAATATGTATTAAATTTTGTGTTGTCTTAAAAAGGTCTTAAAAAGTCTTAAATTTAACTTGTGGAACCCTCTAGGAACCCTGGAAATATGTTCATATGATAAAATATACTGAATTACTGACATTTGTGCTTAGAAATGATTTATAACTAAAAAAGGTATAAATAACTTTTGATCCACATGTGTTATATTTAACACTATGAGAGATTCAGAGAAGTGAGAGAGATGAAAAGAACCACACAAACAAGTTTAAAGTGAAGAAAGTTAAATGTGAGCCTTATATCATAAAGGATTAGCTGAATTATTAAAAGGCCTTAAAAACGCAATATGTGTGTTGTTTGTTTTTTTTTTGTGTTGTTTTATTTTTTGTCTAAAATGTGGGATGGACCTGTTTATGGATTGAATTGCTACCAAAAAATCCACCAAATAATATATTCCATTGATATTGGGTTTCATAAGTATTTCTAACATCTGATGATAAATGTTCAGGTACTCTGCTTCCCCCACAGTCCAAAGACATGCAAATTTAGGTTAACCTGTTCATCTAAATTGTGTATGGGTGTAAATGAGAGAATGAATGGTTGTCTGTATGTCAGGCCTATGATGAACTGGTGACATGTCCAGGGTGTACTCTACCTTTGCCCGTTGGTAGCTCAGATAGACTCCAGCATTCCCATGACCCTCTTGAGGATTAAGTGGTTCAGAAAATGAACAAATGAATGACTTCATATCACTTCTGTTTGTTCATGTGGCTGTAACTCTATGTCCTACAGTGACAACGTGATCGGGGACATCCAGAACATGCTGCAGGATCTTCGTAACCCTATGGGGGCTATGATCGCCCTGTTGAGGGAGATGGACCTGGAGACGGATTCAGAAGTTGGTGGAGAAGGCCCAGTCGCACCAGGTAGGCATGTCCTTCTGACTGTCAAAAGCAGAAGAGATTACCTCATAAAACCATGTTGGATAATGGAGTAGTGCCAAGTGTAGCATTAGTACGTGTTTTTTTTTTTGTTTGTTTGTTTGTCGGCCGTAAGCTGTAATGTTATCACAAACCTACATACTAAAAGTCAAACTGTTGCCAAAAAGCACAAAAAAAGATACTAATCTGCATAAAGGTAGCAAAATAATTATTTATTTGCACATTAATATATTTGTCAGTGTTTTCTTAATGTAGACATTTAAAGAAAATACTGTTATGTTCATTTGTTGTTCTTCAGGCCAGAGTTTGAACATGCGGATCAGCCTGTCTCAGCTCTACGGCAGCAGTACAGCGGTTTCAATGGTTTGTCAGGCCGTCAGCAACATGGCCATGACCAGAGCACTTTTCTGCCGCGACCTGCTCATCCTACAGAAACTCTACCTACGCTTTGGAGATAATGTACGTACATGCATCCACACAGGGATGTACCACACATTAAAAACTACATAACCAGTTGTTTTAGTTGATTTGTCATGTCAAAGGGGTTACTTAAAGCTGTATCTCTCCAGGTGTTTCTGGGTGGGGGGACTCAGCTACTGCAGCTCCAGCAGGACCTGATTCCTCGGACCTCCCATCTGTTGTCATCTTACTACGTCCTCAAACAAATCAGTCAGAGTCTCGCCTCCACTGTACCTGTGGACATCATGTGAGCACAGGCATACTCACATCTACACACAAACCTACCAGAAAAGTTCTTCTCATTATTGTTTTTTTTTTTGTTCATTTCAGTTTGTTAGGGGATATAAAAAAACTTAAGTAAATATTCATCAGGGTTGTCCTTGTGAAGGTTCTATACTGAAAATGATTAAAATACATGGGCATGGGTAAAAATTACTGTTAAAAAAAAACAACACCCTTACACTATTGATTTCTGACCTGTGAACTTTGACCCCCTCTAGAGATGCCAACCTGCAGCACCTCACAGTGTTGGAGCTGTCGGACACACCAGCTCTCACCACCAACAGATCAGGTAAGTAACTGTTCGACCGACAGACAGTTCAGTCTGATTCATATATTCCCTTTTTACATAGTTTGAAATCACAGTTTTTGAGCTACATAACAGGGGTTTACAGTCTGTAAACACAACCCATGTATTGTCAGTAAAAACTACTCAAAACAACATTTAACAGGGCAAAAACACAAGAGGCTCACATCAGTAAAATAGTCTTCAGGACTGGGGATTTCATAACTAACGTGAACTGAAAGTAAAACTAGCAGTGAAAAATGTAAATTTGTTGTATACATTGTAGGTATCACATTTCCTATTGCACCTGTACAACTGAACATTGAATATTCTACTTTAATTTCTCTTTTAAACAGAGATGAAGGTCACAATTTAAATCATGGATCAAGATTAATATGATCTTTGGCCAATCCTATTGTGATATTAAACATATTAACATTTAGCAAGGAGAAAGTTATAATACATTGCAATACTGGTAGTTGTCCATATGGTATGTTTTTCACTGCCCACTTGAAAGTTGTGTCTCATCCATTGGCCTCAGTCTTTGTTTTAAAACTTTAACCTCTTTATTTTGTGACAGTGCTCAGTCCTCAGACAGTTGTGGAGCTCTTCTACCAGACAGCAGCCAGAAAGACCATCATCTCCCAGATCTACTCGCAGCAGCAGAGCCCCACACCTGGCAACGCCCTGCTCCACTGGCCCCAGATGGTCTCCAACGTGGTCAATCTGCTTGCACAGCTACTGTATCCTTGAAGAATCATCTCAGAGGGTTTTGACTTGACAGAAGTCATTTGTGTGTGTGTGGTTTTTAAACCAGTTTCTAGTTGTATGTTCTTAACTGATGCTTCCCAGTTGGCCCAGTAACCCTAGTTTCCAGTTCCCTGAGTGTCTGATGGCCAACTGCCAGTACACACAACTACAGGTGGGTTTCAAGGTTAAAATACTGTTTGATTATGTGTTTACTGCTGTGAATAAAAATAGTTTTCTATGCCTTCGATTCTGAAGTGACACCATTACATATAATTTTGTTAGATTCAGAGTGTCACTTTTACAAAAAATATTGGTAAGGAAAATCTAAGGTGTCGCTGGATTAGAATTTATGCCTGCGGTTTTGCTGTTAGTTGTGACTGTAGTTACAGTCTGAGGTGAATCTTCCCTTTGCAGGAGTATGTGAGGCTCATCGGCCCCTGGTGTCAGGTGAACATCGGCTCCTGTCGCTTCATGCTCGGTCAGTGTTACCTGGCGAATGGGGAGGGACAGAAGGTGGGTGGCACCAACAAGATTTACTAGACAGCATTTGTTTGCATTACTGCTCCACAAGGCATTCCTTCACCAATCTTGTGTTTTTTAGGCTCTGCAGTGTTTCCAAGAAGCAGCAAATGAGGTGGAGAAGGAGGAGTTCCTGATGAAACTAACAGGGACAGACGATGAAGAGGCTGCATCCACCCCCCGACTACAGTACTACACCAAGGTACGGGCGACCTGTGAGAGCATGACTCATATATCAGATGTAATAGAAAAATGTGTGCTTTTTAGATGAATGTCTTTTCATTTTAATGGAAACAAAAATGCCATCTGACAATGAAATTTCCATACATGTTTGTAAAAGGTTTACCTTATTCCGCTGAAAGTAACAGACATGTATGTGATAAAGTGTGTCTAGAACAGATTACAAGTTTAAGAACCATAGATTTCATAGAACACATGCTTTTTGATACCGAACTTTAGCATATTTAAATCAGCTCCAAGTGAAGTCAACATAGTCAACATTTCATAATCCATAAAAGCTGCATGTATCCATCAGGACCAGGCTATGCAGATCACCTGTTACGTACTGTATTGACAAAATGTTTTTTTCTGAATCACTGACCCACAGCTAATGCTGCACAGTTTGACAGATAATGACCCCACAGGAAGGAAATTTAACATAAGAAACACCTTCAAAATAACAAAGCATTTACTTTATTAGGACAAGAATCTAAAGGAGTTTATCATATTCAATGTATGGTTGTCTCATGGCCGCAATAACATCACAAGTACATAAAATGACGTATGACAAAGTATATAAAATATTTGAATCGGAAATGAGATTGGCTAAGAACCATATTTTATTGATAAAACTGAAACCATACCCAACACAGATGTTCTTAAATTACCCATCAGCCTTAGAAATACTTGATATTTGAAATGTGATTGGACTGTTCAGGTGCTGCGTTTGCTGGAGGACGTCGGTCTCCCTGAGCTGGTCATTCAGCTTGCCACTCTGGCCATAACGGAGGCCGCCAATGACATCAGCAGTCAGGTGAGCGGGAACATTTCCTGTTAATACAACTGACATGTTAACTGCACAATTCACATTAAATATTTTAACAAGCTTCAGGCTAGATTTCCAGGACAGTGATTTGTAAAAAGTGATCCTCATTGGATTCTAACAAGATTCCTCATCACTTACATGTACAAATTGATCTGATAATGTTCAATATGAGCCTTTAGTGTCGGCTACAGATATCTGAACCAATTACATCTATCTAAATACATCTATACATGCATGTGTTTTACTTGGTTTTGATATGGGTGACTTTTTTACGTATTTTCCTGGTAAAATCTATAATGTTTCTGTTTTCAGGCTGCTTTGTGGACGCGAATATTCAAACACCACTTGGCTCTTGGCCACAACAGTGAAGCCTACGAGGCTCTCACCCAGAACCCTGACTCTAGCATGTACGTACACAGATGAGACAGAAATATGTCATTTAAGTGAGGGACAAATGTTCCATTACTTTTCAGATCAAGTTTCGACCGATGTCAGTTCATGGGAACATCCTTTCTACCACACTGTTTTATGCTGTTTTCTCTCCACATTATGTAAATGTTAGTTTGTCTGTTAAAAACTGCCTTTTCTCTTCACAGGCAGTTGGACTGTCTCCGTCAGCTGGTGGTGGTTTTGTGTGAACGCTCACAGCTTCAGGATTTAGTCCAGTTCTCCTACGTCAACTTGCATGATGAGGTAAAAACCGTTATCTGACCTCTGACCTGCTGCAGAGTCACTGTTTTGTCACCTATAATATAGCTTATATATATATTTTTAAGAGCAATTTTTAGTTTGTAATATGTGATCAGAAGTTTAACTCTTTCGGTGCCAGACAGTTAAGGGGCTAATAAGCCTTAAAAGTGCCACAGAATTTGGCCGTTTTTCAGTATTTCGCGTCGTTTTTATAATATTTGAAGAATCCTGCAGGAAACCGCTCGGTAACATCCGACCGATTGCTGATTAGATTCAAAACGCACCGGATGCAGCCGATTCATTATTGATTGTAATTTGCATAATTTGTAATAATAATAATAAGAAGAAGAATCTTTATTTATATAGCACTTTTCATACATTAAAAACTGTAGCACAAAGTGCTTTACATATCAGTTTAAAAATCAGTACCACCCACTCACCCGCACACACACACACACACACACACATATACATGCAAACCCACAAGCTCACACATACTTAAGAAGACTGACTGAGCACTGGTAGACCAGAACAAAAATGTACAAGTAAAAGTAAAACATCAATTTAGGAGGCGCTGTCTCAGGGAGCCATCCGCACCAGGAGGCAGCCGGCGACCAGGCACCAGCAACACAGCCCCGCATCCCAACTAGTGGGAGAGGGCCAACTAGGACCCCCACCCACCAGAAAGGAGCGGACCCCAGTGAGAGAAGGCGCCACAGCCCCCAGAGTTCACAGCCGCCCCCCGGCATGGAGGGCTCCCTCTGATGAAACACCGGAGAATAAGAAACATTAAAAAGATATAAAAATATTATTCGGTCGCGTGACCTCAAATTCCCGTCTGCTTGGTCTCAAAAGGGGGACACAGAAAGAACGTCATTGAAATGTGAGAAAGAAATGGGGGTGGATGGTTTGTTTGTACACAAATATGGCGTGTTCTCCAAAGCCGATCTGATCGGCCCGTGGCACTTTACAGGTTGTTTTCGTAAAGCCGATTTAATCGGCCCATGGCACTGAAAGTGTTAAATGTATAAAGTTTATGTAAACACTTAACAGCCTGTGCATATAAAGTAGGTTCTATTGTTAAACCAAATACAGATGGTCAGTCTACTTTTTCAAGCTAAAGACACCAGACCCATCTCTTCTTTTGCACTTTGACTTAAACAGGATATTTCTGTGTCGTTTTCAGGTCGTCAACATCATTGAATCTCGGGCCAGAGGGTTGGATCTTCTGGCTCACAACTACTATGAACTGCTCTACGCTTTCCACATTAACAGACACAACTACAGGAAAGGTAACTGACTGAAGGGGATTTCATTTAAAACAAAAGTATATTTACTAGAAATATTTCATACTTTCCACATAGATTTAATAAAAATATGCATTACAAATCTAACCTGATTTATGTTGTTAGGGTCAGGGTTCCTGCGGGTCTTAAAAAGTCTTGAATTTACAAATCTACATTATACCTTTAAAAAAGTCTTTCAAAGGTGTTAAATTTGATACAGTAGGTCTTAAATTATGTTGCCATAAATGTGTTTAAATGTGTCTGGGAAATGTCCAAACTGCAAAGAACGTAATGTTAGTCGACTCAGTTCCACCTGTTCCAATCTGACAATTTATATTTAAATTAGGAACTACTTGTTGGTAACTTTGCCCCAGTGAGAATGACTCAGAAAGGTGGGAATCAAGGCATTGGAGTAAATGAATACGTTTTCCTAAATTCTAGGAATCATGAATTTTTGTTAGTATGACCTTAAAATAGGCATTAAATTCTGTACTAAGTAGTCTTAAAAAGTCTTAAATTTAACTTGTAAAACCTGTAGGAACCCTGAATGATGTTGATTCTTCTAGATCTTTAAAAACACAATGTTTTGGGGCCTAGAAATATTGACAAATTAGTCTAGTTTTAACACCAGTGTAGAGGATTTATTTACGCATCATAATATTCAAAAGGTTCATCTCGTTATTCCTTCTTTGATTTGGGGGTTCGCTGTGTTTCTATGTTTTAGTTGATCAGTTAAGGAGACGTCCACATGGAGTTGAGTTTAGGAGCCTGAATACGATGATTTTTTTGAACAAATCTTGAAAACCACACATGCATTTCTGTGTCTACAACCCGTGCACATTTTTAATGAAACTGATAGTTTTCAGTAGCTTTGTGTGGAAACACATTCTTGAGATAATGCTGTGTCTTTACAGAAAACTTTTTTAAAATGATGATCTCCATGTGGACAAGGCTTAAATATCTTAGTTTTGATTAAGGAGAAAAAGCCTTTTGAGATGTCATGAGCTTTAAGACGTTTAAACAGATACTTCTCACGTTTAACTTGGGTTTCTTTAATAACAAGTTGAGTATTTCTAAACTTAATTCACATCATCTAAGTTTTGCGTGTTATGTATTTGTACATCCAGCTCACACTGAATAATCTTTGGGGTCTGTGTTTATCTTGTCCAGCCGGGACAGTGATGTTTGAGTTTGGGATGCGTCTTGGTCGTGAGGTTCGGACTCGCCTCGGTCTCCAGAAACAGGTGAACTGTTACCTGGCCGCCCTCAACTGTCTCCGGCTTATCAGGCCCGAGTACGCCTGGATCGTCCAGCCCACATCTGGAGCCATGGTACTAACATGCAGACACACATACACATGCAAGTACAGTTGCAATAAGACATGACGAGCTTCAGTTAAACTAATCTGAGTGTGTTTTTGCAGTATGAGCGACCGGGAGCATCGCCAAAGAGGAACTCAGATGGAGAATTTGCTTGTGAACCAGGTGAGATTCAAACGCCTAAGTTTATGTGCAGCTTCTGTTACCAGTTGTACAGATGTACTAAAAAAATACTTCACCATCTGCTCTTTTCCATTGGAGAACCAATTTAATATCTATTCACCTTAACGCCCAGTGGGGACGGCAGCAGAGATGTAGCTGTACTAGTGTTTTGTTTTTTTTTTCTTTTGGCATTTTTGTGTCTTTATTTCATAGTTGACAGTTGAGTGAAAGCAGAGGTACATTCTCTGGACTTGAAACATACTGAGGCTCAAGTTAAGTCACAGATTTCTCTTTAATTCAACTTTCATCATAACAATCGACTTACTAATAACGTATACAGTATTATTACAAGAGAAATAATCTGAAAATGTTATTTAATCTGGTGTTGAAGGAGATATATTTAGTGTTTTTGAGCCATACTTACAACTATCGAAAACCATCTTTCACAACCACATATGATGAAGTTAATTAATATTTGTGTGTTTATGCAGACTGCACACCATATAGGCACATCCACAGGAAAGATCATTTCAGATGCAAAAGTACTTTAAGCTCTTACACCTGCAGTTCTGTCAGGTGTTACCATGGGAACGCTACGTGCCACTCATAGCCATATACACATGCTGTATACATCCATGTAACCAGAAGAATGTCAGCTAAAAGCTCAACAAAACAGAAACACACCAAACAACAAGCACTTGAATTGGCAAATATCTAAAACAAACTAACAGTCCCAGACCAGCGTATGTCATGACTAATTTAATAAAACAGACGAATGTGACAAACTTTGCACCGCTAAGCTAACATGAAGCAGATCCAACAGTACAAGTATTATTTCTCCGCCACTAAAACTTATTGAACGAGACAAAGAAGAGCACAAATAAAGATCACATTATGAAGCAATGATAGTGAATTTCGTCGTAGTTTTGCTGTTTTCTGATCATAATTTGGTTTTATGTGAATGAATCTTCTGCTATCGGCTAATCCATTGTTTTATGTTGCATTGAAATGATTGTTACTGGAAACAAATGGCCCAGGGTTTAACAGGTTAACCTCGAAAAGTGACACCCATACATCTGTGTTGGGAAACATAAGAATTTTCACTTTCTACCACTAGATGCTGTCAGAGTGAGTTTCTCAGTAAACTAATGATGAAATAATGCTTAAAAACTGCTCAAAGATTCAATCATGTAGCAGAAGAACCAGCCTATTTGCTTTTCTCACTCAGCCGTAGCGTCAGCGCTGCCGTGTTGAATTTGACCTTTTCCAGCATTTGATTAGAATAAAAGCCTTTTGACCTTTGAACCCTCGTTGTTCAGGACGGAGAACAGCTGCAGTGTACGCCCCCGTTTATTTGTTCAGCGCTGAGCTCTGAGTGTTTGTGTTGGGTGTTTCCTCCTGCAGTCAAACATCAGGTCGACATCCTGGAGCTCAAGGACCTGGAGAAGGAGTACATCCTGGCCCGCAGTCGCCTTACCCTGGCCCAGCATCATCCCCCATCTGCTGCCATCGCTGGTACTGGCACCACCTTTAGCTTTAACGCAACATTAAACCACACAGTAGTACTCAGTAGGGTTAGTACATTAGCACTGGCACTATGGGATGTAGTCCAAAAATACAAGGTGCCCCAAGAGAACATAGATGTTCTGTATATAAATGACATGGGATGTATATGTCACAGTAGAGACTGAAATCCAGTAGGATTCGTTATCCTACTAGGACAGATTGAAATTTTAGTTTGTCTTAGGACAAACTGAAATCCTAGAAGAAATTAGGATCTGAAGATTAACCCTAACCCCCTAACCCCCCCCCCAACCCCCTAACCCTAACCCCTAACCCTAGGACAGATAGGATTTTAGTTTGTCCTAGGACAAACTAAAATTCCTATCTGTCCTTGTAGGATTACGAATCCTACTGGATTTCAATCTCTAGTGTGATATATACACACATGCAGGTCAGAGTTGTTCTAGTTCTGAATTTTTTATTAGTTTTTGGTCTTCTATTGTTTTTGGTTTTGTAATGGAGAAGTAAAGATGTCACTCATTCACATTAGGGGTGTGTATCGGCAAGAATCTGGCGATACGATACAAATCACAATACTAGGATATATCACAATATATCATGATACTGTTAAAAAGGCAATTTTTTGTTGGTTTCTTTTTTTTTTTTCAAAGATTATTTCCTGGTAGAATTGAATTACACCAGATCTATGTACAAATACTAAACACACATTTATTTAATCAGAACAGGATCTAATGCTATACCACAAAATGTTTATAAGTCTCCTAGTTTCCAAAGGAACTAACATCTGCCTCTCTATACAGTAAACAAGTGCTTTTAGGATTCTTCAAATAACCATTATTTAATAAAACAGTGTTAAATAATGCTAAATGAGATATAAACAATAAAAAAAAAAAAAGAACCTCCGCCATGTCTGCATTTGAATAAATACCTAAAAATACGGATACAGTATTTTTTTAATATCGATACAGTATTGTGAGATGAAATATTGTGATGCATAGCAGAACCGATATTTTCTAACGCTCCTAATTCATGTGTTTAGGAAACATGAAACAGACACTGAAAACTGACTTTAAGAAGAGCAAGAAATCTCATGTTTAACCATTCAGAGATGAGCCATATACTGCTGGAAAAGCCTGGTTTTCAATCATTTTTGAGACGTGAGATGCACATGCATGTTTCTCAGAAATGGTTAAAAAAAAAAAAATAGGTGTTTCCTTTTGATAGTTACTGTATTACAAATTGACAAGATGTGAGTTTTACAAGGAGGAGGATATGATGTTTCCACAAAGATGAGATCATGATTCAAAAGACCAAATAAATCCTCCTTTTATCCTGTCATATGAGCTGACTCTTCCACTGGATGTTTTGTGTTTCCAGGCAGTGCCTCTGCTGTAGAGATGGTGGCCTTGTTGGTCCAAACAGGCCTGTTTGACTGCGCTCTCTCACTCTGTCAAACCTTCAAACTGTCGCTGACGCCTGTTTTCGAGGGTCTGGCCTTCAAGTAAGTCCCACATCATCACGTCACATCATCCTGGTCCTGGTGAAGGGTTTATTTAAGGTTCCTACAGGGTCTTCAAAAGTCCAAATAGTCTTGAATTTACAAATCTGCATTTAATACCTTTTAAAAACGTCTTTAAAAGGTATTCGATTTGATATGGTAGGTCTTAAGTTATGCTGTCATAAACTTGTTGTCTGTATGATGTTTAAATGTGTCTGTTAAATGTCCAAGCTGCAAAGAAAGTAACGTTAGTCGACTCAGTTCCAACCCGATAATTTCTATTGAAATTAGGAACCAATTATTGCTAACTTTGCAGCCCCTGGTGAGAAATGACTCGGAATGGTGGGAATCAAAGCATTGGAGTAAATAAGTAAATTTTTTTAAACTCTAGGAGTCACAAATTTTTGCCAGTATGGTTGTGAAATAGAACAGAATTTAATGCACATTTCACAGCCTAAGTAGTCGTAGAAAGTCTTAAATTTAACTTGTGGAAACCTGTTATTCTGATCAGAGTTTAACTGTGTGTGTGTGTGTGTGTGTGTGTGTGTGTGTGTGTGTGTGAGTGCGTGTGTGTGTGAGTGTGTGAAACAGGCTGAAAGTGATGGGTTTGTACCTCTGTGGAATCCATGTGTGATGACTTTTATGTGGCACAGTAATCTGAGTGGATCCGTGTTCCTATTCTTTGTTTAGATGTATTAAGCTGCAGTACGGAGGGGAGGAGACGCAGAACGAAGCGTGGGGCTGGTTGGCCGCCAATCAGCTGTCATCTGTCGTCAACACCAAAGAATCCAGGTTTGTCCTTGAGTCCTAAAACCAGAGATGTGATCTAAACGATCAGTTTTTGGGTTTTGCTCCTCTTAATGATGAGTCTACACGCTAAATGAAATATTTTCACATTACGTCATTTAATTCTAATGAAAGAGCTGCAATAACTTTAAATATTAAGATTTAAAAGGATATAGTTTAGTGTAGAATATCCACCAGTCAATGTTCACAGGTGAATTACAGCTTTATCCTGCTTGTCCAGTCAACAGTTTAAATTATTGTTGGATTTCAGAGGGTTTTTTCATCATCTCAGGTCAGTTCTGTGGTTTTTAATTAATTATCCTTTTTCTGTGTATGTTTATATAATACCTTTGAACAGCTGAAGAGTGAATGAAGTTGGATTAACTTTTTATTTACCTTCAGGTCACAAAATAAATATGACCAAACTCAATGACCTGACTATATTTGGGTCTTATTTACCCACACTGTCAGTCAGAAATGCACCTATTGATACTTGATAACCCTCCGAGATCAAGACCATCATGAGTATGGGTCAAATGGCCATCTATCAATATAATAAAAGGGAAGTGGAGTCTGTGTGTCTCGAGCATCACACAAAATCTGGAAAGAGCTGACTGCTACAGTTTGGTATACCTGTGTATTTTTGCTCAAGGGAGACTAGCGAAAACGGCAAGTTGATAGGACCGAAATTTTGGGAGATATTAGTAATTCTGGAATACAGTAGTCTTACAATCACATTGCTATGCCCAGAATCATAGAATCATCATTGAAGTGGGTTACCTAGCAACAGATAAACAATAGGGCCACGTCGCCATTATGTCACATTTCATGTGCAGAAACAGACATGCCAGCTGAGAGGTTATTTAACTGAAAATGCCAGTGGAATTTACCAAGAAAGTAAAGAACGCAAAGGAATGAACTGTATCACAGGATCTAGAATCTGTGGTACTCCATGGCTCAACATACTAGCTTGGGAAAGATTTCCTTAGCTTTAGAAACAATGATCCTGTGGATACAGTGTAAAAGTGGAAGTGAAAAGTGAAGTTGTTTCTCAACCTTTCACTGGTACAAAATATGGACATGACAGCATTGGTTCACCATCATTTCTTAATTTAAGGCAATAAAAAGCTTTAAGGTGTTTTAGAAAAGGTTACACGTAGAAAAACAATCACTAAAATATCTTTCATTAAAGGTGCGGGAGACTTTCGTGACCAGTTTTTCATCACATCTGTCAAACCTCAGTCATATCCTCAGTGTCATGAATCTGTGAGTCTGTCTGCGATTACTCACCTGAATCTCTTGCATCATGGTGAACAATTTCAAAGTGCCATCCACCATAAACAGACCATGTGTTTACAAACCGAGCCGGGAGGTCACTCGGGCATCTTTGGAATTTTGTCGCAACGTGCATTGTGGAAAGCGAAGGCTCACACAGCCACCTGGCAGCGGCAGCTGGAACAGACACGACGCTGAAACGGCAGGAGCTCCCTTCCCTCTATGCATATTCCTCCAGCTGTTTCTGCGTTTCAGCTGTGTTCACGTCGTGTTTCATCCATATAATACCATATGGTTGTGCTGCCGCTGTAAGGCAGCTGTGTAAACCTCCCTTTCCCACAATGCACGTCACGACAAAATTCTGAAGATGCCCGAGTAACCTCCCGGCTCGGTTTGTAAACATATGGTCTGTTTATGGTGGATGGCACAAAGACACTGTTCGTCGTAATGCAAGAGATTCAGGTGAGTAATGACAGACAGACTTACAGATTCATGATACTGAGGATATGACTGAGGTTTGACATGTGTGATGAAAAACTGGTCACAAAAGTCTCCAGCACCTTTAAAGTTGTGTTTGATTTATACAGGAAAAGATGTACTTTTACAGCAGATTTTTACATTTCCTGTAAATTCATCTGTTGTTGGATAAAGAAAATGTAAAGTTGTGACTTGTAATGAAAGTGGCTCTTCTGCTGAATCAGATGATGTTTGTTAAAGGACGGGTCAAACGGTTTGGCGTCTGTGAGGGTTAAATATTATCGTCTTTTATCCTGCGTCACCATTTTCTCTCAAACTTATTGACATAGAAGTTTTTTTCTGCTTATTTCTCAGCCTTTAATGCAGTCAATTACTGTTAATGACTCATTAGGCCCAGTTTTTTACATTGTCCTCCCCTCTGCAGTGCCACAGACGAGGCGTGGCGGCTGCTGGCGTCTTACCTGGACAGGTATGTGTCGCCCAACAGCCAACATCACCGCTACGTCATCACCAAGCTGCTGTCGCACGGCGTCCCTCTGCCTGATTGGCTGATCAAGTCTTACAAGGTGAAGACACAGTGACCGTTTTCTGGGTTGTATTTTCCCATCATGCTCTGGGTTTTCAGTGATGCAGCTCTGTGTGTTTTCAGAGGGTGGACGCGGCCGCTTTGCTTCGCCTCTACTTGAACTTTGACCTCCTCGATGCAGCGGCCGAACTGGTTCTGGAGTACGTGGATGCTGTTCTGGGGAGGGGACACCAGTACTTTGGAATAGAGGTAATAGAATGGAATGGAATTTAATAGAATAGACTTTATTGTCATTGTGTGCTACTCCAGTCAGTGCAACAATATTAATAAAAATACAAATACTTAAGAAAACAAGAATAGAGCAAATGTAAAATAACAAAAGCTCAAAATAAGAAAAGAAAATGGAATAAAAAATTTTACGCAAGATAAAAATCGAGCTAAATAGAATAAAAGTAAAAAATTAACATAAATGAGATATTTGAAGGTACTATATTTATTCTATTGTTTTTATTTGGTAGTGGTTTATTGTTCTTATTTATCTATTTTATTTATTTCTTTATGTTGTTGTTTTTACTTATATGGCTTTTTAATCTATCCTGTATTTTATTCTTTTATGTATTCTTTTGGTCCACTGCAGTGTTTTTAAAGTACTTTACAAATAAAGTTGGATTGGATAAATGTGAATAGACACAATATTAACATTATGTATGTCTATGAACTCAAATCTATATAAAAAATAAACATATATAAAAATAAAGGAAATAATATAAAGATAAATAAGAACCACAGATTTTTTTTTTTTTTTGTTTTTTTTAGAAATGTCATTTAATAAAATAACGTACATAAGTCTAGATTCTTGTCATGTCTCTGTACATATGTTACCTGCCTTGTGATGACCTGGTCTTGGTTTCCTGTGGATCTAACTCTGCTTTTGTTTGTCTGCGCAGAAGCCTCTGTCTGCGACCGCGCCGTTGGTTTGGCTGCCGTACACCGCCATCGACCAGCTGCTACAGGCGCTCAACGAGACGCAAACCAACGCCAGCGTGAGTCATGGATGCTTCCTACTGTTTACATCTCACAACCATGACTACTTTGTGCGCAGATGTGACCCACATGCCGTTCATCCCACCTTACACGTCTCTCTGTTTCTGTCTCTGCTTCAGATCTACAACAAAATCCGGGACAAACTGGACGAGTACCAGAAGCTGGTGGAACAGACGACCAAACGAAGGCTCCTGGTTCGGTGAACTGCAGACGACCTCAGAGACAAACTCCGCACAAACACACACCACATATTTTTGTACCGTCGCAGTTCACGTTTGTACGGATTTCAAGTTCTGATGGGATTCGATCCGTTTAGTTCATGTGGACTGGACGGTGAACCTGGTCTGGTCTAGGTCACAGTGACTCTTAAATATAATGTAAATACAGAGAGAAAGTGAAGGTGCTCTTCTGTGTGAATGCAGTTTGTTTTTCTTCAGGATATTGTAATAATCTATTGTTATAGTCTTTTGTACTCTGCCTGTGATGCTTTTCTATGAGAGTTGTTGTAAATTGTGATGAAATTAAATTGTTTTTCTTGAATATTATTGTGTGTTCTGTCACTGGTTCTTCTGATTCAGATTGAAAATCACTAGGGTGTTTGATTTATATATATACTCAGTGCCAATGAAAACGCAACACTCGAATGTGTTTTATTGTTCCTGAGCTGCAGCAATATGTTTCAGTTTCACCTGTATAAGATAATCCCAGACAACTTCTTAACAACCTGAGACGGGTTGAGCTGTTGTCACGCTTGAATGAACTTGTCTGCATTCATAAGACTTGTTGAACTGCTCAACTTCAGGAATTGTGGTCAGTTAAGGAGTGGTCATGTTCTGTATATAAAGCCAAGCTGAAAAGCATGAAAATCATTTGCAATAACTCAGCGATGCCTAGACTGACATGTGACCAAAGATGCCATGCTATGGGGCTCCTGGAGGCCGGAATCTCTTTTCGGCAGGTGGCGCGCCGTTTTGGATGCAATGTGTTCACCATAGTCAGGATGCAACAGAGGCATGAAGAAACTGGTTCAGCTGCAGACAGACCTCGCCCTGGACGAGCACATGTAACCACGCCACAGCAGGATCACTACACTGAGCTGCAGCACCTCCAGGACCGCTTTGTGACTTTTGGTTGTCGGGGTCCTTGAGTTTCTTTATCCTTACTTTTTGTCAACAAATTTGGATGTGATTTTTTATTTTTTACTGTATAGAAATGGCCTATGATTAATTCCAAAGAGCTTATGGAATAAAAATCCTCATCGATTAAAAAAAATAGAATCTTCAAGTGTTGCGTTTTCATTGGCACTGAGTATATACAGGGTGGGGAAGCAAAATTTACAATATTTTGAGGCAGGGATTGAAAGACAGTGTATGACCAGTTAGTTTATTGAAAGTCATGAGAATTTATTTGCCACAAGAAAATGTACATAATAGAAAATGTTTTTATTCTATGTGTCCTCCTTCTTTCTCAATAACTGCCTTCACACGCTTCCTGAAACTTGCGCAAGTGTTCCTCAAATATTCGGGTGACAACTTCTCCCATTCTTCTTTAATAGTATCTTCCAGACTTCCTCGTAATAGTTTTGTTCATAGTCATTCTCTTCTTTCCATTATAAACAGTCTTTATGGACACTCCAACTATTTTTGAAATCTCCTTTGGTGTGACGAGTGCATTCAGCAAATCACACACTCTTTGACGTTTGCTTTCCTGATTACTCATATGGGCAAAAGTTTCTGAAAAGGTATGGATAATAGTGTTAGGTATGATTATGACATCAATATATGTTTGGTTTCAAAACAACTGACGTCGTGCCTGCTGAGAAAAAACAACTAAATGTTCATTGTAAATTTTGCTTCCCCACCCTGTAAATAAATGAACCAGTAAATATGCATCTATTATAAACCAGAACATGCTGCACATTCACACAAAGGAAATTGTTTTACTTTAACCAGCCTGTTTTCAAACACCGTTTAACTTGTTTTCCTTTAAAAAAAAACGTCTTGAACAATGAGGTGGAACAGGTTAGTAGTAAACAAGTGGTTAATTTTTCCACCTTTTCTGTTAATGAGCAGCTGCTTATCTTCACTTTTCAATGGGGACCTGACTGTTCAGAGTCATCACGTTACTGATACAGGTTCAGAGGTGTCTAACGAAAGTACAAATACTTCATTACCTTGAGTATAAATTTTGGTTATCTATACTTTACTGGAGTAATTATTTTTCAGCCTACTTTTTACTTCTACATAGTGAATACGAGTGGTTTTTGTTGTTTAATTGCATGTGTTTTTCTTTTTAGTTGGTGCTGATTGGATGTTTTATGGCAGGAGGGGGGGGACTGTTGTCACGGCAACCGACCAGGAGGCAGACGATGAGGTCCAATAACAAACTAAGAATTTTAATGAGTGACTCTAAAGGGTTAAAGGGATGTTTTCTGTTTCCAGAGGATGAAGAAGGTCATTTATTGAAGAACCTTCTGTTCCACAGATCTGAGGACTGTTTGGACCAGTGTTTGGTTTGTCTTTCAATATCTTTCCCACTATTGTATTCTTTTATTTTTCTACATTTTTTCGATTTTTTTTTTTTTTGTCTTTTTATTTTTCTACATCAAGTGGTTAATTTTTCCACCTTTTCTGTTAATGAGCGGCTGCTTATCTTCACTTTTCAATGGGGGACGTGACTGTTCAGAGTCATCATGTTACTGATACAGGTTCAGAGGTGTCTAACGAAGTGCAAATACTTCATTACCTTAAGTATAAATTTTAGTTATCTATACTTTACTGGAGGTATTATTTTTCAGCCAACTTTTTACTTCTACTTGTTACATTTTCACTCATTTATCTGTATTTTCTCCTCACATTTAAAAAAAAGCCTCGTTACTCCTATTTCATTTCGGCTTGTCATCGTTCAAATATAATAAAACTTTCCAGATAAATCGCTCCATCTGAATAGAGTGAATCTGTGGTTGGATGAGAAGTATAAACATATACCATTCTGACACCCTATTGGTTTGTATATGATCCATCACATGTGACTTTTTGCACCATTCCAATACTTATATTCAACTAGTCATCACATCTTCTGCTCCATGAAACACGTTAATACTCAGTAGTGCACATATATGGTTCTTTAATACATTTACATTGGACTCAAATGTGTTCATTTTCAGTGTTCATATATGCAGCTGAAACAGGTAGACTAGTGCATCCCATATGTTTCAACATTAACATTTTAACCCTTTCATGCATGAATTATGAGAACCTTAATCAAGATTTGTTTCCTCTTTAGGCATGAAAAAAAACAATGTGATTGATTTTTTTTTTTTTTTCATGAACCTATTTTTCATGGAGTTCCAACAATGTCCACTCAGCTGGACACCATGCAGTTTTTATTTTTATTTAACCTTTACCCAGGGAAGAAATTAAGAACAGATTCTTACTTCCAAAGGCAGCCTGATGATCATTTACTGACGTACTGTGTGAAAACTATGAAATACTTTTTTTTTTTTTTTAAATGCTGCTACTCTGTTGTCACATTTTAACATACTAGAACCTCCTGAGACCCAGCAATGCATTTTTGTCCTCTGTAGGGCACAAGAGTTTTACAGCTTTATTATTAAAAAAAAACCAAACCAAAACAAAATGCTGTCCACTGCAAAGGACATTCCATAAATAATAAAAAAAAATCTATCTGAAAAAACTGGTGCATCATGCTGTTTCTAATCAAGACAATTATTTAATGTAAAAAAGCCAAAACTTTTCCTTTCCTGGGTCTCAGGAGGATGACACTAGTTATTACTCACTCAGATATGCAAAAAAAAAAAAAAAAAAAAAAATTGTTTAAAAAAAAAAAAACCCTGTTAATTACAGTCTAATAACAATTAGCAATTAATTTACACTCAGACATGTTCGTGCAGATCAGGTTGATTAAGAACAGGAAAGTTACAGTAATGGTATGAATTGCAGTGTATGGGATGGTGCATAAACGTCCACTGTGTTGGCTGATATGGAACTAAAACAACAAAATCCATGAAATATACAAGAGAACAGCTTTAAATAGCAGTCCACTGCAGTGACCACTATGCATGAAAGGGTTAATAGAACATTATAGTCATTAGTCATCAGCCTTTAGAAAAATGGAATAAGATCTATTTATTCTGGCTCACTGACAACCTTATAAACCCAATCTGGAATGAATTTAACCTATAGTGTTGCTGCTAGAGTTAACAAACAAAGAAACAAACCGAACCAAAAATAATACCCCTTGCTTCCTCTTCAGGGGGCGGGGTAAAAACATAGAGCAGTGTAAATGCTCTGAGGTGTTTTACGTTGTTTCTGAGGCTTTTTCAGGCAGTGTTAGTCATCTGAACACCCACTCGTACAGTAGTATGGATAAACTATGTGCTCTGAACAAGGTCACTTTACATGTAAATATAATGTTGGAGTGGACTGAACTCAAAGGATAACTGAATTCAAAAAGGACGCCAATACATCATCTACCTCAGGGGTCTCAAACTTATTTTCTTTCAGGGGCCACATTCAGCCCAATTTGATCTCCAGTGGGCCAGACCAGTAAAATAATAACATAATAACCAGAAATAATGACATCTTCAAATTTTTGTCTTTGTTTTAGTTTTAAAAAAAAATCCATTAAATTATGAAAATACTTACTTTATAAACTATCCAAACACAAAAGATATGAATAACCTGAAAAAACTGAAATTTTGTAAGAAAAATAAGTGCAATTTTAAAAATATTATGCCTCAACTTATCATTTCTACATGTGCATTATGTATCAGATCTACAAAGACACTAAACGCTTAGTAACAGGCAGAAAATGGTTAAAATCCTGCTAAATTTTCTTTAGACATTTCAGGTTGTTCATATTTGTTCAGGTTATTCACATTTAATTGTTACAGGATAGTTTGTAAATGTAAATATTTTCATAATTTAATGTTATTTTTTTGCACTAAAACAAAACAAAAAAATCAAGTTAATTGAAGATTTTTTTTGCTTAATTCAAGATTTTTTGCTAAATTTGAGATTTTTTTTAACTTAATTGAATATATATATATATATATATATATATATACAGGGGTTGGACAAAATAATGGAAACACCTTAAAAAAATCAACAAAATATAATTTAATATGGTGTAGGTCCGCCTTTTGCGGCAATTACAGCCTCAATTCTCCGAGGTATTGATTCATACAACTTGTGAATTGTTTCCAAAGGAATTTTAAGCCATTCTTCAGTTAGAATACCCTCCAAC
The DNA here is from genome assembly GCF_902148855.1 of Sphaeramia orbicularis. Lineage (NCBI taxonomy): Eukaryota > Metazoa > Chordata > Actinopteri > Kurtiformes > Apogonidae > Sphaeramia > Sphaeramia orbicularis. The sequence continues at coordinate 33,605,602 of NC_043962.1, read as the reverse complement.
TCTTTTAGAGACGATGGCGGTGGAAATCGACGTCTTACTTGAATCTCTAAAACTGACCATAAATGCTCAATAATGTTGAGGTCTGGGGACTGTGCCGGCCATACGAGATGCTCAACTTCATTAGAATGTTCCTCATGCCATTCTTTAACAATTCTAGCTGTATGGATTGGGGCATTATCATCTTGAGGTGAAGGTGTTTCCATTATTTTGTCCAACCCCTGTATATATATACACACGTTTTTTTTTTGTTTTTTTTTTGCTTAATTCAAGGTTTTTTCCTTAATTCAAGCTTTTTTTTTTTTTTTTTTACTTAATTCAATTGAAGACTGGAATTTTTACATTTGGCAAAAACATCCCACTGGCCAGATTGGAACCTTTGGCGGGCCACATGTTTAGACCCCTGATCTACCTTTTTCATTAACGCTGTTATATTTAGCTTTCAGGTTATATAAAAAAATCTTCCAGTGTGAATTCACTAAGTGATGCTTTCAAAGTAGCTTCTCTAACACTGGTCATGTGATCTACTGTTATTAACACACCAACAGCTTATTATTAGATTATTAATTAATACAAACTGTCTGCTTCCTCAGTAGTAGCTGTTAAACCTTGTACCTGACGTGGATCCAAAGCCTCTCTTCCCTCACCACGGTAACAGCAGCACTGCAGTGATGCTGCAGGTTGAAGATGCCCGTTGTCATGGCGACGCATGAGCTCTATCCTTTTGAGATGAAATGTGAAATATTTAATTCAGCTGTTTGATATTTGGAGACGTGCAGATAATGTCACCCAGACTTCTCTTATGTACAGTTACATCTAAGAGAAAATATTCTGAAGTGTTTTCTTACATTAGAATCAAAACTATTTATATCAGAAAGAGATGTCGGAAAACTGGGGCTTGATCCAAGTCATGGAAAAATTATTAGACCACCCCTTGTTTTCTTCCATTTCTTGTTCATTTTAATGCCTGGTACAACTGAAGGTACATTTGTTTGGACAAATATAATGATAACAACAAAAATAGCTCATAAAAGTTTAATTTCATCTAGCCATTTTCCATGTGTTCTTGATAATAACCAAAATCACTTCAGTTCTTACATCAATATCTATAGCAGGGGTCTCAAACTCATTTTCTTTCAGGGGCCACATTCAGCCCCATTTGATCTCCAGTGGGCCGGACCAGTAAAATAATAACATAATAACCTATAAATAACGACACCTCCAAATTTTGACTGTTTTTAGTGCAAAAAAACCCCCCAAAACATTAAATTATGAAAATACTTACTTTTATAAACTATCCGAACAAAAAAAAATGTGAATAACCTGAAAAAAACTGAAATTTCTTAAGAAAAATAAGTGCAATTTTAACAATATTCTGCCTCAACTTATTATTTCTACATGTGCGTTATGGATCGGATCTACAAAGACACTAAATACTTCATAACAGGCAGAAAATGGTTAAAATTGGACTTAATGTTCTTTAGACATTTCAGGTTCATATTTGTCCAGGTTATTCACATTTTATTGTTAAAGGATAGTTTGCAAATGTAAATATTTTCATAATTTAATGTTATTTTTTGCACTAAAACAGACAACAATTTGAAGTTTATCGACATAATGTAATATTACTTTCACATCAAACCGAGAACAAAATATGGAGTCATTATTTTTTGTAGGTTATTATGTTATTATTTTACTTGACGTCATATTGGTCTGTACGTGGGACCTGAACTAAAATGAGCTCGACAGCCTTGACTGCGGAATTCAAATTCATCCCACGGGCCGGATTGGAACCTTTGGTGGGCCGCATGTTTGAGACCCCTGATCTATGGCATTGTACTGCCAAAAACAGTGCTTTTAGGCATTCCATGTTTTCTTTTCTGTCTGTTTTAGTCACATGATACATACAGGAGTTAGTACCTGATTGCGTAACCATTGTTTTTGATGACTTTTGGTCTAATATTTTTTTCCGCGACTGTATAGTACAATTAATTTCACTTAATTGAACAAACCAACACTTCTCTAATGTTGAATACTTAACCGTCTACATTTATGAATTTAAAGCTTTAAGATCTAAACTGTTTTTAGACTGTTATGAAACATATTCTCTTGGTTAGATGTGATAAATTCAACATAAATCACCATTTTTACTCATCTTTTTGTGTGGTTGTGATACAAAAATGTCAGTTTTTAAGTTTTCAGAGATGATGTTAAATATTTGGACATAATGACGTCATTAACTGAATGCAGATTTTCCGTCAAAAAATCTCTACAGACGTTTCCATGCCTGTCAGGGTTACACAGCATTTACAATTATATTCCAGTCGTAACCTTAGAAAAATAATCCTTAAACCTGTAACTCTGGTAATTCCATGATAACAGTTAAAAGGGGATCACAGAGAGGACATTTGTGCTTCCACTGAAAGTAATCTGTGTGTATTCAATTTACCATGTTTTTGAGGTTAACTGTGCAGAAGATGGAGGGATGTGTCCACGCTGTCCAATCAGAGATCATCGATAACGGAGGATGCACACTCCTGACCGGTCTGGCCTCTGTTCAATGAGGACGAAAACCACTGTTCACAGAAGATACAAACATTAACACATGGTCTTCTTCTGTTACTACAGTTATGGGATGATGAACTCTACAGTAGAAGATCAAATCAAAGCCTCGAATGTCCAGGAGAGGCTGTTTTTAGATTCAACTACATGTCTTTTAACTCCATTATTGTAGTTGAAACACAAACATCCTCTTATGGACACACACCCACACACACAAACAGACAAGTGCAATTCCCAAAAATATTCCCACAACTTTCATAGTCAACATAAACATTCAAACTCACACATTTCTTCTTCTGAAACCTCCTCATGACTTTTGGCTAAACCTGTGCAACCACCGAAACACATTTACAATGTTAGTTTGGATCATTAAAAGTTGCATATCATCGATGTTGGGTGGAAACCTCCTAAGTCTGGGGTGTCAAACTCCTTTTAGTTCACAGGCCAGATTCAGTCAAGTTTGATCTGGAGTGGGCCGAACCAGTAAAATAATAACATAATAATATATAAATAATGTCAACTCCAAACTTTTCTCTATGTTTTAAACCGAAAAAAGTAAATTTACACCGAAAAACGTAAATTTACATCATGAACAGGTTTACATCTACAAACTATCCTTTCAAAAGATGTGAATAACATGAAGAAACTGAAAAAATAAGTATGATTTTAACAATATTCTGCCTTGGTTTATCATTTACACATGTACATTATATATAACTTACAGATCACGGTGGATCTATAAATACACAAAACATTGAGTAACAGGCAGAATATTGTTAAAATTGTACTTACTTCTCTTAAGACATTTCAGATTGTTCATATTTGTTCAGGTTATACACATTTTTTGCAAAATTATACTTTGTTTTAGTGTAAATACATGAAATATTTACATTTACAAAGAGAAAAAAATTTTAAGTTGTCATTATTTATGTTATTATGATGGTATTTTATTGAATCCTGCCCACTTGAGATTGGTCGGAACCTGAACTAAAAGGATAGTTAATATTTTAGTGTAATTTTTGCATTTCACAAATTCATCCCAAGCGCCAGACTGGACCCGGGCCACATGTTTGACACCCGTGTCCCAAGTCCATTTTTGGTCTGTTTTTTTTTTTTTGGTCATAAAACTATTCTATTGGTCAGTCTTCACATTGGCCTGACGGTTTTAGAAACATTTAACCAATGAAAAGTGTTGAAAACAGCTTGTAACTACATCTGTTGAGTCCATTCATTTATTTACAATATACATCCGTTTTCCAGTTTTCGGAAAAATAACCGGTTTGGATAAAAGATGTTTCCACCAGACAGTAACGACATGCACTTATCCATAGTGTGTTCCCAACATTAGACGGGGTTCAGAATGGAGAACTGACCCAAACACTGAGCTTTGTCTGTGCTGGCTTATAATCAATACTGCGTAATTATTTATGGTTATATAATAGAAATACAGGCTCATAGGAAACAGCAATGTTTTACAATACAATCTAGAGCTGTGTGATCAGCTGAAGGACTTTCATTTTGTGCATGTTCACACACAAGGTCCTGTCTATAAACTGTACCTTTGTCACAATGACATCACAAGTCTTTTCCTAAACCCCATCATGTCCTGCTGCTCAAACCTAAGCATTTTGAGAATGTAACAGGTAAAAGAAGTTGACTTACCACACTGAAATTAAGAGACATTCTCAGTCACAGAGGGGCCATAGTTCCATAAATACCAGTATTTAGCAAGATGATGTATGAGGATTTTTCATGAGTCAAAGTTTAGGAAAATTGTCATAGTGCAAAGAAATCTACCTGATGCATAATAGAATAAAAAAAGAGATTCCAGCACGTCTATCTAGTGTTCAATGGTTTAAAAACAACACGTTTTCATATCCAACATCATGTTCTTGGAAAAGTACAATATACAACCTTCAGAAATCCAAACTAACCATTTAAGAGCAACCAGACGTCAGCAGCCGACGTCCTGTTCAGCAGAGACCATGTACAAGAGGGGACACCAGACAAGTTGTTGACCAAGTACAAATAAAAACAGAACAGACATTTATTGTGCCAGAATCTACTGTACATAGTCAGAAACATAATGTAGTGTACCATGTAATCCTTAGATACTGAAATTACAGCAGCATGTAGTGAATCATATAAAAAAGGGCTAAATGGAATGCTTTGTTCAGTAATACTGATTTGTACCATATAAGGAGAGGGAATGGGTGAGGAGGAGGAATGCAGTCCAGTCTTATTAACATAATAAACAACCCAAATGCACTGGAGAATGAGTGAAGGAAGAGAGGTATTATATTACCATAGGAATAAATTGGTATATGGCAAGTACCTAGGTTTAATTTCATTTGGGTCTACCCGACTTCATTTACAGGTAACCACACAAAAAGTCACTTTAATCGCTTTTTAAGACTTTCTCTGCTGGAGTCTCTTATTTGCGTCTCCATTCTGGAATATAAAGGCAGCACCTGCTGTGCTTCTGTGTATCGTACGTAGAAAAAAACAAAAACAAAAAAGGGTTAATAGGAAAAAGGTGCGTGGTCAGACAGTGCTTTTGGTCGGCAGCTCCGTGCTGTTGTGCCGCGTCTTGCGCGACGTGCCGTCATCACGCGGCCGAGCCTTCTGCAAGTTGGACATGGCGGCGGTGCGCTCAATGTCAATGAGGGCGTAGAGCTCCGTGCGGCGTGTGGGGGTAGTAGGGGGCAGCGGTGAGGTGGGGGTGCGTGGCGTTTGGGGGTTGCTGCCATCTGAGGCGCCCTTGTTCCCAGCGCTGGCGCTGTTGTCCATCTCTACCTCAATGTAGTTCAGAGTCTTGGGCGGCTCTGCGTGGCCCAGCAGCGGCGGCCGGCGGAAGTCAAAGTTGAAGATGGTTGGTCCGTCTGCGCGGCGGCGGGCCGTGTCAGGCCGGTGGGCGCTCAGAGGTGCTGTGACGTTCTCTGTATTAACGTAGTTGTGGGAGGTTTCGAGGGCAGCGGAGAGCGGGTGGGCGGACAGCGGGTGGGAGTAGGAGTGGTGCAGCAGGCCGTGGTGGTGGTGGTGGTTGTAGCCATTGAGCGAAGGCGTTTTCAGGCTGCTGTTGCTGCTGCTGCAGCAGCCGTTCTCCTCCTCCTCGGAGCTTGGCTTCCTGGCTTCCCACACCGGCGGCAGTGCCGGCAGGTTCTCGTAGTCCAGCAGGGCGGTGCGCCGCTGGGCCGAGTTATTGACATTCTGAACGTCGGGGGTGAGGGGGGGTGGGCGGTGGCGGCGAGGAGCTGAGGTTGGATTGGAGGAGGCGGTGGAGGAGGAGCCGTTGGAGTGTACGGGGGCCGGCTCGGCTTCGGAGGGGGCCTCCTTGGCACTTTGCTCAGTGTCCGTGTGGCCGTTAGTCTCTCCCGGCTCTCCCGGCTCCCCCGCCTCCTTCGCCTCCTTCTGCCTCTTCTCCTTCTCCATCAGCTGCCTCTGAACGGGGGTGGGGCCGAGCACAAACCGCACGCCCTGAGGCTCCAGCAGCACCTGGGGCTCCGGCTGAGAAGGGGGGGCCTGGGGCTCAGTGCGGACCCTGGGAGGAGGTGGAGGTGTCGGTGGACACTGTGACTGGGGAGAAGTGGGACTCTCCAGTGGCGTGGTGACCGTCAGCGGGCTGGGCTGGTCCTCCAGGAGACCCCTGGTGTTGACGTAGGTGTGAACCTGCACAGACAGAAAAAGGCAGCAGAGTTCTAGTCATCTACTTATGTCATTAAGCACCACTACTGGTGCTACAATAGTCCATTTCCTAACTGAGACAAAGACTTGAAGTGGCAGAATGTGAACCTGAGTTTACAGAGGTCTGAATTAGATTTGCTCAGGGCTAAAAATTTATGATGTCATTGGTTTGAGTGAAAGAACTGCATAATACACATTTTTATAGTGCAAACTGCAACTGGTATGGAGGTACTTGTACAGAAAATTAAAACCAAACTATGTGTAATATTTCTAATCAGATGAAGTGGAAATAGAAACTACTGAGCTGTAGTCTGAGGACAGTTTCATCTTTAGTGCCTTACCACTTCGTCTGTCACTAATAACGGGTGAGTGGACTCCTCCCCCACAGAGGGCAGACGGGTGCTCGCCACAGATGGGTGGCGAGTTGAAGGGTGAGACGGGGCGTCACCCACAGAGGGAAGCCTGGTCACACCATTTGGCACAGTGGGCACCGAGTAACCCAGAGCTACAGGAACACACAGATTCACTTCAATGACTTATTTGCATTTAGTTGAAATACACAAAAAAGGAATTTGACATGAATCACATAACAATACTTGCATGTTTTTACTGCTGTGTGTGTGCGTGTGCGTGAGTGCGTGTGTGTGTGTGTGTACCTGCAGGAGTGTGTGGTGTGTGTGCGGCCTGGTGGTTGGGCTCCAGCACGGCCTCTTCCACCACGCTGATGCTGTGGCTGTGCATCACCTCCTGCAGCATGTTGAAGATCTCCTCGGCCCGAGCACATTTGAAGGCAAAAATACCTGAACACACACACACAAAACAAAAGCACAAAAGTGTCAAAAAAAGAGAGCCTGTTCATGTAGTTTTTCAATGAGAGGTCCTTTCAGAAACAACGAACATCTGACGAGCACTACCATGAAACCCAGAAAGAAAAAGACAATCAAAAAAATGTAACTCAAATGAAATATAAGACAGGTCTGATGTCATATTTCCATTAACAGAATAAATAAAATCCACCTCAAACCCATCTCTGAAAACCTCTGTTGATCTAATCTTCACTGAGGCTGATCTGCTGCAAGTTTTACTTTGAGGACAAAATGAGAATGTGACTGCTGCTAAAAGATGTGGTTGACAAAAGCAAGCATTTAGATAAACAAATTAAATTTTCCAAAATTAGAAATGCATGCCAGAAATGTTAAAATAATGCTTTTTTTTCCCCCAATTGCATGTGCGCTATTATTATAATTTACACAAAAAGCAGTGGATTTTACACTGAAACTACTTAAAAACTAAACTTTCACTGTCCTCTACTCATGTAGGCTGGCAACTAACAACTACATTCATTACGGATTAATCATTTAGTCGAACACCTTCCGAAAATAGCAAAAAAATACCCATGAGGTCCAGAGTGATGTGTTCAAATTGCTTTTCTGCTCCACAGGTTTATGATCAAATGAAGAAAAAGCTTCAAACTTAATGTTCTATCAGTGTTGCTAGTATGCAATAATTACCCTTATGAATTTATTCCGTCCCCTGAACTTATATTTGTATGTATGATAAATACTGTCACAAGTACTAATGTGTGATTATTTCATTTTGTGTACTCAGTCTAGACTATAAAGAACAACTGTAAACTCTAACAGAAGAAAATGGGCCTGTTATCAGCTCTTTCCTAGACCAGATTAAATGCACACACTAACCCTGAACATACTGTACTACATTCAATCATAGGTGAGAAATATCAGACGGGTACAATGACGTATTATTGATTAAACTTTTGATACCACATTTAGCCAAAGCCTTGATAAATAAAGAACTTAAATTCTAAATAAATTGTTTACACTGACCCTCTTCTATGCTGGTCTCTTCTCATGTGACATCTTTCAGCTAATAATGACCATTTATCAAATCCTCTTTACAAACAAGAAATGTAGGTATTTTATATTGAATTCAGTGAGTTAATTACCAAGTGTAATGCAGTTGTCATTATCTTACAAGTTACCTCCAGTGTGGAAATAGGAGTCAATTCTAGAGGCTGTATGTAAATCAAGCTGATAAGATAAACATGTTTAATTTCTATGTGGATGTAGAATATGCTACAGATTGTGATGGTTTAGTTTACCTTTACAGCCTTGACTTTATTGAACTGCTTCGCTTTTGTTGTTTTGTTGGACATAATTACTTGACAACGCTGAAAGAATATGTCCTTCCATGAACAATATAAGTATGTTAGGAATTTTTTTTTCCATCTTAATAAAGGATCAATGAATTTACAGGCAATGTAAAAAAATTGTTTTAATGATTACATGTTTTGTGAACATTTATGCCTTTTCTTGGATGTGACTCATTAAAGCATTGAGAAGTTTACATTAGTTTTCAAGTAAAATGTTCCATTACACATATAAGGTCTTTACCTAAAAGCATGTTTTCTGACTTAATTTTGCAAATCATCACCTTTGATATGACACTGGAATTTAAACACTTCATCTGTAACCAATTGCAGTTTAATTTATTTTGCAATCTATTTATGTAATTAATGTGTTACAGCATTAGATGCAACTCCTTAACAATAATCCTTGTGTACTTTTCAATATGTTCGTTACTGTAGCACTGCGCCCAAGAGAAATTTCTCTTTAGGGATGATGGTTAAGTTTAATTTACTCAAATAGTCAAAATACAATAATATTAAGCCTCTGGAAAAAAAAAAACAAAAAAAATTAATATATCTCATCTGGCAATGCTGTTGTTTGAAACTCAAATACTCAGTCATTTCTGCACTTATTTGAGACAAAGTGATGGGCATGTTGTAATTTTCAACATTTCAAGAGAAGTGGCAGTGATTTATTAGTAATGAAATAAGTGTTTGTAGCCTGACCATTAGTCCTTTCAGGTCCCTATCAGAGGGCAGATCTGAGGGAAGAACTAAGGGAGGATAAAGACAGACAAACCACCATCAAACAGGTCAAAAAAAAAATTTAACCAAGGTCATGGCAACACATCAAGGACAAACCACGCATGGCCCAGTTGCTGAGACTGAGAGTAATCACACTGCAGGGAGACACTGCACACAGGGAGAAACACAGCACAGGGTTGATTCCCAGTGTGACGGTACACAACACACACCTCCATTTACAGCTATCGATACTGTACGTCTGATCACATACTGGGTGGTCGGGGTATGAATGAGAAGAGGGGGGATACGGCGTGCCTGAGACTTACCACACCCACGAACCTACTGAACCCCTCCCAAACCCCCAGCTCTCGCCACCTCATCCTTATGACAGCATGGGATCCAAAAATAATGGCACAATAAAGGTGTGTCATGGCAGAGTCAGAAACATGTGATTTGTGACAGATTGACAACAAAATTCAACAGCAATGCAAAGATGAAGCCGTAGACCAAGGTCACCCCTAAGGCCCTGCATGAAATACTGTTGATTCAAAGGACAATACAGTCTCATTTTCTATTGGAGACAGTTAAACTCCTCTGAAATGTGTTTTAATGCAATATTCAGAAAAGCGTTTTTGCTGCTTCAACATTGGGCCGAGTAATGGAAAGATACAGACATTTATCCAGGCGTCCAAAGGCATTACATATTTAGATTTAGTGCCGTTTAAGACCGTTTTCGTACTAATTTTTAACCACTACTAAAGTTCGTGTTGTAGGAAAATCATCTTTTAGAAGGAGGGAAGGACTAATAGTTTTATAACACCAGAAAACTATACATTTACATATAAGAACTTGACTTACTCCAGGAAAGACATTTATCTTTGACTTTATTAATTAAGCCAAACAAATCAATGTTTGTGGCAGTTAAGAAAACTGAAGACTCATTTAACAACTTCTTGGGCCTTATTTAAAAAACTGAATTCAATAAATTTTAAGACTTTTTCAACCAAATGTAGCTTATTTTGTTTAAATCAGGTGCTTCTGCGCAAGATGAACCTTTTGATACTTGGAACCGTGAAGAGAAAATGCCTATTTTTTGTGTTCACTAGAAGAACTGGTGACTACAATGCTGCCACACTTCTATCCATGCTGTTTTAAGGGTCTATTTTTAGCTCCTGTTTCTGGGTAGATAAATATTTCATTTATTATTTAATCTACTAAGGAAAAAGCACTTGCAACTATTTTAATAACTGATTAACTTCTTCTCAAATGAGCCACTTTTTTTGTCTTCAGGTAAGTCAGTAAAACATTTACACTGTTTGGGGGACAAAGCAGTCTGAAGACCCCACAGGAAATTTTCAATGCCTTTGTTTTTTTTTTACAGGGCAAACAATTTGATTTCATAAATTGATTAATAAAAAGAAAAGTTAAGATACATCAGATAATTGATAAACAGAATAATTGATAGTGTCACTTTGACTCACTAGACGAATCTACGTATATCCACTCAAAATGTAAGTTTGTATACACTGGTGATACTGGATACATCAACTCCAAGTCCAGCATAACTTTGCTCCTGCATTTCCTGTCAACACTTCTTCATTCATAACAGCTGCATCAATGTACAGTTCTGTTTCTGTCTGATTTATGATTAAAAGAAGGTGAATAGTTCATCTTATTTTGTGGGTCTTCAACATACTATCCTGTGTAGGAAACTATTTTCTTTTGTAAGTCTCTTTTTGATTCTTTATGATTTTGTGTTGATATAAGCCATACATGTAACCCTCCCAAACTGTATTAACAGAAGAATACAACAAATATGTTTAGATCACAAGCTTGCAGATTTTTTTCACCAAAAACATAAAAAACAGAGGCATCTACTGTTGTAAAACCACTGAATATGCTCACATTTTTCCCCAGTTTCTAAGGAAAAAGCAGACTTTATTTTATCTCAAAGTTATTCATTTATGTACCTTGGCCTGTCTGGCAGCGTCGGCCGCTCTCAAAAGAGAAGAGGTTGGAGTCGTAGCCATAGCGCCGTAGGCACAGGTAGGGCCACCTGACGTCGTCACGGCGATGGGTGTGGAGGACCAGCTCGGCATCGGTCAGCTCCATCACGCCAGAGCCCAGCTCGTTCCCATCGTCGTCCACGTTGATCACCTTTATGACCAGACACAAGTTAAGTAAAGGAAACAAAAACCCCTGACACATTTATTTATAACATGTTGCTTTGTTGTTGTTTTTTTAATGAAATGTAGCAGCAACAAAGAAATTCTAGTGTTTGTTAGTACTAGACTCTTAAAACAAATGACCATAGATACATCAAATAGTATTAGATAAGAAAAGTTGGACAGAATGGGAAAAAAAATGAATGTTTAATTATTTCTGTCATTGATGATTCATGATTTTAACTGACTTTAATCTGCTTTTTCAGTAAATCTGATAGAAATTCAGTACTTCTACAAAAAAAAAAAAAAAAAAAGCAAAATGGATGTACTTTCTGAAAACTACAGATAAATGAGTCATTCTGATTCATTCTTTTGATTACTGTGAAGACTCAACAACAACCACATCCAGAGAATAAAAGGGCCAAAGTTCAACATTAACTAAAAAAAGTTAGGTCCCACAAATTCAGCATAAATTTTCAGGTTAACTTTTCAAGCAAATTAATGGCATGACCTTGGTACATATTATTTATAAATTTCACTAGGTAAAATAAATGATGATTACCACTTATCAAAACCTAACGTAAATCTAAAAAAAGGCATCAATAAGGTCTCAGAAATGTAACACAACCAAAGTGAGGGAAAAAAAACACCTTTGAAAATGAGAAAATGTAATCAGCAGAGTTTGTGAAACCTCCTAACCACAATCATTAGTGAATAATCCAGGGTGTGGGTTGACAGACTCCTACGGACTGCGAGGCTGGTGTTGAGGCAGGCTGCAGCAGGAACTCACCTTGAATTTACTTTGATGATTATCTGGAATTGACTCTTTCTCTGGACAGCTTAAACAGCTACCCATGGCTTCTTCAGAGCACCATCTGATGTCTAGAAGGAAAGAGCGCAAGAAGCTTGAGCCATATCAGAAGAGCGTTTAAGAAAATATGCAGACATTACATTCAAGATGCTACGTCACTCACCTAGATCCTGCCACCAGTCGCCCTGGTTCCATCTTCAGAGCTGGAGGGACACTCATTCTTTTCTTGCTTTGCAAACATGAACTGCGAAAAAATTGAAAATTGTTTGATGATAAGCAAAAAGATGATGATGAAAAAAAGAAAAAAATATGAGGAAAATAATCAAATTGGGAGGATAAAACCAGAAAATGTGACTAAGAATTTTTTTTTTTTTTTTACCAATTACCAAGACTCAAATTCAGCTAATTTGTAGTTGATTAAATTATTTGATTTATTTATGAATAATTGACAGAGTTAAGGAATCAGGAAACACTGGACATGCTGGTTTCATCATTCTACATGTTAATGTATTAAATAGTTTAAATTTTGCAAATATGAGAAAACATAGAACAACATTAGGCCATGATTACCAACACTTGCATTTGCCATCTTTCTTTTTTCCCCCCCAACATTACAGGCCCATTATAACATTAAACTACAGTAAATAGGTAATTGGCTTATTTTTTTGCAGAATCTTACTTAATTTGTTTAACTATCATTAAAGCTGTTCCACAAATGTCACTTTGTCGTGCTTCTGCTTTTTGGGTCTACTTTTAATTTATTTATTTTAACTGGAGAATGGTTGGTAAAATTTCATCTCATCCTATTATAAAGACAAAGACCATTCTGATTATGACCTGAAAATGAAACGATGGAAAAAATGTAATCACATACAGGTCTGCTGAAAATAGAGTGGGGTGCCTGCTTTTAAAATATTTATAGAAGTCTGTGTAGTATAAAGAAAGATATGAATTATAACAGTTCCAATAGTGTTTTTCAACCAAAACACCAGTTACTGAACTATAGGGTTTCATTTTTTTAATAACCTGTACAAATCCAGTTAAAATCTTTCTGCTGCCACTTTCACATAACCAATAGTGGAAGGTAACCAAATACTTTTAGTCCAGTACTCTGCATGAGTGTAAATTTGACAGAAATTCTTGTAATTCACATGACTTCTATTTTTTGCAGCTATATACTTGTACTCCACAACATCTCAGAGTTAAATATCGTACTTTTTTACTCCAGTGTCTGACAGCTTTACTTCATTTTCAGAGAGCAGTATTTCATCCCCTTCGCACCCAGTAAAAGCCTGAAGGATGAATAGTTCCTTTAGCTACAGCTTGAGTTTAGACTCCTCCAAATTCTAAAGCCAAGCAAATTCTTTAAAAACCCTCTTGGATTAGCTGGGATGTGTATTGTCACAAAGCTGACAGCAGAACTGTTTTTCTGTGCTCACGAAAAGTAGACTTTTTAGAAATATGTGGTTCTCACAGGACGAGGACAATACAAATATAGGGTGATTTTACACAATATAATACAGCACTGCTGTAGATCAAACTACTCAACAGTATGTAAAACAAGTATATTTAAATTAGGTCAACACTTAACACCAACAGCAGTAAAATACAGCATATACATTCATGCAGCAGTAATAAGCCTAAAAATATCATATACAACAGTAAAATGTAGAGTACATTATAACCAGTGATGGAATCCTACCACTTTTACACAAATACGTTTTAGTTCTAGAAGTTAATTACAAATATTCTTGATTACTTTGTTGAATCACATTGCAATTATCAAAAACAAATCAAATATTAATGTACAATGTATGTTGATAGACTCATTTACTCAGTAATACATATAGTAAGAATTACTGGCTATAACATTAAAGATGAACACATGCATGCATTGATAGTTATAATCTAGTGGTAAACATCCTTGTAAAATAGATGATCTACTCTTGACTTTTCGTACTTCAGGGGTATTTTGTTGGTAATGATGACATACGTTTACTTAAGCATTGGTATGCAGGCGTTGACATGTAGTGGAGTATTTTTTTAAGCCTGCTTTAACTTTAAATCAGAGATATAGGTGTTACATCCACCACTATAAGTAACATACAAACAGGCAAAAATACTTTAGGATGAATGTTTTCAGTTAACGACCATTTATGGGTGTTTACCAACCATGCAGCTCAAATAAACACAAATGAACTAATCAGCTGTTCGAGCAGGCTAACTAACTTAGTCAGGCTGGTAACTAAGTTAGAGAAGTTTTGAAGGTAACTGCGGGGGCAGCTGCTGTTGGAATAACTTTGTAATTAGCCAGAGCCAGCTTCATTCGCTCAGTATGGTATGAGAGTGTAATGGCAGCTAGTTAGCACAGAGCTAAGCTGACCTCTCTGCTGGTTGAATAAGCTAACACAGATTTCAGCTACCTAATTAGCTCGGAGGCTACAGTTAGCGTCCCGAGAACACACCGACGCATTCACTTTACTCTCCACTATGTACATGTAAATAGACTAACGATGCCGTAAAACAATACTTACCAGGTAACGTTCGTATGTTGAACTAAAGCATCCAATTTTTTCGGACATTCACACACTTGGCGAACAGCTCCGGGGCCAGTAAACCCAACAAGCCAGCTAGCGTTAGCCCGCTGCTACACCAGCAGATCCTCCATCTTTCCTCTGCGGTGCTAGAGCGCCAAAAAAACAATCACAACTTCTTTCAAAGGTGTCTAACGCTCATGTCTGCGGAAATGAAACAATGAAAGACGGCTCAAATCCATCGATAGTCCTTCGTGTTTCACTGCAAGGTAAGGGGTTCCGTCCAAATACTGTTTTTTCTCACAGAAAACCAAGTTTGCTGTGGTCGCACCGTCTTTGATCCTGCTAGCCTGTTGGGCTAAATCTCTGCAACTTGGCTAAACTTCCGAGAGTTACAGGCAGCAGGAATCTCCAATGTGGTGAAGGCTCGGCAAACTGCGCATGCGCACGATGTGTGGTTTGGGATAGCCAGGGCCTCTCCCAGGAGGGACATAATGAATGACTAATAGAAAGTAATGGCATGCCAGTCATGCAATCTTAAAAAACATAATTACTTGTTTTATTGAAACACCCACAAAAATGCGTCATGATAAGTCATATACACAGTATAATTTTTACACTACCAGTCGAAACCTTTAAAACACCTCCATTATGTCATTTAGATTTAGTCTGAACATAAAAACAAGAAAGGAGATGGAAGAAATGTAGAAATACTGCATTAAAAGTGTCTTCAGGTATCAGACACTTAAATTTGATGCTTTTTAAGAGTCTTGGATATTCTTGTTTTGTTTTGTTTTGTTTTTTTTAACTAAATTCTATTATGTAGGCTAATACAACCCAGTAACAGGTGAAATGGGAAACTGTGTACTTTTACTTTTGGTCCTTCGAGTGTATCTTGATGTAAATACTTTTGTACTTTTAAGACAGTGAATGCAGAACCTTTACCTGTGCTTCAGTATTTTAACATCTTAGCATAAGTTCTTTAAAGTTATAGAAGTTTTTCTCCTATGCTATACTTCTACTCCACTCCATCTCAGAGAGAAATTTACTTTTTCACTCTACTACATTTATCTGATGGCTTTGGTAAATTATCAGATTTACTCAGTGTTAACTCACATTGTTATTATTATCTCCCAAAACCTTACATTATTTCAAAATTTTATGACAGTTTTGTAAGTGCTTGGTGTATTTTAAAACTTTTGACTGATAGTGTATGAAGGCAACAATTTACTGTTACAGCGTGCAACAATATCTTTCTCTCAATGACTGTGCAACAATTTCCTTGTAACATTCCTCCACAGTGACTATTACAGTCATGTTTGAGCAGGTATACATTGATAATGGATGAATAATCATAACTGTACATTTCTACATCTTCTGTGGCTTAAAACCTCCCACATAATCATGCTTATGAACAATTCCTTTACAAAATAAATGTGGAAAAAGCACAACACATAAGATTTGTTTCATCGTAAAAATAGGACACTTCACAATTATATAAAAATTGAGCAGAAAATAAAATGTCTGAGTAGCCCAAAGGAGAAAATCTATGGCATTTCGAGTAATAAAGTATAAAAAGTTTTGTGTTGATTAAATAATTTATGAATCAGCCATTTTTAGGATGAGGAGTTGGAGAGCGTTAATCAGATGACACTGAAGATCACTGTCACATCTTTCTATACGTTACTATAGGATATTTTTGTAGTTTGTTTAGATTTTGCACGTACGCAGTTTAATGTACCAGAAGGTAATCATTTACTGTTTACAGGGTAGGAACGTTTCTCTCTCATTGGTTGTTAGTGCAGTGGATGCCATGTAACATTCCTAAACAGTGACTTTAACGTCGTGTCAGAGCAGGTATGTATTGATAATGGATGAATAATCATAACTGTATATTTGTACACTATCTGTTCAAAGTTTTAGAACACCTTCATTTTCTCTATATCTTTACGGGTTATACTATTCTGTATGTTAATTTTGCTAATAGCCTTTTTCTCACCATAGTCCAGTGTTTCTCAAACTGTGGGGCGAGCCCCCTGGGGGGGCGCAAAGGCTTGCCATGGAGGGCATGGGATCACTTCTTGGTGTTTTTTTTTTTCTCTTCAGGTTAGAACATGTAGCAGATGGAACTAATGTTTTAGCGTTGTAGCACCCTGGACTCTTTTAAGGGATGTACAACAAACAAATCTACTGCTATAGTGATCTGTCACTGGACTAGACAAAGAGTTTAGGTTTGGAGAATGGACAAGAGCCACTTTTACACAGAGATCCTGGGAAAAAGGTGAGATGGTGAACCCACCTTTTTGCCACCATTGACTGCTTTACACAGCCAACTCAAAGGAGTAACAGAGGTGAAACAGGCTGGACTTTTACAC
This sequence comes from Sphaeramia orbicularis, assembly GCF_902148855.1. Lineage (NCBI taxonomy): Eukaryota > Metazoa > Chordata > Actinopteri > Kurtiformes > Apogonidae > Sphaeramia > Sphaeramia orbicularis. The sequence goes on along the minus strand of NC_043962.1, from coordinate 33,588,581 downwards.
AGCGGAGCTCCGTTCTGGAATTAAAGGGGCAGTGATGCAGGGCTCATTTTAAAATACCCCCAGTGGGAGTGACAGCAGGCGCATATGGAGGCACCGGCATGGATTCTGGGGCCCGCCACTGCCAGCTTCGTGCCCACACAGCTTCGTGCCTGCCGCGGCTGGCTTCATGAAAATGGCACGTAGCTGCAGAATCATGCCAGTGCCTCCATATGCACCCGCTGTCTCTCCCACGCTGGGGGTCACCATCATCAAAACATCACACCTTGGTTGCGGAATGAGAGGTGTTCCTTTTACGTAGCATTCTGGAATCATGATTCCACCTTTATCATGACTCTGTTACTACCCCCAGAGGTGTTACAAAGCCACGATAAAGGTGGAACCAAATGATCCCACCATTTTGTTTACACAGAGATAGTTCCAGAATAAAGGCGAAATATTCCCACAACAGGAGTACTATGTAAAAGGGGCTTAAGGATTTTACTGGAAGAGAAAAACGTGCAATGTTTCTGTTTTTGCACAGTTTGTACAGTTTGCACTTTAATGTTCTGAGATGTGCAATGTAAATGGGCTCATTGCAGCCACTGATATTGTTAAAATGTTCATCTTTGTTACCAAATTTGTTTGTTGTTCTAAAACAAAGTAACTTTATTGTCATAGTTGTAAGATAATTGTGCATTTCCTATTTCTATTTGGAAAAAATATTGTTTCAGGGAGCAGTCTCCTTGAGTTTATTTGTATTGTTCAAGCAAAAATCTAAGTTATTTTTAATTTGCACAACAATTATTCAAGGAAAACTAAAAAGTATTGTTACGATATTGATGTTTCTTTCAGTAAAAGTTATAATTGCACCACTGTTACAATGTTGTGGGGTTGAGGGGGGCCTGGAGATTTTTCGTTCTCCAAAGGGGGGCCCGACAGAAAAAGACTGAGAACCATTGCCATAGTGTGAGATAGTCAAAATAAGGCTTCGGAAGGTGTTGTAACACAGCTTTCACTTTCACCATATGTACTTTCCTTAACTTTTGGTCTTTTTCTGTAAAAAAAAAAAAAAAAAAGTTTAATAGTTTTAGTTTGTTTTTATATTAACTTTATGTTCTTATTTTGTTCTATGATGTGTTCCTATTGTAAGGTACTTTGTAACACTAGTAGAATAAAGTTCTCGGGGCATACTCCAGCAGAAATTAGCAAAATCAGGTGGTTTTCAGGTAGGATCGCACAGAAAGAGGGACACGAAGAGAAAAACTGAGGCAGACTAATCGTTTCAGAGCCTTTTAATGGTGCAAACAGACACAAATGTTTTGACACTATGCTGTCTTCTCGCTGAAGTCGCTCTGTTTGCACTATTCAAAGGCGTTAAAATGATCAGTGTGCTCCAGCTTTACACTCTGTCATTCTTTTTGGAACTGTTTTGCAAGATGCAATGAAAATAAATGTTTGTATATAGCTTTGGGACAAAGTATCTACACTGGAATGTTTTATCGTGAAATATATGGTGCTGTTCTGAATGGATTATCTGAATATAGAGGCTGTAGTCAGTATATGTGTGTTAAAAAGACACCTATAAGACTCTATGCACAGTCTTAATCTTGAAAACATGATGGATGATTTAAAAAAGGCACTTTAAGGATTAATAAAGGAAATACGACTACAGTTTGTACTTCTACATGCACTTTTCACTTCTATGAAAGTACCTCAGTGTAGTCTATATGTAGTAATTCCTGTTTTTCTCCTTCAATTAAACAGCCATGATGCACCATAAATGAAGATGATGATGTCTTGTGCATTGAGATACTATTTATCATTATTATCTTTATCATCAGCAACATATTGTGGTAGTGTCAGCAAAAGTTTGGACACTTGTAGGAACTGTTTGCATCAACTTTGAAGGTTTCCAGTACATTTGGTGCTGTAAGTTACATGATTCCTGAAAAGCCTTTTATAGGACTCTGAAAGTTACATTAAGTTAATAATTTTGGGTTTTTTTTTTTGTAAAAATGTACCTCATTGCTTAGTTTCATTTCAGGTTATTCATTACACTTGAGGTGTTCTAAAACTTTTGACCAGCAGTGAACATCTGCTGGTGTAAACACAATAAACTTGTCTGAAATATTCTTTTACAAGAGGAAAAAGGTAATAATATATAATGAATTAATAATATATTACATACATTTATCATTAGGATAAGTCTGGCAATATTCTGAAATTTCTCACGGTCATTATAAAAAGCATTAAAACTCACTTATTCCTCTCAGTTACTGTTTTGTATTAATAAAAACACAGAATATCACCACCAGTCTGATGCTTACAGTCTTAGTCTGTATAACAAAAGCATGGATGGATGACTTTCCAAAAGGCTCTGTGAGGTCAAATTGTGCTGGAAGTATGACCGCAGCTTGTCTTTACTGCTATAGAAACCTAAGATACGGACAAATCTCCCACTTACAGGATGTATACACTTACAGCACTTTGAGTCACGCTGAGTCATTCTCTAAAAGTAGTCGGTGATACACAAAACAAACTGAATTCACTGGTCAGCATACGTTTTTTGTTTTTTTTCTATGAAATGCCATGATTGTATTGTATTGTGCAAATAATATAAAATATATAAATACATTGAAAGTACATAATTTAAAAAGCAGCCTATAGAAATATTGAGCAAAAATATTTACAAAAACAAACACATATGATATAAGTATATATACAGTGCTGTGTGTTACATAAATAATCATATATTTTTTCTGTTTGGAAATATCTGCTGATAAAAATATAAACAAAAAGACAGAAAGCTTAAATTGCCATGAATCCCTGTAGTGCTCAACATATCACTCAGTAGTCAATACAATCTTTAACGTCTGGTGCACAGCGTATCTGCAGGCCAGAAACAAAACAACAAAACAAAGGATCAATATAGTTTTCTAATTAATAAGTTCAATTATTTAACTAAACTAATGCACCTGTAGGTGTAATGTGTTAAGTTCACTGACCTCTTTGGGCATTGTAGTTCACATTTTCATAGATGGGGTAAAGGAGGTTCTCCTGCTCATTGCGCAGTTTTTTGGCTCGCAGAACGTCACGTACACACTGGTGGAGGTAAGCGTACTGACACTGAGAAGAGAAGAAAAGACGTCAAAGCAAATAAGCAATCTGTTAAAAAATCTGACTAATTCTGCTCTACAAAAGTTAAGAAGGTCTCATTCAGTGTCAGACACTATCTGTGGTTTCAAGGACAATACTTCTTCATCCTCAGCGATTATAAATAAACTGTACAAACACAAAAAGAAGTGATCAGATGTGTGTTTACATGCCCCAGAGCATTAAATCAGAATAGAATTTTCGCAAAGTGGTTTAACCCACTGCAGTGCATGCAATCTGCTGTGTCGTGCCAAAATGTAATTACCAACTGAAAACTGGTTGTGTCACCAGTGTATATGCATGTCTAGTCCTACTTCTGTATGGATCGAAAAGTCACAAACTGTAAATATATTTATATTATTACCTCCACCAAAGAAGTTATGTTTTCATCAGGGTTTGTCTGTTTGTCTGTTAGCAAGATGATTAAAAAAGTTATGGACAGTTACTGGCACAAGGAACGAATGATTAAATTTTGGTGGTGATCGCTGGGGGGGGGGGGGGGGGGGGGGGGGGGGTATTTTGCATTTTCAAGTCAAAATCAGGTATTTTCCTGTATTTAATCCACTGGTCATGTAGATGTTCATAAAAGCTCAGATAAAAGTTGAGGGTTATTATATTAAAAACAGAGAAAACTGAAGAAAAAGTAACTTTTTCAGTAAAATATATCATTAACTAGACATAAACCAAGTGTCTCCAACCACTGTCATTTATTAAACCCCATGGGTTTTACTGGTGAATCAATGTTGTGGAAGATGACCGTGTTTCCATGGTAACTACAGAGCCTCTGAACGTCCAAATGGGTCATATCTGATGGCCGGAAAAAGACGACAAACTGCATTTTACTTGAATTATTTACATGTATTGATTGGATTAGTGGATTAACAGGTATTTAACATTTTATGTCAGTAAGTGATATTGGTCACCAGTGGATATTTGGGTCTTAATTATTTAATGATTCTCAATGACTCACTGAATATTCAGTGTTTCTTTTTGATCTCTGGGTATCCTGGAGATGATAGATGACTAAATTGTTACTTTCACCAGTGTATGACGGACACACAGATCTCTTACCTCAGTCTGCACCATGTGGGATCGGTGAAGGCGCAGGTCAAAGACACCTCCGTAGATATCCACCGTGTCCTTGTTGTCCAGCTGTTGCAGCACACGGTCCAAGATGATGAAGGTCCCTGTGCGACCCACACCAGCACTGGGAGGAGGAGGGAATCACACATCCAGGATTTAGTACAAAACAACCACGACAGTACGAACACTGAGCAGAAATCTGTCTCTTGAGGTTGGAGAGAACATTCACTCAATTTGAGGAACTTAAAGTTGACCTAAACATTTCTATTTCCTGTTACTTTATATTCCTGTCTCACCATATTAGACACATGTTAGTTGTGAAGTGGCTACCTGCAGTGGACCACAGTGGGTCCAGATCCAGGTGTCCTGTTGACATAGTCGCGGACCGTGCGGACGAACTGGATTAGGGACTGCGTGGTCTCTGGGACCCCGTGATCGGGCCACACTGTGTAGTGGAACTGACGCACCAGCCTGGTGTAGCTCAGCTGCTCCTCCTTAAACACAACACACACATACAGTTAGAAGATGAGCCTGATGGACATGCTGCTGCAGTGCCCATGAGCAAGGATTTCTAATATTAGATAACACTCTACACAAGAGCTGTACACTTCCATTTAATAAAAATATTCAAGATTCCAAGATATTTTTAATTGTCAATTCACTCGATGCACAGGACCTAAAGAGAATTGTGCCTTTTCTCTCTCACCTTGCCATTAAATTCCATGCAATTAAAAAAAAGAGGTTAAACGAGAAAAAGAATAAGTGATATAAAAGATAAACTATAATGATGATATTAATAATGACACAATGATAATAAAGTAGTAATAACAGACATAACGTTGTAAGTAAATTGATAAAGAAATATTTATTAAGATGTGAAAGTCAACAAAAAAACCTCATTTAATTTTAAATGGAAATACCTCTACCATCAGGTCACACCTCTTGTAATTCACTTGACTTCAATGTACAGTCAAGGTCAAAAGTTTTGGGAATGACACAAATTAATTCTTGACTCAAATGTGATTTGTTTGTCATTGAATTTCTGTTGAGCCTCAGAAACACGAAGAGATTAAAATAAAAATTACTTTTCAAAAACAAGACTTGTGTCATTCCCAAAACTTTTTGCCACAACTGTATTTTATAAAGTTAAATATTTAATAGGGCATTCATTTATTCTGTTGGGAATAAAATGAATCATGCATCAAGTTACTTGAAGCTGAGATTCGTATTAGTAGGTTTGACATGTAGTTTCTATCAAAATATCCCCAAAAACAATTTAAAAAATGACAGATTGATGGGCGTTCTTATAATGGCCGACACTGTGTGATACATGCAGTTTAGACTTTACAAACCACACTGTTATCCATAAAGATGGCATAAAATATTTTTACCTCTTCTCATGAAATGATTGTGATAATGTGTTTTATTCTTGATCGATAAAGTGTAACTGGGACACAGTATGTAATCATTGCACCTGGTCAAAGGTGATCACTGATGTGTTTAACTAGGAATAAAATGAGGAATGTGTCTGAAAACATGATCATTCAAAATTATTATGAAATGCAGTTATGAAATGGACAGAGTTTATTCTTGAAATGTATAGTATTTTTTGTGTTTTGTGCAGTATTGTTTACATTTTATTTTGACATGTGTAAGATTTGTTGAGGTACTTTGAGGAACTGACATGGGACTTTGTGATCAGTAGAAAAAGATGGGGTAAGGGAGTGGGAGTACATAAGCTGTACTTCATCCTGCTCCTTTTTGAAAGCCTTTTTTTTTTTTTTTTTTTTTTTTTTTTTTTACATTTTGTTCCTTGTTTTCTTTTTTTTTTATATTCCAAAAAAAATCCAACTTTATGTGCAATTAAAGGTCAGTTTTTGACTTCAGATGATAGCTGATAAACAAGGTAAAATGAATTAGAATGAAGTAGTTGTTAAACTTACACTGCAGATTTTGAACTCTCGTATGGTCCACTCTGGTAGAACAGACTCTGACAGCATCTGGACGATCAGATCTCCATAGTACAGAGGATCCTGGTCAAACGGCCAGTAATGGTCACACTTTACCTGTACAGACAAAATAATACTACATAACATCTGGGAAGCAAAGATTAGGAAAGGAACAAAATAAGGACAAGCCAAGGACAGAAATAAATTAAGATGATGGAGTAAAAGAACAACCAAGGTGACTTTTACACTAAAAAGAAATCACTTGTTTGCTCTATGTTTTATTGTTATTTTACTTCACTACCCACCCTGCCTTTCTCCACACACTGGGTGACCATAACAATGTTGTGGACGTTCTGCTCCCACACCATCTTCCAGAAGTCATCTTTTGTTCCTGGGAGTGGACCCTGAGTGGCGATGTACTCCCTACGGAAGTTATTACCCTAAAATACACGACAACCCAAAAAAAAAAAAAAATCACAACTTTTTCCAAAATCACTCTCCATTTATAATAGAATGTATGAATGTGCACCAGAATCTCACATATACGCAAGAGAGATGCAATAGCTAAATGTCAAACTGTAACTTTAACCCTTTAACAACCGCAATCTCTACAGCGCTGCATTTGGACTTTACAGCATTCAAATTACTGCAACTCCTTAACCATATGTGCGATCCACAAACGGCATCGGAAAGCTTAGATCTGAGCTTTCCGACACTATAGAACACTTTACGGCAGCAACGCAATTAGAAAGGAACTGTTTCAGAGACTTCTACACAGGCTAAAAAAAAATGCCAGGAAATACCAAAAATATGAAGCCATAATATGGATACCGAATGTTCAAGACCAAAAGCATGTTTGAGCAGATGTAAAATACTTAAAAGTTTATTTCTGCAATCTCAAAAAGTTTCGTCATGGACATTTACAGTTGTTTCTGACAAATATGCTAAAAACTTCAAGTCAGCTTTTTTTCTTTTTTACTAAAACAAACTGTTTTAAGCATTTATTATTTATAATAATGATAATTAATTGCCAGATATTGAAAGATAAGTTCTTCCTGAAAAGAAAGCTGCAAAAGACTTGGCAAAAAAGACATTTTCTGACACTTTTATTGCAAATGAAACATGAAGACACCTTAGAGGCCTGTCATAATGGGAGTCTTAAAAGGGTTAACTCCATCTATTGCATGATTCTGAAAATTACTAAAAAGTCATAAAGAGGCTGAGACAGAAGTGATCTGACATCACAGAGAGTCACAAGACACTTCTGCAGAAGTATATGAAATTCTGAAAGGGTTAGTTTAATTATTTGTACTAGTTATACCACCTGAGAAAAGCCAACTGAAAAATCAATAACCATTTATGCCATGTATGCTATATTTAGAATATTTCTCCTGTTTTCTATTGCCGTTCACAGTTCAGGGAGTTGAAGTCCTGCCGTCCTGGTGTTGTGTCACTGTGGTGTTTTAATGTATTGTTTTGGATCAAACCAAATAAATGAAGCAATCAAGACTGCAGTTTTACAACCTGGTGAGAGTCTGGTGGTTCAGAATAGAGAAATAAACAGGCTTCGGTCTGACCCATCTGAAAATGAATAAGGTTTGGCAGAATCTGACAGAAGTACACATCTGACAGGTCTCATTTTATATGAATTTCATGATGTGGATCTGTACTAAAACAATATTAAAAGTGCAACTCTACATCATCATGGAGGTGAGAAAGGTCAAGAAGATTTACAAACAAGAAGTGGTGAGTTAAACAGTTTTGACCAGTAGAATGCAGATTTTTACATATATATCAGTTTTCATGTCCATCGTCACCAGCATTGATGCATGTTTTCACAATATAGTCACATAATACTGTACGTCTCAAACAACATGGTGTTGTGGTTCATATGACTTTAACATCCTATGTAGCCCAGTTATACCTAGTACTGGGGACAACCACAGTCCCATCTGTGTTGCCATGGTAATGCTACGGTATGGTAATGCAACAATTTTACCTCACAGAAATACTGCTGCCACAATCACATAATTTGTTTTTGTTGTTGTGTGACTTGGTGTTTTAAAGGGTTAGTCTGGAACAAATAAATAACAAATTCCAACTGCTTTTATACCAGATTATATTCAACCATAGTACTACCGTTTTGTGGATAGCTGCCTTTTTAAGGCCCTGGGCTTTGTGCAACTGTTTACACTGAACATTTTTCTTCTGGTCTGTAAATATTCGTATTCGTGTAGAATTGTATTACTATTTTATGTTAATATTGAATATCTTTATTTTTATATTCTTCATATTTTATCACTTTACTATTATATTATGTTATATTGTGTTGTGTTATGTTATGGTACACTATTGTCTACTATGCTATGTTACACTATGTTACACAATGCTATGCTATGTTTTGCTATGTTACGCAATGTTATGTTATGTTATGTTATGCTATGCTACATTATGTTATGTTACATTAGGCTATACTATCATGTTATATTGTTATGTTATGCTATGTTATATTATGTTATGCTATGTTATGTTATATTAAGTTATGCTATGTTACACTATGCAATGCTATGTTATGTTAAATCATGTCATGTTATGCTATGCTATACTACATTATATTACGTTACATTACGCTACATTATGTTATATTATGTTATGTTATACTATGTTATGTTACGTTATGCTATGTTACGCTATGCCACGCTATGTTATGCTATGCTACATTATACTATGTTACGCTATGTTATGTTATGGTATGTTATGTCATGGTTTGTTATGGTATGTTATGTAATACCATATGCTGTCAAACATATTATATTGTGAAAATATTACACCGCTGAAACCATAGTGGCATGAGTTCACGCTACATAATTGTCTCTTTACAAAAAGATTTTTTTTTTTTTAAATAGCACCAAACCATCAAGTAGATCCAAACTCAGCAAGTTTTCATTCTCTATTGATGTGTGATTGTAAATATTTTTCAGCATGGGCAAAAAAAGACATTACTGTACCATTACAATAGTCAAGAATATTTATAAATGGTGTTTTTATTGTCAACAAGTGACTGAGAGTTGATAAATGCCACTATATATTAACTGGTGAGGCCCTTCTTCTTTGACATAAATTCTTAATGTATGGTCAGTCACTTATCGCAGCTGTGAACTTACAGGAATGTAGCTGGCGTTAATGTAGTCAGAGCAGGGATCGTCATCCACGTAGGACAGCTTCACCCGTGTTGAGTCATCTAAACATGAGATAAATAAGAGACGTTGAGTAAGATGCTTGCCACATAAATACTGCATGCACTGCTGGGTAATGTGAAGCCTGCCAAACTAGAAGGGGTGTGGCCTTCACAACACAGTGTAATCTCTGCTAATCACTCCATATTTATGTGTCTAAAGGGCTGCTGCCTCCCACTCACAGGGAAGGATGTTGTTGTATCGGTTCTTGCCGCGGTTCTCAGGCAGCAGCGCCGAGTCGAGAGGCTGGTTTCGGCCCACGTCTTTCAGGTCCTGACAGGAAAACAGCAAATCGGGGTGAAATTATGCATGGAAGGTGGCTGGGGTTTAGAGATCAAATCACAGATACTGGAGTTCAACACATTAATCTGCCTGTTTGACACATGATAGTAATTATTTTATGATGGTAATTAATTTTTCCTCAACATATTTGACTTTTCAACAAGGTCCTCTTTCTTTCTTTCTTTCTTATAATTGTAGTTTATTAGTATTAGCATATAGCGTTATCTTATTTCCAGGATTAGGGGCACTGATCATGTTCCACAGTGAAAAGAGAGGTGGATCAAGTGATTACCCATCATGCCTAGTGCCTACAGTACAAGTCTGTGGGGTCAGTGTTAAGATCTGGGGTCATTTCAGTTGGTTAGCTCTAGGTTCAGGAACATTACGTATCCAAAATATGACAAATAAATATTGTGACATTGAAACAATGCAAAGACAAAAGTGTGCTGTAATCAAAGCTAAAGGCAGTCCAATGGAATATTAAAATGTGGGTGGCTCTGTAGTATACTGTGGTGTAAGTGACTATTCATTTCATTATTAAGATTACTGGTGGAATATTAGGGTCCATGCAGGATCAATATTGTACTAGTGGCATATCCTCATAACTCACCTCATACTCCTCTGATAGAAGATAGTTGGAATCAGCCTGAAGTTTGATGTAATGAGACTCAAAGTTCACAATCTTAATAGGGCTACAGGACATAGAGAAAGGTAAAAAGATTTATCAGGGTCTAATTTAAGATTCATACAACAGATCAATATTAAACACACTATGTCACACTATAATGTAAGCAGAAATAGCACATTTTATCCACCATCCTCCACTTATTCAAGATAAATTTGTTGAAAATATAAATATACTGCACCGGATGTAAAGTGTTACCATCAAACTTACATAATGCATGATATTTTCTTACCTTGAAAAACGACGGTTCCTGAGAAAGGAGAGATAGTTGTTAGTGGTTGTACAAACAAATGAGGAATCACAGTTTTGTGCATTAATAGATGTTCACTGACAGATTTATTGTATATACGGGTAAAATATGTAATAGTGCTTTTTGTTTGCAAAGTTATTTCGCCTTCAAGTAGTGGTTGAGCGAGCAATAGAATGAATGGGGAGAGTAAGTAGTGATAGTAAAAAAAGCACTGATATGGGAGAATAAATGACATTTTCTGATTGCTTTACGGCAGTTATGTTCTAAAGAATAAACTACATCATTGCATAACTCTCGCAGAATGTTCTAGTGGGAAGGAAACTGAAACATGCTTCCTCCTGTTTGTGTGTTGCTGTATTATTACACCCACGCACACTGAATGAGGAACAAATTCAGTGCAAAAAGGTGGACGCAAAGAAATGTCCCAAACAAAGCAAAAATATGAGGAAAAATAAGAAAACACAGGAAAAGGGAGATAAATAAACCACAAAGTCATAGACGGTCAGAAGTGATGACTGATAGGGATTATCATAACTATGCAATATATTGATTTGTAAAGGAAATGTTGCGAGTATCGTGCTAAGAAGCTTATTACAGCATCTGTCCTCCATCTTTTCCCGCTCCTTCGACACCTTTACTGTACAGATTGTGTAACAAACCGAGGCACACCTGTCAGTATGATGTAAACGGCCTATTTAAAATAACAGAAGCACAAAAAGCCACAAACTGCATTACCCTGCAGGGGAAAGGGAGTGGTGTGAGCAGTGTTAACTGTAATTAATGGTTTGGCTGGTTTCTATGTTCAGCCCAGCTGGTATGTTTGCAAAAATCAAAACAGTAATTAATGAATACACTGTATTTACCTGCATATTGTTGGGTACGTTTTCAGTTTTAGTTATTGTTTTCCTTTCCCTTTTATATAGTGCAGAATGGATATTTTTACTGTTGAGTATTGTACATTACTGGGTTAGTAGGAGAATTAAATATTATCATAGTGATTAATTTTAATTACAGACATTATCCCAGGCATAAAAAAATGTTTAACACACCCACATCAATGCATAACTTATTTAATGCTTTTTTTTTCCCAAACATGAGACATGCTAAGAATAAAAGGTTAGGAATTCAGCCATGAAGTTTAGAGAACAATGAACACTGAATATCTAAATACAATAGAAATAATAAATAAAGGGTTTTTGTGCTGTGAGTTTTTTTGCTTATAAGGTTATATAAATTTTTTAAATAAGCAATAGTTTATTTCAATACAACAGTGGTAGTATAGTGAATGCGGTGGTTTGTTTTATCTGTGCTATTAGCTACCTTGACATCTTGATATATTCATGTCAAATAAAACTAGATTTATATATTATATTATTATTATTGTTGTTAAACCCACAATTATTAAATCTCTCAGAACGTTTCAATATTTATGAATAAAAAAGCCCAAAAACTGCTAAAATATATATGTTCGTAATCTTTAATTGCAGTTAGAATGTGCACACTGTAATGGTTTAAGTGTTTAATTGTTTAGGTTTTTGCTAAGTTTCATTTTTGTCAAAATTCCCTTCAGTTAATTTATTAGCAATTCATTAGCACATGTATTATTAGCAGGAGTAGTGAATTCATTTTAGCATTGGTAATGTATGTATATACAAGAGCCCTTTAATTTTAATGTATATCTTATCTTATTAATACGTAGTCAAATTTCAGTGTTTTCAGCCTTAGTTTGACTACTGTGCTAATATTTCTGCATCAGTTCATTATGTCAGTATGAGGCAGTTTATGGGAGGAGCAGCTCAGTGTTTGTTCTTACCCTCTGACTCCCATGTGAACTCCTGATGTCGGTCCTTCTCTCCTCGTGCTCATCCTGACTGCTGGACTCTCCTGCACACTGCTGAAAACACACCACAGCAGTGCTTTAAACCCAGCAGCCTCCACCCTGCTACACCTCCATCTGGGAGCTGCCTGAGACTTAAAAACCATAATCAAACAGGTGACAAAGTGGTTTGTCATTTCTGTCTATATGGTGGATGCTCACTACACCACACTTGGCTGTTCATTAAATAGTGTGTACAGACTGAAAACAGCTGAGAAAGACATTCAGATCCTGCGCCACCTTTTGATAACAGAAAATGTCAGATTCAAAGGGCATCCGTTGGTTCAATATTTAACACCACAAAGTTTTAACGGTTTCTTTGGGTCATCTTTTCTGTATTATTACCTTCTCTTCTGTCTTTTTTTCCTTTCTAAATTTATTTCCCAAATTAAAGTAGTAGAAGAATTTTGGGAAGTGTTTATAAACGTGAACTTAAGTGAAATGTAGAAGAGAAGTATGAGATGCAACAAGACAAAATGATGTAAAAGATGAAAAAAAAAAAAAAAACGAGGAAAACAACGTAACAAGACTAAAAATATGAAATTTAATGTAAAAAATGGAACAGGATGAAAATGATGTAATGTAAATGTAATAGACCCAACAAGAAGAAAAAAGAGTAAGTGGTCACTTGTGACAAACAATAAAGTCTATCTATCTATCTATCTATCTATCTATCTATCTATCTATCTATCTATCTATCTATCTATCTATCTATCTATCTATCTATCTATCTATCTATCTATCTAGCTATAAAACAGCATAAAAGTTTTTGTTGTTTTTCAGACACATTGTTAGCAAAACTGTAATAATTATGCATCAGTTAAATACGTCGCATGCTACAACTTTGTAAATTTTGTTAGAATGTTCCTCTGTTTTAATTTCAACTTATTGTGGCATAAATTGTCAGTAGGTGATGCAGGGATGTCAATTATTTTCTATTTAACACACCCATATTTGATCGAACATCTTATCATTTTTACTACCTAACAAATAACAATTAAATATCTAACAACTGAGGAAAATGTGTGTAAATCTATGACCCAGGACACACAGGTGTGTATTTGAGCTTCAGTGTGCACTTTATGGATTCTGTCTTTCTTTCCCACTACTTCTATACTGTTAAATAAACACATAAAAACCCTGTAAAAATGGCCCTGCCCCCTGTTATTGAGAGAGTAGTCTTTGAAGCTAAAAACAGGTCAGATAACAGGTCAGACTGAACGAACCAAATATGAACATTTAGTTGATAAGTTAAGTGTTGCATAAATTGTGATAAAAAAAAGATTGAAAATTGCAGTGTGAAACAACATGAAGAAACTGACATGGATTAATACACCTTAAAAGATTTGACCTTCCCCAACTGTCTCTGCTGTTTTCATCCATGACAACAGCCTGTGCATTGATCACTATGAAGGGGAGTATGGTTGGGTTTTTGGAAAATCCAAGCATTGCTGTTTGTGATTCACTGCCTCTGGTCATCTCCTCCAGAGCAACAACGGTGTGGAAAAGTACCTACCATTAGCTTAGAAAGTGAGTCGTCTAATGTCAATGAACGATGCTTACAGCACAACACAGACTCCAAAACACACTTCATACAAATACACAAAGAGCAGAATGCTAACTACATATCACTCCACTGCCAATGGTGTCAGTAATAACAAAGGTTTTCTAAAATGTTGTACATAGAAGCTTTAGTAATCTTTTTCCATTAAGTTTCCTGCAATATACATTATAATAGTTCAATAATATAGATCAGGGGTGTCAAACTCATTTTAGTTCGGGGGCTATATTCAGCTAAATTTGATCTGAAGTGGGCCGAACCAGTAAAATAATAACATAATAATATATAAATAATGCCAACTCCAAACTTTTCTCTATGTTTTAGAGCGAAAAAAGTAAATTTACATTATGAAAAGGTTTACATCTACAAACTATCCTTTCAAACAATGTGATTAACATGAACAAACTGAAAAAAATAAGTGTAATTTTAACAATATTCTGCCTCAGTTTATCATTTACACATGTGCATTATAACTTACAGATCACAGTGGATGTACAAACACACAAAACATTTAATAACAGGCAGAATTTGGTTTAATTTGTACTTACTTCTCTTAAGACATTTCAGGTTGTTCGTATTTTTGTTCAGGTTATTCACATTTTTTGCGAAATTGTACTTTGTTTTAGTGCAAATACATGAAAATATTTACATTTACAAAGCAAAAACTTTGGAGTTGTCATTATTTATCTGTTGTTATGATCATATTTTACTGAATCCTGCCCACTTGAGATTGAGTTGGTCTGAATGTGGAACCTGAACTAAAAGGATTGTTAATATCTTTAGTGTAACTTTTGCATTTCACAAATTCATCCCAAGGGCTGGACTTGACCCTTTGGCGGGCCGGATTTGGCCCCCGGGCCGCATGTTTGACACCTGTGATATAAATATACTGTTGATGATTGTGTTAATCGTTAAATTACAATTGCTCACACAAGCACAACAGTTGGTGTCATCTACTGTCTAATATATCAACAATATGTGGAATACTACAAAATAACATTTTTCTATTTTCAACGCAGGAAAAACAAAAACTGCAGATGCAAAGGCTTGCTGGTGTAAGAAGCTGCACCATTTTCTATGTCTGCACAGAAAAAAGATTTGCACTTCAGAAGGTTTTTCCAAAAAAATCTCTTGTTAGCATGATATACAGTTTGTTTTGCAAAATAAACTATAAACTAATATTAGCATGTTCAGTTGCAGTTTACTTGTGATGATTAGCATTAGCATAATTAGCTTTAGAAGTAAAAATTGATACTAAAAAAGAGTTTCACTATTCAAATGACCTACTGATCAGTTCTGGAGAAACTTAAGTTAAAAAAAATCAGCTGTGGTTAAAGTTCCAATTTTGGCAGATTTGACTGTTTGTACATGGTTATATTTATAGAAAACACCCTCTAGTCCAAATGTGCATGTTCAACCATCACAACAGCAGATTTCCTGAACAGGACCCTGACTGTGGAGCTGCTCAGTGCTGGATCAGTCCCTAAAATGTAAAAATGTAAACTGTGTACATACAGCAGACGTCTGAGCCTGACAGAGACTCATGTGTTTACAGATACTCACACTTTGCGAGTCTTCTGTCTACAGACGAGTAGAGCAGTGACGCCCACCATCACGGCGATGAGGAACATACCGGCGCTGATGCCCTCGATCACACCAGTCAGAGGTTCTGGAGTAGCAAAGAAACGTTTACACAACCATCCAGGACTGTAGATTTCTGTTATTTTCATTCATACATCACATACTATCTCATTCTTTATTTTCCCCACTCTTCTTTTCCCTACCTGATTTATCCTTAAACTTTATTTTTATCCTTTTAGAGCCTTTCCATTCTCTGTAAAACACTTGGTTATTAACAAGGAAAAGAAGCAGAGTTCATGTTGATTTACTCACCAGCCTCCGTGACCACAGGAAGTGACATATATGTATCGGTGTACAGAGGCGAACTGGCAATGACACCATTTTTCTCCTCATCAAAGAGCTGAGTGAACGCTCGAATACTCAGCCTGAAAGACAAAACACAGAGCATGAACATTTGTACCTTTACTTCAGTAATTTCTTCAGTTTTCTTGTGTTTCTTTTATTAATCTTTTGTTATCATGTATTAATTACAATACTATTATTTAATAGATTCTTTGCTAAAAAAATGATTTAGTTTTCAATAAACGTCTATGAAACCTATAAGAATGTTGTAATTGTTCTTCAATGTACCATGAGGAAAGCAAGTCTTGCAAAACAAAACTTTTGGCCACGACTGTAGACATTAAAGATGGGTCACACTTGACAAAAATGTGACAAGTGAATCCATTTTCTAATTTAAAGTAGCGGAAGAATTTTTGGAAGCATTTATAAATGTTAAGTTATGTGCAATGAAAAGAGAAGTAAGAGATACAACAAGACAAAAATTATATAAAAGATCAAACAAGTTATAAAAGACAAAACCAGAGAAAAACAATGTAGTAAGACTAAAAATATGAAATAATGTAGAAAATGCCACAGGATGAAAATGATGTAACGGTAACAGACCTAACAAGATGCAAAAAAAGAGTAAAAGTGAAACATAAAAGATGCCTTTCATACACACTGTTTTGACAGTAGAAGAGTCAGTAAAACTGTAATCATTATGTTAAATACGTCGTATGCTGCAACTTTGTAAATATTGTTGGAATGTACCTCTGCGTTTTATGATCTCTGATCAGTCCCTCCAGGATTTCGCGAGATTTTTTTTTTTGATTGTTGTGGCCTAAAATGCAGATTTTGCAGCAGCTTTTCCAAAAAATTGCGGTGAAAGTTGCAATGATTTGAGGCTTCTTTTATTAAAGTCACAGGAACATGGGCATTTGCAAATTACCTAGAACAGTCTTTTTTGAGTTTTTAGCCTTAAAAAGCACCAGGAAGCAATGATTTTGAAACAAAGACAGCTTTTTTTTCATTCATTCATTTATTTGTTTTGAGCAGCCAATGAGAGCGGAGCGTCACAGAACACCAGCCAATCAGAGCGGAGCATCACAGAACGTCAGCCAATAAGAGCGCTGCGTCACAGAATGCCAGCCAATGAGGGCGCAACGTCACAGAAAATCAACCAATCAGAACGCAGCGTCATGGAATGTCAGCCAATGAGAGCGCAGCGTCACGGAACGTCAGCCAAGGAGAGCGCAGCGTCACAGAACGTCAGCCAATCAGAGCGTAATGTCACAGAACGTCAGCCAATGAGAGTGGAGCGTCACAGAACGTCAGCCAATCAGAGCATAGCGTCACAGAACGCCAGCCAATGAGAACGCAGCGTCACAGAACGTCAGCCAATGAGAGCACGGCATCACAGAACACCAGCCAATGAGAGCACAGTGTCATAGAACACCAGCCAATCAGAGCGCAGCGTCACAGAACGCCAGCCAATGAGAGTGGAGTGTCACAGAACGTCAGCCAATGAGAGCGCAGCGTCACAGAACGTCAGCCAGTCAGAGCGAAGTTTCACAGAACGTCAACCAATCAGAGCGCAGCGTCACAGAACGCCAGCCAATGAGAGCGCAGCGTCACAGAACGTCAGCCAATGAGAGCGCAGCGTCACAGAACGCCAGCCAATGAGAGTGGAGCGTCACAGAACACCAGCCAATGAGAGTGCGGTGTCACAGAATGCCAGCCAATCAGAGCGCAGCGTCACAGAACACCAGCCAATGAGAGCGCAGCGTCACAGAACGTCAGCCAATGAGAGCGCAGCATCACAGAACGCCAGCCAATGAGAGCACAGTGTCACAGAACGTCAGCTAATGAGAATGTAGCGTCACAGAACGTTAGCCAATGAGAGCGCAGCGTCACAGAACATCAGCCAGTCAGAGCGAAGTTTCACAGAACGTCAACCAATCAGAGCGCAGCGTCACAGAACGCCAGCCAATGAGAGCACAGAATCACAGAACATCAGCCAATGAGAGCACAGAATCACAGAACGCCAGCCAATGAGAGCGCAGCATCACAGAACGCCAGCCAATGAGAGCACAGTGTCACAGAACGTCAGCTAATGAGAATGTAGCGTCACAGAACGTTAGCCAATGAGAGCGCAGCGTCACAGAACGTCAGCCAGAGCGAAGTTTCACAGAACGTCAACCAATCAGAGCGCAGCGTCACAGAACACCAGCCAATGAGAGCACAGAATCACAGAACATCAGCCAATGAGAGCACAGAATCACAGAACATCAGCCAATGAGAGCACAGAATCACAGAACGCCAGCCAATGAGAGCATAGGGTCACACAACCTTAGAGCCTGATCCTTAGTTTTTCTCTTTCCTGTTGTGCTGTTACACAGTTATAGCAAACATTTTTTGTAATAAATAACTTATATATACAAATGCAATGTAGAACAACATCACTTTCATCCAAATACATGCAGTACGTTATAAGAGTTCACATAACCATTGTTCAACTTATGATTCATTTCAACTTTAATGTGGTATAAAAGTGTTAGTAGGTGATATAGGGATGTCAGTTGTTTTTTGTTTAACACACCCAAGTTTGATCGAACATCTTATCATTTGTATTACCTAACAAAATACTTTTAAATATCTAACTAGAAGCACTCGGAGAGCGCAGACCTCCGCCAAGGCTGATCAGTGGCCCCCCCCGTGGGCCCCCCCACCCCCGATCACCACCAAAATTTAATCATTTCTTCCTTATCCCATTTCCAACAAACCCTGAAAATTTCATCCAAATCTGTCCATACCTTTTTGAGTTATGTTGAACACTAACGGACAGACAAACAAACAGACAAACAAACAAACCCTGGCAAAAACATAACCTCCTTGGCGGAGGTAACTATGAAAACACCAAATGAACAGAAGGGTCATGACAAAACAGGCAGGGAAAGCAGAAACACACAGTCAGATGTGTTGCTGACATGAGGGATATTACATGATGGTGAGAGAACAAATAGAAGGTGAATAGTAATATATAAAGATTTTATCAATTCCCTAGTTTGTACCTCTTTAACTCCTCAACACTCAACAAGACAAGTCGATTCCATAAAGTGTACAATGAAGCCCAAGTACACACCTGTGTTTCCTCAGGTTTCCCTCAGTTATTACCTCCGCCAAGGAGGTTACGTTTTTGCCAGGGTTTGTTTGTCTGTTTGTTTGTCTGTCCGTTAGTGTGCAACGTAACTCAAAAAGTTATGGACAGATTTGGATGAAATTTTCAGGGTTTGTTGGAAATGGGATAAGGAAGAAATGATTAAATTTTGGTGGTGATCGGGGGTGGGGGGGCCCACGGGGGGGGCCACTGATCAGCCTTGGCGGAGGTCTGCGCTCTCCGAGTGCTTCTAGTTAGATATTTAAAAGTATTTTGTTAGGTAATACAAATGATAAGATGTTCGATCAAACTTGGGTGTGTTAAACAAAAAACAACTGACATCCCTATATCACCTACTAACACTTTTATACCACATTAAAGTTGAAATGAATCATAAGTTGAACAATGGTTATGTGAACTCTTATAACGTACTGCGTGTATTTGGATGAAAGTGATGTTGTTCTACATTGCATTTGTATATATAAGTTATTTATTACAAAAAATGTTTGCTATAACTGTGTAACAGCACAACAGGAAAGAGAAAAACTAAGGATCAGGCTCTAAGGTTGTGTGACCCTATGCTCTCATTGGCTGGCGTTCTGTGATTCTGTGCTCTCATTGGCTGATCTGCGCTCTCCGAGTGCTTCTAGTTTGTGAATACTTTTAGTTGGACTTCTCATACTTCACATGTTGAAACTGGCAACGAAGATCAGTCATTATTATATTATGTGCCAGTCATTATTATACAATAAACCCTGAAAGGATAATTCAGGACCCTGATACGAATGAAAACACAAAAAATATTGATATTATATATTAAGATTGAAAATATTTTGTTGAGTTGAAAAATATTTTATTTCTGCTGAAGGTAAAAAACAGACAAACAATCCATTAGATTCTTCATTCATTGTTGATGTGAAGAAAGAAGTAACATAGATACAACACCATGTAACACAGGGTCATGGATCTTTATTACCTATATGCAGTTTTGGGTTTCAGAGGTCCGTCACAGAACAGGTCCAGGTTCCTCCGGTTCTCGGTGTCCAGGTCTCTGTTGGTCCGGTCACAGGAGCCTCCCAGGACATCCATGCCTGTTCCCACGCTGATCTCAAAGCTCTTGGAGCTGCTGTCCGGGCCTTCAATGCAGTGACTGGGGAAGTAGCTAGTCTGGTAGGACTTTATGGAGCTGTTAGATTTGTAGTCCAGGTAAGAAGGCAGAGGGTGCTGCTGGTCCGGTTGGACATTTTCTACATCTTTAAGAGCCAAAAAAATCAGATTGTCATTTTTTACTTAAAGTTAGAATGGTTTAATACTTACTTTTTTTCATATATTGAACGTGTGCTTTTCACTTTAACTTGAAGTAGATTTGTGTACCTCTATTTCAGTGCAAAATGTTTGTACTTTTACTTTTCTACCTTTACTTTTCAGCAATAAACATTTCTTTGTCCTTTTACACTGAAATAAATAATTGTAAAGCTCAAATCAGCGTTCCGTACCAGCTGACTCAGTCACCACCACAGTGAAGAACTTGACCGCTCCGTTGACGTCGCTGAACCAGCTGCAGTTGAACTTAAACAAAATGGAGGACTTGGTGACCTCTGTGGTCCTGTCACTGACCCGGGTAGTGAGTGGAGGAACTGGTGGACCTGGAAGAATGAGGTTTGGATCAGAAGGAGAAGACAAAGAGCTGAAAGGCAGCAACCGAGCAGAGATTATGTCGAATTTTATAGTGAACTTATTCTGTAAATATCCATAATTTCTCTAAACCACTGTGTTGTTATTGTGCGGTAACTTGAGGCTCTTCTCAATTCGTAATTTTAACTCCGCGATTCCTTAAAGTGAACCAGTACTGGTCATGCTTACGATATTAATTGTGCTTTGTGTATCACGCAAATTCAGTAAAAAAAGAAAAAAAACAGCATAAATGCTGTACACTTTTTATTACGTCAATTTTGCGCAGGGACAGAACTTATGGGAGCAGCCACTGCCGCTGTAAGTGATGTACCTGTTGTTGATTCTGGTATGAGTAAACAAGCAGTACGAGTATGAGTAAACAAGCTGCAGTCCGTGAGCAAGATTGAGTGGAAAGCACGTGTTTGCACTTTAGCTTTGTACTCCACCATTATCTTAGGGTTGTGACCCAGCACTGGCTGATAATGTGTCATCTTAGACCGGTGTCAGCTGTACGGGGTCAGTGACCAGTCCATCTCAGCCCAGGTAATTGAATAATACAACGTTACTTCATCACTATCAGTGCTGGTACAGCCCATGAAGGAGGCAACAGGTCACTGATCATGCCTGACTGACGGAGCAGTGACTTAGCACTCATGTGTTCTTGACACATTCACACTGTCTGGTTACCCTCGGCCACACTGGCCTCAGGGTATTGTCATCAGTTGGTAGTCCATCTGTCCAAAAACTTTGGCAGGCACTGATAAGTCAGGCCACTGGGTGGCAGTAGTGTGCCTGATAAGTCAGGCTGAGGGTTTTCAATTGTGCGCATCTTATATTTTTGTGCTGAATTCATATTTACTGCTCAGGTTTCATTTCTTTATTTTGGCTGCTTACATTATTATTTAAATGCAGCACAACAATAGTACTTTAGCATCAACTAAAAATACTACAATGAACTCTTCCGTGCTTTAGTGTATTTCAATCTGAAATCTATTAGCATCATTTAAGACGTAATGTGAACAGCTAAATCTGATCAGGGTATCAGAATTGTGAATTGAACCCAGACGTCTTGTTTATTCTTATTTATCACTCACGGTCGATCATGGTGACCACGCTGTCCTTCGCTGCCTCACTGGTCATCCTGTCCGAGATGACTTTGACCGACACGGTGTAGCGCTTGTGAGGCTCCAGCTGCGTGATCAGGTAGTAGTTGGAGTCACGTCTGGTGCGTCGGGAGTACACCAGGATCTGGGAGTCCTCATGGAGACACTCAATGGTGTAGGAGTCATAGTCAGACTCTGGCGGACCCCAGGAGCAGGAGATAGAGGTGGAGCTCTGAGGGCGGCAGTGGAGGCTGTGGACTCGTTCTGGCTCTACAGAAGGAAAATAAAAAAAATAAATAAATACATTTCCTTACTGACCAGATAAAATAACAACAAGTAACAACAGGTTTTCAGTGTTTGTGGGTAAAAACACCTGCTTTCCAAAATTTGATGAGGTTGTAAATTGTTGACTACTTTAAAACACTTGGTGTTATTTATGGTAAATTGTGCTTTACTTGAAAGTTATTTACCTGAGAAGGATGTTCTGTTGTGTGAGTCATCTGTATATACATTTGTCTTATGTCCATGTATCAAAAAACATAGGAATGAATAAATAAAATATGGAAAATATGAATGAATGAAGGAAAATATAGGAAGAATGTGGGAGCGAATTAGGCAAAATAGAAACAACTTAATAAAAAACTAGAAATGCACTCCGAGAGCACAGACCTCCACCAAGGCAGATCAGTCCCCTCCCCCATCACCACCAAAATTTAATCATTTTAATTTAAGAAAAATAAGTGGAATTTTAACAATATTGTGCCTGTTACTAAATGTTTTATGGCTTTCTAGATCTACTGTGATCTGTAAGTTGTAAAGCATATGTGTAAATGAGAAGCTGAGGCATAATATTGTCAAAATTGCACATTTACTTTTTGCACGAAAACAAAGAAAAAAAATTTGTAGTTATCATTTATAGATTATTTTGCTATTATGTTACTGGTCTGACCCACTTGAGATCACACTGGGCTGTATGTGGCCCCTGAACTAAAATGACAACTCTGACTATTAACACTGAATTTTCAGTGTAATTTTTGCACCTCACAAATTCATCCTGTGGGCCACAGCGAACCCTTTTTACCCACGGGCCACATGTTTGGCGCCCCTGAAATAAAATGTGTCAACAAACTTTGCATCTATTATTTTAGTTTTTGTATAAGGCCAATTATTTGTCATTTTTAGTAAACTCAAGTTCAGTTTAATTCCATTTCCTATGTCTGCCTTCACAGTTTGCTTCAGCTTTATCTAGTTGGCTTTATCTTCTCTTGCTTTGCTGCCACCTACTGGTGCGGATGCTCTTGTGAATGGGTTGACTGTAGGTCGGTGCAGCTCCGGTGTCTGTGGCTCCGCTGACGGTCCGGATGCTGAAGCTGTACAGCCTCCCAGGATGCATCCCTCTCAGGATGCGGCTGCCGGAGGTGCGACTGTGGTACGGGTTGATGACCGACAGCTGGTCCCGAGGCGTCCACTGCAGGTCAAAGTCATCATAGTCGGAGCCAATGGGGCTGCTCCACGTGATCTCCAGGGAGGTGTTGGTCACCCCGCCGAACAAGAAGGAGGTTGGAGGCTTGGGTGCTGAGGTGAAAAATAAATGTATTGTAAATTAATTGCAGATGAATCAGAAATTTCACTTTTTCATTTTTCTGATTTGATATCAGTTGTTGGATTAGAATAGATATTGACAACAGGTCAGTCAGACGAAACAAAAAAATCAGATAATGGTATCCTGTATTTGGTTTAATTTGGATAAAACCATCAATACCTATTGTTGAAAACTTTCTGAAAGGATTTAGATACTTGTGATCCATTAAAAAAAATGCTGGATTCTGACACAAAATTTATTTTTAGGGGTATATTTATTTTTCAATTTATATTATGCACTTGATTACATTAACTTTCTTAACATTCAACTACATACAGACCTAAGTCTTCCATTACAGCAACTTAACCCTTCAAACAACTGTCAATATCAAACAAAAACAATATATTCCATTGTACATCCCTTTAATTATAACAATAATCATTAGAGATAAACCAGTCAAGTGGTTTCTGACACATGCAGTACTTTTGCATGAACCCATAAAGACCCAGTGTTACTTTTGTGACAGTTCCCAAATGATTTTTTCTCTATATTTAACTTTTCTGAAATGATTTATCACCATTTATTGTAATGTTATCTTCTATGTTTAGCATTTTTTTGTGTGAAAAACTGGTATTTATCTATATTTAATTTACTGATCATGTAGATGTTCATAAAACCTCAGATTAAAATTGAGGGTTATTAAATCGAAAATATAGAAAACTGAAGAAAAAGGAACTTTTAAATCAAAAATCTATCATTAACTGAACATAAACCATGTGTGTCCCTCCACTGTCACTGATCCAACTCCATGGGTTTTACTGGTGAATCAATGTTGTAGAATATGACGGTGTTTCAACGTTTACTACAGAGCCTCTGAACGTCCAAATGGGTCATATCTGATGACCATGAAAAGATGACAAACTGCATTTTATACCAATTATTTACATGTATTGATAGGATTAGTGGATCAACAGGTATTGAACAGTTTAGATCAGTAGATGCTTTTGGTCAGCAGTGGATGTTTGGGTCTTTATGGGTTAACAGTCAATTGTTTATTGCTTTATTAATTTATTTTCTGTCTATCATTCTACGTGTTCTTTAACTGTCTGGCAGCCTACATTGAGATATGTATTCTCATACAGAACACGTTCGTATCTGGATTAGGATGATTTAGTCCAGTGCTCTTTTGAAAAACCACCACCAGATGAATGATCTGATCCTGAACAGCCACATGTGTAGATCTCACTAAATTCCAGACCCATCCAGTCTCACCTGTCCTTCCAAATGTGCTGGCGCTGTTGGCGAGTTCTCCACTGCGGCTCAACACCACAGCCTGGTAAAGCCGCCCAGGAACCAACTTAGAAAAGACAAACTCTGTGACCTCTGACCCCAGCTGCTCCTCAGCCTGTTGCGAGCCATCAGGGTTGTAGAGAGTTAACAGGAAGTCGCTCAGATCTCCGCCACCACGAGCCCAGGTGAACTTCAGAGACTCAGACTGGTTTCCACTCTGAGCCTTCAGAGACATCACAGCTGCTGGAACTGAGGGAAGAGGAGCAGTTTTATTTTATATTATCTGAACATATCATCGCTTGGTCTTTTTTTGTCATAAAACTATTCTATTGGTCAGTCTTCACATTTGTCTGACGACGGTGGAAACATTTAACCGATGAAAAGTGTTGAAAACGGCTCGTGACTACATCTCTTAACACCATTCATTTATTTACAACACACATCGTTTTTCCAGTATCCTGAAAAATGACCGTTTTGAACAAAGAGGTTTCTGGCAGATAGCGACAATATGCTGATCTCTTGTCTGTGTCATTATTAAAGATTGCTTTATAGATATAACTATGAAACACTTTACTTTTACTAGTTTATTTGGTAAAAGAGTGAATAAATCACAACCAAACAAACTAGCAGTCACACTATGATTGTAAACATTAGTATTGGTCCAAAGATGCATGTTATTTCATTGCAGTTTTTTTCAAAAAGATACACAAAAGGGTCATCAAAAGATATAACATACTTCAAGATATGGTCACAGTCCAAGGGTCAGGAAAACAGAAATTACAATCTGCCTATCAATTTGTTAAGAGTATAATTCAGAAAGTGTATTTAATGTTTATTGTGCAGTAAAATGGTCCCTGTCAGTGTTTTACTAACATATATAAAGATTATGGATTAATTCTAGTGTTATATTAATATCTACAGTGTATTTCACTGCATGTTTAACCTTTTATCAGGCAAGTGACTATTTTTGGTCATTTCACCATGCATTACAAGATAGTGACAGCAACAGTTACTGTTAGGACAGTGAGTCAACAATCTCAGGTCCAATGTGGTCTACAGGGTCTGTAAGGTCCACCTCTGCATGAATAGTGAGTGTACCTGCTTTGTTAGGTACCATGAAGTAATGGTACTAATGTAAGGAATCATGTTCAAAGGGATAATGTGGATGTGGACAGGGGTCTGGATCAGCACTTAGGTTGTTTTAATGCTCTAAAAGTGATGTTCTAATGTTCTAAAATAAATGTTCCTTTCACCTTACATGTGTTGTTCTTGTTTTTTTTTGCCACTTATGGATAAGGACCCAAAAATGGTAACTTCATTAATCTTGATTTTTTTACATAACAATAAAAAAGTTTGTAAAATGTCCTTCGATAACACACTTAAGATGAAATTTTTTACTTCAGAGTATTTCTATGAGTGCCCTACAAAGGGTTAAGGTTGAACAACTTCATAGCCTGATGATTTTCTCTGCAGCATTTCATCAAATTCTATATAATCATCACATTTTTATAGCAACTGATAAGGAACACATAGCCCATTAGTTTATCATATATTTAAGTTGAACATATTTGGACATTTGGAGACTTTGTTTAATCTGAAAAGGAGCGAAGGCTGGAAAAAAAAGTACAATATTTACATCTGACTGTGGTGAAGTATTAGTGTAGAGCTGCATAAAATTGAAATAAAGTTAATGTACTTCAAATCTGTAAAAATACTGAGAGTTATGTTCCACCAAAGATCAACTAATTTCAGAATTATGACGGTGTCTTTCAGAAAATGGTTTTCTCTCGTCCTCACCAGTTCGAGCCCAGACAGATGTGTCATTGGTCTGCTCGCCGCTGCGTGTCAGTAATACCATTTTGTACAGAGCTCCAGGTCTGAGACCCTGGAAGGAGCACTGCTGGGAGCTGGGCTGACCACGGCGACGCTCCTGCAGAGTCTCATCAGCCTTGTACAGGAACATTTCATAGGCCTCAAACTCGCCCTCTGGTGGTGACCAGTGGAAGGACAGGCTGGTGGTGGCATTGGTTTTGATGGACAGATCAGTGACAGCCGCTGGACCTGAAAGAACGAGAAAAGAAAACCTCTGTGATATTTTATCAACCCAAGTTAAAATACCTCTGAAAAAAAAAAAAATAGTATCAGTTGCTTAATACTGTATTTACTGGAAAATATATCGAAGTTTATAGTTACTGCCAAATTTTGTTCTTCTCATTAGTGGAAAAAGTTCTGTGGGGATGAGGATTTGGTTTTAA
Organism: Sphaeramia orbicularis; assembly: GCF_902148855.1. NCBI lineage: Eukaryota > Metazoa > Chordata > Actinopteri > Kurtiformes > Apogonidae > Sphaeramia > Sphaeramia orbicularis. Next base: position 33,561,564 of record NC_043962.1, on the reverse strand, counting down.
TCCCAACATTTTTATTAATTTGGTCCCATAATCATTGTTTGACTCACTCTATTGTAAATTTGGGAAAACTGCTTCTGTTTATTTTATGCTGCACCCACTTGGAATGCTTTACAATATGCATGTAAACTGAACACAGTCACAACTATTAGCAATACACTTGCATTAAGTTTACTTCATAGTCCATGATGGTAATGATGATTCAAACAGAAGCTTGATATCAATTCTTCTTCTTCTTCTTTTTTTTTTTTTAATTTTGCTGATCTTCAGAAAATTTGGTAAAAAAAAAAATTGTGATGCACTGTTATACAACTGACTAGAAGTCTGTTTGAAGGTTGTTTCCACAATAAATTTTATGCATATTTATTCTACTTATTCTATTATTGGGGGCATGCTTTAAGTATATTTTAAGTATTAAGTATATTCCCAAGGTAGAAACAGTGAATGACAATGTAAAATCTAAATAATTTCTACCCAAGTGATCTCCATAAACGGTGTTGTCTATCCATATGTGATCCTCTTATCTACATGTCTGTTGCTTTACATTTCATAAATGTCCATGTGTATATTCCTTATCCAGTTTAAGTAAAACACATGCGTTCTCTTACGTGTACGGGCTTCAGCGCTGACCCCCTGGCTGAGAACGCCTCCACTTGTGGTCTGGACCAGGATGCGGTACTTCTTTCCCGGGATGAGGTTGTTGAATCTGTGTTGAGTATGTCCAGAGGGCTGTGAGGAATTGACCACCAGGCTGCCTCTGTCGTCCAACAGCTGCAGACTGTAACCATCGGCAACGCCCAGCGCCTCCTGCCAACTCACCTGCAGGCTACAGGTCGTGTGGAGGTTACTGACCTGCAGACCTGTCACTTTTGAGGGGACTGAGGAAGGAGAAAAGAAAAACATGGAGGTGACAGTCAGGTTTCCATGACAGGAGGCAGAAAATACAAAACAGGTTAAAAAAAAAAAAAAAGCAAACAGACAAAACTTCCTGTATTACCTATGATAGCCACTAGATGTCTTTAAAAAAAGATCTCTACAAAAAAAAATTAGATATTCAGTGCTGGCAGACCCTTGACCTCTTGGATAAGGGGTACACAAGGACCATATGGAAAAGCATAATGATTATGTTTTTACATTTGAATCCTTTCCTATCAGTGTTGTAGGCCAGTCTTACATTGTCCAGCTGCAAAAATGTCTGACACTGGATCAACCAAAATGTGAATCATATGCTACATCAGGGCCTGATGCCTTTTTTCTATCAAACAAAATGTCCATTTGTTAGTTGTTCAGTCTGTTTCTAAGTAAAACTACACCAGCACAGTTTTTGAATGAATCACTTTTGTATTTTGGAATTTAACAATGTTCCAAGGTTTTGAAAATCCCTTATAGAAATATTAAAGAGTCAACTGTTTTCTTTAATGTAGTTGTATAATTTCATAAATGTACCTAACATTGTATCATTGTAATGGTAACTAAAGTATCAAATAATATTAAATAGGGTACTGCTGAATAGCCACCTTGTGACAAAATCTATAGGGTTTTATATATTTTATCATATGTATCCAAAATGGCTTATCAGATTGGCTAATTAGATCCCATCCACCACACTCATTAATTATATACAGTGTCTAATGCCAACCTGAAACAACACACTAAATGTTGATAGACAGTAGAGTACTACAGTATAATAACAGTGAATTATCATCTCAGTCACATAAACCTAGGGCACATGTGGCTCTGACCTGTGCGTCCACTGGCTGTGCTGTTGTTCATCAGTTCTCCGCTGATGGACTGCACCGTGACGCTGTACAGCTGTCCAGGCTGCAGAGAGCCGAAGCCCACCTGGTTCTGGTGCTTGGGGATGGGTCGGACGTCCAGCTGGCGATTCAGTCTAAACAGAAACACAGAGTAGCTGTCCACGTCGCCCTGACCCGGCGTCCAGCTCACCTTCAGACTGCTGCTGTCGCCGTTGTTGCTCACATGGATGTTTTTCACTTTACTGGGGACTAAACAGGAAAGACAGACTTTTAACCCTATCAGCATGTTTAATGTTTTAATTTGAATTTTGTATTGAAGAAGGTTTTCATCATGTGAAGAGTTAATCTTTGCTACAGAAATGGGAGCCACCAGTTCCAGTTCATCGCTCTAAATAGAAAACTGAAGTTTGGGAGAAAAGGTTAAAAATCTGACATGTGTTTACTATGTAGGCATAGGTACCATTTTGTAAAATTTGCAGAGGTGAACTGACAACCCATATTAATCATAAAAGCACATGTTTATCATAAGAACTAAACAAATTCAGGCAGTTTGAAGGCTATAAGAAAAATATAGGCCTAATTATTAAGAGCTATACAGTTAGCTAAGATACTAGCTGCTTAGATATATTGCTTTAGACTTTTCTAAAGTGGAATAAAGTTCTTTGTTTTGTGGTTGTTGTCATATTTACACTGTGCTTTGTGTGGCCATACATACTTTTATAGCTTGATAAAATGTCATTATTTCATCATTTCATCATTACTGGATTGAAAAATTGTAATACCCAGTGAATCTTAGCAGCTGCTGCTATGTTAATGAAGATAGCCAGTGGAACAAAATCTGTTTTTAAATACATACATTTTTACTGTAATGTTCGTAGTTAACCTTTATATATCTGCGTATTTTGTATACCTTGACAAAGTTATATTGTCTTCATTTCCTCTTATGCTGGGCAGCTTAAGTCATAGCATCTTTTATGTTTTACAGTTGTGCATTTGCATGTCTGATGTTGAACAGTCCTTTTTTACAAGTGGCTTATGTTGCTGTTATTTTAAGATCTAGATGTAAAAGATTCTAATTTCAGCTGAATTTCATCTGGTCAAATGAATTTAAAAAATGGAGTAAATATTTCCATCCAAGCCCTGAAGACCTAAATAAACAGAAACTTTAAACATCCACATTAGCTTCTCCTACTTCAGTATCATCCTCATCGTAGTGTTTCTGACCTGTGCGGCCTTCGATGAACTGAGCCCGCTGGTTGGGGCCGCTGAAGGTGGAAACCAGGATCTTATAAAGCCGCCCGGGGGTGAGGGAGGACAGGACAAACTCGCCCTCTCCGCTGCCCAGAGTGTTCGGCGGGAACACCTTCATGTCGTTGAAGAGCAGCTGCACCTCATAGTGGTCCACGTCACCCGGAGCCGCCGTCCACGACACCCGCAAGTCCTCAGTACCCTGTCCAGACAGAGTCAGGGACTGGACCACCGCCGGTACTGGAACACAGATTTATTCACAGGGAGCATGTAAAATTAATAAGAATGAGCCAATAGTAAAAATAAAATACAATGAGAAATGATAAAGAAAAGCAGATCTCATAGTGAATTAAAAGTGAAGGAATAAAATGTGTTTTAATGCAGGATTTTAAAACAGATAGTGTTACATTTTCATGTTCAGTCCAGAACATTCAAAAAGCTGGACCTGGATACTGGTTGGTCTGACCACAGTCCACGTTACCACTGACAGATGCTCCATTACAGATGCATTAGAGTCTGAAACAGTGATGATGACTTTGACACAGTTAACATAAGACTTCATTTTGACTCAGTAAAGGTGAACTGGCTTTTGTGGATATAACTCCTTATCGTAGTGTTAACACACAGAGCCCACGTGCTGTTATCAGCTCATCCTTTTATTTCATGTGGTTCTCTCATGGTCTTCAGCTTAGGTTTAAACGCTTGTTCTCGAAATACATTCAGACTCTTCTACACCATAAAGGCTGAAATATCCAATTCTCTTACTGTCTTTTTTTTTTGAGGAACATTCTTTTTAATCAATAATTTTATCCCACATTTGTTTAGAATTTGCAATCCTTCTCCTGTCTTTTCTCCTGAAGGACTAGACCTTTCCTGCATCACTTGTTTTTTACTGTTTTAACTCATTATTAATCCTAAACTTTTCTTGAATATGTTGCAAACAGATGTATTTACAAATGGAATAATTTTGACCAGACAAAGCATGAAGTATGTTATGTTGATACTGTCAACAATGAATTACATTTCAGAGCAACTTTTAATATCATTGCTTTCTTTTTTCATATCGTCACTGTCAGGCGGAAACCTCTTATGACCAAAACAGTTATTTTTCAGGAAACTGGAAAAATGATGTATATTTAAAATAAATGAATGGAGTTAAGAGATGTAGTCACACGCCATTTTCAACACTTTCTATTGATAACAAAACTAAATTCTGTTCACTTTTAACATGTCATGCCTTGGATGTGTTTCATTATCTTGCTGAAACATTCAGTTTTCAGTGACTTAAGAGTGATTGTTAATCTAATATATCATAATTGCATGGGTTGTCCGAAAACATTTTTCTACCACTGTGCAAGATAACTTAAACTCTATATTTGTTTACAAAATGTAACCCATAGCTCCCTGAAAAATTCTGTGTAATATTATGAAGCGGCCTGTTCTAATATTTTTCTTTGTTTTTTGATGCAAACTGAAAAATCAATAAAAATAAAGTATAATAATAATAATAATAATAACAATAATAGATTAGATTAATATAGCGATATTCTATGAACACATACTCAAAGCGCATACAATGGATCCATTATTCATTCACTCACACATTCATACACCAGTGTGAGTAGCAGCACTGGAGGCAAGGAGGATGAAGTGTCTTGCCCAAGGACACATCATATATAATAATAAAGGTTGACTTACATGTCATGCCGTCGGTGGAGGCGCTGGTTTCGTAGTTTCCACTCCAGGTGCTCACCAGCACCGTGTAGAGCCGACCCGGCACCAGCTCATTGAACACACACTCATTCTGTGTCTTTGGCACCGTCTTGTTCTGGAGGAACATGTTGTTGTGTTTGATGAACACCTGGTAGAAGTCAAAATCTCCAGCTGCGTGGCTCCAGTACACCTTCAGGTAGTTGTCTCGGGCAGCATGGGTCGCTGTGAGAATCTGGACCTTAGACGGTTCTGAGAAAAGACAGCAAATACACAAGTCCAAGCCATGTTTTTCTCTTTCTTTACATATTTTTATGACTCAGGTTTTGTTCAGGTTTTATATTTCTCTTCAAAAATCAACTCACGTGTTCGTTCCTGGACAATAGTGTGGTTTTCATAAATGCCGCTGCGAGATGTGATGGAGATGTTATAGAGGCGCCCAGACACCAGGGAGTTGAAAACACACTCTGGGCTGGATTTGGAAACGGCCAGAGTGTGGACTGTCTTCTCTCTGTCCCTCAGGACAACCAGGTAGCTGTCGACATCACCGGGCACTGGACGCCACGAGACGCTGAGGAAGTCCATACGACCGTTGTTACTGACAGTAACCTCACCGACTGCAGCCGGGACTGATGGAAGAGAAAGACGGAAACAGGCAAAGTTAGAAACATAAAAATATACACATACGAGGAAAAAACACTGAAAATAAAGGCTCAGTGAAAAAATCATTTTAATGTTTTAAAAATATTATGACTATGAAAACAAAAGAAAATGGTTTCAACATTTGCAGATTATTTTCTTGGCTTCAGAGAGAAAACAAAAAATAAAACATCAAATCAGTGTTTTTTCTTCTGCTTATCATGTATTTGTATTGTAGTATTAAATATTTTAGAATGGCTGTAATATCACAGGCACTGAATCCTCCTAATATCATATTGTGAGTTATTCTATAGATCCATCCCCTAATAATCTAGATGCATAAAGTATCTACACAAGCTCATATACAGACTTTCTTTGGTTCTTCTTCTGTTGTTAGTTTTGTATATTTTAATAGACAAAAAAGTAGCATTTCACCTAAACCCTCAGCTATACCCATGGAAAAAAGTCAAGTAATAGTCTTAACATTTTAATAAACAATTACTTATTTAAAGGAGTATATGTCATGCACAATGTTATACATGTTTTGTTTGATGTTTAAAGCCCTTGGTGACTTGGAGGATATTCATCTAAATATTTTCCAGCAGCAGTAAAGTCTTCATGCTGGAATTCGACAATAATATGGTGGAACCTCATCCTCTTCCCTCCTGACGGGAAGTCTTTGATAGACAGACCTTGACTTTCTGTTTTTTCTTTACTTGTTGTGTAGTCGACACTTCCTGCAAATTCCAGGCAAATTCCTGGTGCATCAGATAAGGGACCGTTTTCAATAATATCCTCCTGTTAGTTTGACATCCACAGAGCTGTTTATGAGTCCTCATGTCGCTGGTGACCTGCATTAGTGAGAGGCAACAGGACCTCTATTGTCTCAGAAAACACAAAGCAATGATATCACATTATTGCTGGTATTATATGATGTTACGTAACTGTGTGTAAAATTCAACAGACATTACATAAATAAACAAGCTGGATTTAACCACTGTGCAACTGCCAAGTCTGCAGCTAAATTTAACAACTGAGTCCATGCACAACCACCTTACATCCAGACAGTCGAATGTTGAAAACGTGGCGTTGGTGGTGCTTCCTTTGACTTAAGTGTCTATGAAAGGTGGAGCTTGGCATCTCTTAGAAAGATCTGAGCACCTTATTTTTTATTTTTTTCCCCTCAAACAGTGATTTGAGAAAATTTGGTTTGTGTGAAAAATATTGACATAGTTCTACTTCTGACGTGCATTTATAATTTGTAATCATTTATTAGTAATTGTTGCTATAATGACCCCTCGGTGAGAACTGTTCGTTACTCGAAGTCCCTTATTTTCTTTGCAATGACTCTCCTAATCAGACTGACAATACCCATTTCAACCCTCCAGAGTTCAGAGTCAAAATTAATATTGATTTAATAGCATTGAATTATAGCTTGCTTCATTTGATTTAAGTTGTTGACAACAATACAATGCTTCTTCAACATATATAAAGTAATAAACATAAATTAAAATACAACTTAAACACAATGATGCTGCGGATCAGTACACAAGGAAACTTCCTCTATATGGACTTCCTTAAATCATGATTAACCTCTAGACTAAAGGAATATGAATAATCCTTGATACATGTCTTTACTTCATGAGGAATTGTTCTTAAATGCTCATGATTTCCTTAAATATATGGAGAATCTAAGCATTTCAATGATATGTAGCATGTCTATATTGGCAGAGATAATATGTTTATGATTTGATGAACATGTTAGTACAATACAAATTAGATTAGTTATTGATTTATTTGATTTACATTGTTTAATTTATTGTTTTTTTATTGCTTTTAGTGCTTTTTTCTAAAATCTGTGCTCTCACATTTGAATTTTATCTGTTAATAAACTGTCTATTGGATTAGGAGGCTATAAATGAATTGCCTTTAAGGGAACTATTATTGATGTATAATTCATGCATGACAGTGAATAATTACCAATTCAGTTTAATAGAGAGAAGGATACCAGCATATATGCAATTCATAAACCTCCTTAAAATGTCAAAAAAGAAAAACAACCTTTTCTCATGCAAAAACCACTGTAAAATAAAACAGAAAGAAAACTCATCAAGCAAAGCATCTCCCTGTTTTTTCTCTAAACCTTCATGGTGATGAAAGAGCAGTTATCATCTGTTTTATAATGACAAATAAAAAGGCTATATCACACTTCCTGTATATGCTATATCTACCATTTCTGACAATAAAATAATTAAGTTAGTATCATTAGTATTGCTAGTAAATGTTTGAGATTTTCATATTATAATATTATTCATTAGTTTTTGATCTGGAAGTTTTATCCTCAAAGAAAAAAATGTGTTCTAGCTTTTGATTCACTAATCCTATCAACACATGTAAAGGAAACAATTCTTTCACCAAAATATGAATAACCTGAGCAAATATGAACAACATGAAATATCTTAAGAGAAGTCAGTGTAATTTTAACAATATTCTTCCTGTTACTAAATGTTTTGTGTATCTGTAGATCCACTGTGATCTGTAAGTTGTAACATACTGTAGATGTGTAAATGATAAACTGAGGAATATTATTGAAAATGCACTTTTTCTTAGGACGTTTCAGGTTGTTCATGTTATTTAGATTTTTAAGAAAACTTTGTAGTTGTAAAGATTTTCATAATGTAATTTTACTTTTTTCACTGTTATTATTTTACTGGTCTGGCCCATTTGAGATCATATTGGGCTAAAAGTGGCCCCAGAACTAAAATGAGCTTCACATCCCTGATATAGACTGTATTGTTACTTATTCTTCCTCATACTCAGGTAGGTTTGCTCAGACTGTATTCATGTTGATGTGTTTAAGTCCAACATAAATGTCTCTGACAGAACATTCAAATATTTGTGTTTCCTACCGGTGCGCCCTTCTGCGACCGTCTGCCTGGAGGTGTGTCCAGCTCTGACGGTGGTTAAAACCACCCGGTAAAGAGCGCCAGGTCTCAGAGAGTGGAAGCTGAGGCTGCTGGTGTTTGCCGCTACACTCTCATTTTTGATGACGCTGCTGTCGTGGACCAGTAGGACCTGATAGGAGTCCACGTCACCGGTGGCTGGTTCCCACTGGGTCTGAAGGCTGTCAGTGCCGCCGCCGTTGGAAACCTGCAGCTTAGTGACCTGAGCCGGAGCTGAAAAGGATAAAGATATTTGGAAAGTGATTTCATTTTTTATAGAATCTAAATACTTCTTCCACTACTGCTGAGTTGAAAGCACTTTATTAAATCTGAGTATTAATACATAATTTAAAAGAAAAGCCTCCAAAGACTCTGCATTTACACAAACGCTGAATAAACTGGATTTTCTACCATTCCTCATTCATAAAGATCTACTCAGCTCCTTCATTTGTAATGCTCCTCTTTAACCCTTTCATGCATGACAACACCGCAGTAGACAGATATTCAGTCTTCAATTAAAGCTACATTATTTGCAGTAATGACTCTAACTCTTAATTATGCCATTGTGTTTTCTAATATTTCTTGGGCTCACTTTACTGTAAATGCTGCTGTGACACTTGAATTTCCCCACTGTGGGATAAATAAAGTCAGAACTTTACTTGATATATTGTTTAATGAACTCAAAACATGTGATTGCAAAGAAATTCTTTAATAATCTGCAGTTTAGGCAGTAGTTTGTTCAGTTTAATCCTAATGTTTTTTGTCATTTTGTCTCAGTGACTGAAGTTTCCCAGAATATAATCACTGAGGACAGTTATATTTTACTCTGAAATTATATGTTTTCTTAAATTAGTGATCCTGTTTCTGGACAGAGCTTTATGGATGTGTTTATGCATAAAAAAAACTACATGTTAAACTGTTGATGCATCGAATCCACTAACATGAATAGCAGTGTAGAAATCCATAAGTCTATGTTTTATGTCAAAAATGTCACTAGTTTATTAATAATTCATGCATGAAAGGATTAATATTGAGATGTTAATATTGTGTTTTTTGTCCATACTTCTTTCTAGTCCGGAAGCTGTGCTATTTAGGTTTTTGGTCGTATGCTTTGGATTTTCAATCAAGTGACAGTAATATGAAAATGCTAAATCGGAGACTTACTGGTCCATCCTGTCACTGAGACAGAGTTGGTCAAGTTGCCGCTGTTGGTCGTCACGGTGATAGTGTACAGGCGTCCTGGGGTGAGGGTGTTGAAGGCGCACTCTTTGGCCTCCCACGGGAGTTTCCTCTGAGCCACTACAGAGTCCCCCTGTCTGACGACCACGGTGAAGCCCTCCCATTCGCCAACGGGCCGATTCCACACGACACTCATCACGGTTTCATCACTGTGACGGAGGAGCAGCTGCTGAACGGGTCGAGGGGCTGGTGGGCAGGAGATCAAGGCTGAGGATCAGGTATTCATGATCTAATATGATAACTCCAGCTGTGGATTATTCTGTTCAGTCCAGTTAGTTTATGTGACTGTTACTGTTAATATACAAACTATATTAAAGAGTTCACTTTTCAAATTTTCTGTTGTCAGAAATGGTAAATGGAGTATTTATAAAGCATATAATTCAGCTTTTACTTCTAATTATCCCTATTAATATGAATATGATTAATACTCATGAGAAAACAAGTAGCAACAAAAAAGTAACAAAGTACAAATACTTATATACTACACTTACTTTATGTCGGTATATATTTTCTGATGACTTATTACTTTTGCTCCCTAGCACAAATATCTTTACTTCAAACTTATATATATATAGACAGAACAGGTAAGCTTCAAATGTCATATTACTGAAATAGACTGAGTTTTATTGCTCTTTCAATGAAATGGTAAAAATATAAGAATAAGCTTCTGTTTTATCCCTGAGTCATGTAACTCATTTATTTTCAATATGCTTTATGATGATATGCTGCCTTATTCTAAGCAATTTTTGCTATTTATTATTCTCAGAGTTGAGATATGAATTCTCAAAATCAGTCAAATCATGAACATATAAAAATGTGTCCTATTGTAAGCTTTTTTTTCATACTTGAAAATGTTAATTTAAGTGTAAATTCTTAAAGTAAGCAAAATCTTTAAATCAGCGTTATGAGGAAAACAGAACAATCATTTAAAGTAAACATATCTTACATAAAAGTGTCTATTTATGTTTTAAAGTTTTAAAGCGGTTATATTTATATACTAGTTTCAAGAATGCTATCCATGCAAATCTCTTATTTCTAGTCGGGTTATTTTTGCAGCGCACAGAAACAGCCAGCATACTTTACTTTATTTTACAACTCAAATATCTATATTCCTACATAGGTAAAGAATGTATTTTTTGCTCTCTTTCATGTTGCAAATCTGAACAACCCTTGATATCAAACACAAAAACATGTAGATTGAAAAAAAAAAACAACTGACTAACCCAGTCGTCCTTGGCACTGTGCTTTGTTACCCAGAATGCCGCTGTGCACCGTCACCTCTGCCCTGTACAGTCGACCGGGGATGAGGCCGAAGGTGGACACTGGAATGAAGTGCTGTCTGACTATTTTACTGATGGTCTCATTCACCACAAGAGCAGAACTATTCCACAGTTGAACACTGTACTTCTCCCAGTCACCTCTAGGGGGCGACCAGGTGAGCGTCAACCCTCTGCCACCTTTGACCTCCGACATGGAGAGGCCGGACACAGGCTCAGGGACTGAAACATAAAAAGAAAAACTATTTCACACATGCAATTTTTCAAAACTATCTGGCAGTTTAACAATTAAAATCAACCTTTATACCCCCTTGAATATTTTTGAACATTTTTCTCAACTTTTTTTTTTTTTGATTTGGTAATAATTTTACAGCTTGTGGCATGAATTTTCCAATATCTTTTAATCTTACATGTTGTTTATACTCTATTGATGTATTCTGCACCCTCTGTACACCTTCATAGCAAAAATGTACATGCAAAAAGAAACTATTAAAATCCTCATACATCAATATTATTTATTTCTTTTCTTTATTTTCACTACTAAACCATCATAATTCATAATTTGAATAATTAAACTGGCATTTAAAGGGGTGAAATCATGAAAATAATTGAATGTTTGGTAGTTTTGAGCAAATTTGAAGTTGTTTAAGAGATTTATGAAAAGAAAAAAAAAAAGCCAAAACAAATATTTATGTATGATGATTTAATCGCAGTTTTTTTGGTGCATTTTTGCAACGAAGGGACACAAGGGTTAAACATTATCAAGTATAACCGTATGCACTGCTGTTCTTCCATCGTAGTGATATTTACATCATTTCATCTGTTAAAGTGACTAAAGCTCCATGTACCTGTCCTCCCGCTGGTCCTGGCTGTGGAGCTCCTTCCTCCCGCTGTGGTCCTGATGCTTAACTGGTAGCTCCGTCCTGGGATCAGTCCCTGGAAGGTGAGCCTGGTGTGGTTGGAGGCCAAGTGGTGCTCCTGTGGGAAGGATCCCAGGGCCGACAAAGTCACCACATAAGCATCCACACCCCCCTTAGGTGATGTCCATGATGCCAGTAAACTGTCAGAGCTGCCGTTGTTGTCCAGCCTCAAGTCGGACACCGCTACTGGGACTGAGGGAAGAGGATAGTCAAGAAAAATACAGAATCAGTGTTCTCTTATTTGTCTCTATTTTTACTTATTAGAGTCATTGTTATTTTTGGAGTGATTATATGCTTTACCTACAATACCATATTGTGGTGTCTTACAGTATAAAATTCTATGATGTGATTCATCTAATATACACTCAAGGGATTTAAAAACACACCACAGTTACTATTTTTAGACTCAAGACTACACCTAAAAACCAGTGAAGCATGACACAACTTCTGGTGTTGAAAATCTGCACACTGTCTTTACTCACTGTGAGAGTATTGAAAAAATTGGCGACAAAAACGTTCTTATCTTGTTTCTTGTCTTGTCTACCTTGTCTGTAAATTACATACCAGATTATTACAGTCATGGCCAAAGGTTTTGGGAATGACACAAATTAATTCTTTGCTTTAATGTTATTTATTTGTCAAAAAGTTAACATATATAATATATATAGCCTATATAATACTTCAGTGTATTTCAGAAACATAGAAATAACAGAAACAAAACTAATGCAATACACAAAACAAATTAAAGTTACTCAGTCCTTGTAGCTATAACATAAATCCACACAAGACACTTATCACACTCTTAACAGCTGATGAACTGTTTTAAACAAACCTGGAATTTTAAGGTTAATTTCTAAAATGGGAGGTAGTCTGGAACCTTTCAGTTAATATGTATGTATGTATGTATGTATGTATGTATTTACTTATTTATCATTAAAAATGAGTGTTGTCATGCAAAAAAACATTACTTTACTTAATTACATACTTAACTTGTAGTTGAGTACTTTCACAGTATTTTTACTTCAGGGTCAAGTCACGCGGTTATGTAGGGACTGCCCGACTACATTTTATACTCTAATTCAAAAAGTATTTAAGCTAGAGACATGAATAATACATCATTTTAAAGGTATTAACTAGTACTTGAAGCTCATGAAAAGAAACAAAAGCTATCATGCCATCTTTTGCGTGAGTAATTTAAAAAAAACATGTTTTTTGAGAAAAGTGAAATTCCCTACATAACTGGCACCATCTGATATTAAAATGCTTAAAAAAGCAATTCACACCAATTTTTCAGACAAAATGATTTTTATAATTATAAAAGGGAGCGTAAAAGGTCATAAAACTATATTGAAAACAGAAATATATGATTGAGATTTCAAATTATAGCAGTGATAAGTTATGTTATTATTCATTCTTAGAGAACTTTCCGAGGGACTGAATTTAATTCATATAAAAAGCTCTGTAATTTTCTTGAAAATCCTTTTTTGGCAAAAATTTTAATGGATTTAGAAACTTAAGATGTTATACTATTGAACTACAAAAAGTTTGAAATCATTATCTTAATTCTAATTTTTGATTCAAAGTCAACAGGCGCGTGACTTGACCCTTCAGTAAAATCCTCGATATTTCCTCCACTGCTAATGTAAAACACTTCTTTCCAGACAAGAGAACTGTTCTGTCATCGGTATAAAAGGTCAGCCCTCAGTTCTGTTTCTCAGGTTTGGAAAGATTTATTGAACTGATAATGCTCTTGGGTGGGAAAGGTTTTAGACGAGGTGACCAGCTGCAGTCAGAGGAAGGGTGGGAAGGACAAAAGCCTGAAATATCCTGGAAACGACGGGAAAATGTCTGACAGTGCTGCTGCAGTGTGAGAGGACACAGGACGGGGCGGCGTAGGAAAGTAAAACAAAGAGAAGCAACGGCTCAGAAACAAGCAACTCTGTACAACCTACATGTACAAGTTCCCATCTGTCACTGGACATGAAAGGTGATCTGTTAAATATATTATTACTGAAAACCATACCTCGAAAATTAGAAACATAACACAGTATGACGCAAAACACAAATGTCACAGAAAAGTACAGTCATTTTGGAAAACTGTTATTTTCATTTGTGTTTAAATTACAGTTTTGAAGGTGCATCATTCTGAGAGGTTTGACATTTTAAAATCAAATGAAAAAGACTTGCAACTGTTGAAAAATATTCTTACAATACTATTTTTTTTTTTTGACAAGTTAGCCTAATATTTTACTGTGTCTGCTGTTTTGACAAGATGTTAAACTGTTTGATTGTTCTGGTCACTGAGAGGAGAAAAACTCTATCAAGCTAAAAAAAAAAAAAAAAAAAAAAAATCACATATTATCTTCTCATAAATTTGCAACAAAAGCAATCAAAAAAAACATAGTTTTAGTTTTTTGGTCTCAGTATTTATTCCTTCTGTCTACATTGAACCGAGAAAAAGGCCTTTCAATCTGCTGCACCTTCAACTCAAAATCAACTATAAAATGACCTGAAACTTAAGGAGCTGGTCCAATTAAACACGTTCAAAAGACGTTTAATTCCACAGAGGTATCACTTCACACCTATGATTTTATACTTGCCTTGAATTTCATGTGATGTCTGTGTATGTGTGTGTGTGCGTGTGTGTAGTTGGTTGTGTGTAACCTGGTTAATTTTGCTGCTGTGTATATTGGTCAGGATGCTGTTTTCAATCTCAGTAGGTCTTTCCTCCTGTGGTTAATATCAATACACAAATAATTCATGATTTGTGTATAAATATTTACCACTAAAGGCAAATAATTTCTTTGTACCATTTATTTACTCATCAATTCTGTGAGAATGGATAAACAAATAAAATCGTACAAGCCTGAGCTGTTAAATAGCATCTTGGATGATTTATTAGTTTATTGATTGATTTATTTGGTGACTGTCTGAGTGGCTACGCTCTGGCCGACGCCTGGGCCTCATCAAGGCCAAAACAGAGAAACTCAGGAAGAGCTCTTTTCCTCATGCTGTCAGGACTGTGAACCCAGGTCATAACCAAAATGAATACTAGACTGCACCACAATGTATATACTGTATGTATATTACACCACCACCCACCCACCCACACACACACACACACACACACACACACACACTCACACACACACACACACACACACACACACACACACATATACAGACATATAAATATAACATTTGTACATTTTACATTCTACTCTGGTCTCTGCACTCTGTACAGTACTTTGATGGTTTCTATAACAGTATTTTTCTGTTACTTTAATAAGTTAATATTCATATTTATATCCTTTTTAGATGCAGTAAGTAAATGTTTTGACTTATTTTTTTACATGAAATAATTGCCTTGATTGGAAACAACATGATGCAAGTTTTTTCTGATACTTTTTTTTTTTTTTTAAAGATATGAAATTTTGAAAGAAAAATGCATGCAAATGATTTGACTCTGTAAGAGTAAGCTTTTGTAGGTTTGACCAATTTTATTGCATGGCCTTGTGGACAGTTTTTGCATTTCAATGTTCCTACCATGAACATGTGACATATAACAATTCTTGAATTTTGGTGATCTCCTCCCCACTGATATACTAAATTGTCTTAGCTTTGCTGTTATTCTGTTTTGTTTTGTTTTTTACTTATACACTGGTCTATCTGTTTGTGATTTATCTGTGCCCTTTTCTGTCTGTTTTTTGTTATGTATACATTTACACTAAAATTTTTTAAAAAAGAGTCTTTCCTGGTTAAATAAAGGTTAAAATTAAATAAGTAAATAAACAGCTGCCTGTCCACACATCTAGAGGGAACAGCATCTTTTTGGAGAACTCTATTCACCTGAAAATATAACTATCCTATACAAACATAAACATAAACATAACTATCCTATCCTATCCTATCCTATCCTATCCTATCCTATCCTATCCATCCATCTATCCTTGTGAGGGTCATGGGTGTGCCAGAGTCAGATCTATGGGCGATGGTGGGTTACACCCGGAACGTGTTGGAAAAGCAACATATTTGGACAAACGTTGTTTTCACTGGACAGGAAAAAAAAACAAAACAAAACTATAGCCTGAGATGTAACTAAAGCTATCAGACATGTAGTGGAGTGCATATATAATACCGTAGATGCTGATTTATAAAACTGTACAAAAGGTATGTTTTAAAACAAAACAAAAAAAATCCTTTGATGTAAAAACACAACACAAGTTGCAAATTTGGGACATTGCCGACCTGTCACAGCTTGTTTGGGCACGGCACTCTTCAGTCCAGCAGCTTCTGTTACCACGGTAACAGTGTATAGAGTCCCGGGATGCAGGTTGTCGAGCACCGTGGAGGTCACAGTGTTCTCTAGAGAAATATTTCTCATCAGTTCCCCGCTCTGGTCCATAAGCAGAACCCAGAATCGCTCTACCCTGCCTGGACCGGCCTTCCAGGACACAGTGAGGCTGTTTGAGGAAGAGGACGCCACCTGCAGGCCGCTGACAGAGGAGGGGGCTGTGGAATGGAAACACATTTTGAATACAGCCAGAGGTTTAGTGTTGAAAAGAATCCCTAAAAAATTAACAAAATGCAGAATAGCAGCAGATTAAAAGGTATAGAAATGTTAAAACACTGTCAGTTGCAGGTTAACCCATAAAGACTCAAACAGCCACCGGCGACCAAAAGCATTTACTGATCTAAATTGTTTAATACCTGTTGATCCACTAATTCTATCAGTGCATGTAAATAATTGGTTTAAAAGGCAGTTTCTCAGCTTTATATCATAATCAGATATGACCCTTTTGGACATTCAAAGCCTCTGTAGTGAACGTGGGAACACAATCATCTTCTACAACATTGGCTCCCCAGTAAAACCCATGGAGTTGGATCAATGACAGTGGATGGAGACACTTGTTTTTACATTCAGTTATTGTTATGTTTGCTGAAAAAGTCACTTTTTCTTAATTTTTTTTCTGTTTCTAATATAATATCCTTTGAATTCATTCTAAGTTTTAATGAACATCTACATGATCAGGGAATTAAATATGGGAATATACATGATTTACATTGAAAAACACAAAATACAGAGGATAATGTTATCATAAATGGTGATATATCACTTAAAATAACTAAATATAGAAAAAATTCATTTGGGATCTACCACAAAAGTAGCACTGGGTCTTTATGGGTTAAATTGCTTTTAAAAAGCTATATTTCAACATTTGTATGTATGACCTCCATGTTGAAAAAAAAGAGGGTTTTTTGTATACCTTAACTTACTTTTATTATTTCACTTAATAGACTTTACTTTTATCTTCATAGCACCTCCACATGTATATACTACATCCATAGTACTTCCACTGTATAATATGTTCCCAGCACATCCACCTGTTTATGTGTCTATAGTACTGCCTGATCATGTACATACTGTAGATACTGCATATTCTGCACTTGCTGCTTACTGTGCTTCTGTTTTAGATGCTAATGACAATTCACTGCCTTGTACTTATACATGTATACTGACAATAAAGTTGAATATGATCTGAATCTAATCTGATTGTCACCTGAACTAAAAAAAAACAAACAAAAAAAACATAGACATGTACATCTGACATGTAATTCAGCAAGTCATTCTTAAACAATACACTGTATGTATACACTAAATATGATAAAATGTAAATATGACTGCAAATAACATTTGAAGAAAGGATGTTTTCAATTTCTTAATATTAAAGAATAGAGGAATTGAGAATAAAATAGAATGGCTGCTGTTGTTGTAGTTTCCATCCTGTGTTTTAAGTCAATTAAAATAACATGTTTAATTTATTTAAAACCTTTGAAAAAAGAAGAAATTTTCCTTTTTGTCCCCATGGGGAAATAAGCTGTGGACTCTAAATTCATATGTAGCCTAACATGACGTACACTATATGGACAAAAGTATTGGGACAAGTTGAATTTAGGTGGGTTTTTTTTTTTCTTTTTTCTTATTATAAATATCATAATATAGCTTTATATTGTGACAAACATAACTGCATTGGTTAGTTTTGTTTTAAGTTATCTTTGCTTCCAAAATGCCTCAGAGACGGTTTTTACTTAATTTTTCTCAACATTGATTTTGGTTTTTGTTTTCTCTTATCCATGATTACGATTTTAAATGTTCTACCTCTAAATTTCTAAAATATATCAATAATTTTCTATCACAACTTATCATCTACTTTCTCCATATGTCACTTAGGAAGAAAAATATCCTAGTAAACTTTAAGGAAATACTGATATTTATCTTATCTTATCTTATCATATCTTATCTTATCTTATCTTATTCTTGTTTTGTCGCACAGACCCCTTGTTTGAAAAGAAACACCTGAATTCACCATGTCCAGATACTTTGGTCCATATAGTGTAAAGTTGAATGAAGCAGCTGCTCACCTGTTGCGGTTGTGGTCTGGACTGCAGGAGCCCGTTTGTTCCCCGCTGTGGCCACCAGTCGGAGATTGTAAACGGTCCCAGGAACAAGGCCGCTGAAGCCCGACTGAGGGGCGGCGGTGCCCATAATCCGGGTACGGACCATGGATTTGGAGGCAGGATCCTCCAGAGTGAGCTCATACCAGTCCACATGACCAGGAGAGCGAGGCCAAAAGACCCGCAGGCCTGAGGATCCGCTCTGGACCGCAGACTGACTCTTGTACTGGACTGGGGCCTGGTCCAGCTGCACGTCCAACCGAGCTGGGCTGACCGGGTCTAAAACAGGAAAGAACCCAGTGAAGTTTAGAGTTTACCCGACCTCTACACTGATGAGCGGATGTTCAATGTTTCATGTCTGATTAATAGTGACAAGACGAATCATCAAAAACTTGAAAACCTTGAAAATTTACAGATTTGACATTTCATTGCAGTCATCTACAAAACAAAAATGAGTGGTTTTGGTGGATTAAAGAAACAGATTTCAAAAAATTTTCATTTGTTTCTAAAGAGAAAAATGACTACTTAAGTGTATTTTTGGTCACTATAACACTGAATGTCATTAAATCACTTCATGGTTTTGCACAAAAACCCAAAAACAACAACTGGACAGACTTGGGAACCAATCTAATGGAAGAATTATGTCTAAATATAAGTTATGTGTCCTTAAAAGGGTTATATGTTGTATTTTGGTTTGAGATAAAAAGAAATTACCTAAAATATCAGAATTGTGTTTAGAATAAAGAGCTCTGATGTTATACCAAACAATGCCAATTTATTGAATAGTAGAGATATGAACTGAGATTTATGTGACCAATAGAGGGAATAGTGAGTCACTCTGTTGGTCCATCATCATGTTTGTCTCCCATGGTGAGGAAAAGTAACGGGGCCTTTGATCAAAGCATCAGAAAGTGACAATGTGGGATGGGAACCACTAAGAAACAACTTTCAGAGTCAAAAAAAGTGACAAAGTGATCAAATTTGGAAACATTATTGTTATTTTCTCCACTGGACGCAGCTCTAAATGAAAAGAATGGAGTTTGATGCTGAAACCAGTGTTTCTTCTACATATGTGAGTTTGATTCTGACATTTTTCAGTGTATAAAGGTATTATATCATGTTATTATCTTTGCTAAGTTGTTGTTTGTTGATCCATGCTCCAGACTAAACTGTGACAGTTCTGACCTTGTTTGTTCGATTCCAAATAGATTTTTTCAGCTACTGACAACACAAACCATACAGAAAATGGAAGCTTTACTTTAGCTTTAATCTGTCTAAAAACAGAGCTCTAATGTAAACTATCAGCTGATTCAGCTTCATTGAGCTTTTTTCTAAATATTAAAATAATATTCAAATATATATACAGTATATATATAATTTTTTTTATTTTTTATTTTTTTTAGCAAAACAAATACTGATTGCTTGAAACTCAAAACTGATGAAAAACAATAATCTCACACATAATTCAGTCATTTCCCATTTTTAGTATTTATGACCAAACATATATTAGAATTTCCTTTATACTACACAACATGTGACCATCTTTATGGGGTCCACTGGTTCTGATCTGATGATTCTGGACATTCTCTTAGTATATTTTAGTTTCACCTGGGGACATGACAACATTGACCCTGAAAGAGGTTTCCAGGAACCTACAGATCCTGTACGCTCAAGACCTCCTCTGTTCTTCAAACGCATTATGCTAACATTAATTAAACTTTTTTGTGTGTGCTACACAACAACAGTGTCAGTACATGGAAGGCCTCTGATGTTTCCTGTCTTTGTGCTGAAAGCCAGGAGAGGCAGCGATGGAGGAGGTCGATAAGATTGTTTGAGCTGCTTAAAGAATGTGCCGTTTTTCGTGGGGAGATCTGCATGTGTTTCGAGCAAGCGTGAACAGGAAATAAAAAAAGGAGGACGGAACAGGACAGGGCTAAAAGCCACACATACACACACACAATTACAGCTAAATCCTGAACTCTGGCCCTTTCTTAATAATGGTTTCCTCCCTGAGGAGCCTTCACTGCTTCCTGAAGAATCCTGCTGGCAGATCAGTGACACCCCAAGGACAATGTCCCACACTAACGCCACAAATTAAAACCCCAGAGACAGTTTGTTCCTCGAAGTGAAGCCAAAAACTGCCAATCTGAGAAATTACAAATGTGAAAAAAGTACTTTACATAAACTGTTAACTGTTCTTATACAACTTTGACTTCAATCTTAGTTTTAAATATCTGTGCATCTGATATAATTGGCTTCAAATGTATAAGTTTCTGTTTCCAGCTCCATAACATCTCCATTACAGGTGTAACCCATAAAGACCCAGTGCAAATGAAATTTTCACTTTATTTAACCTTTCTTATGGGATTTATCCCCATTTATTATATTATCTCCTGTATTTTTGCATTTTTCAGTCTAAATCAGATATCTACCCTGTGTTTAATTTATTTATCATGAAGATGTTCATGAAAACTCAGAGTAAATTCAAATGTTATTATTTTACAACAGAGAAAACTAAAGAAAAGTGATTTTTAGCAGTCAGTGACTAAACAAAAAAAAGCATCTACAACTTCTGTTATTCATCAGACTTCATGGGTTTTACTGGTGAATCAATATTGTAGAAGATGACGGTGTTTCCACGTTCACTACGGATTCTCTGAACGTCCAAATGGGTCATATCTGATGACCATGAAAAGTCGACAAACTGCATTTTACACCCATTATTTACATGTATTGATAGGATTAGTGGATCAAGAGGTGTTAAACAGTTTAGATGAGTAGATGCTGTTTGGATCTTTATGGGTTAAATTCCCACAGCATCAGTGTTGAATCACACTGCTTAATCTGACTCAAAGGAAGTCGTCTGTTGGAATAATTCAGCTACTGGGTGACTGATTTCACCTGACTCCCTGCCTCATATAGTTTTGGACATCCCCCTAAACGAAACAACAAAAACTGTTCACTAAAAATTTAACTTCAGTCCTGATAGTGTTTGCAAAGGCACTACACACTTAGGCTACGTTCAGACCGCAGGCAAATGTGGTCCAAATCTGATATTTTGCCCATATGACACCTGTATCCGATCTGTTAAAGACTCAGATTTTTTCAAATCTGACCCAGGCCACTTTCATATGTAGTCCTAAATCCAATACATATCTGATATTTTGCAGTGTGACTTCAGTCTGAATGGCCAGGTCACATTTATCCGACCTTTATGTCATTGAAATGCAACGAACGTCACACTTCTGCGTCCCTCCATATTTACTTCTGTAAACACAGTGCGTGCCTGCATGGTCATGTGTTACATCAGGACCTCTTTTGAGCATGCGGGTTTTTCAGGGTCGCATTCAGTTCATACTTAAAACTGATAAAAGTTGCATTTAATGTGAAATATGAACGAGGACACAAAAACAGATTTCACCAAAAAATGTAACTTGTGCATTATGACCAGCTGTTTGAACGTAGCCTTAGTTTAGTGCTGTTCATTAAAAATGTTATCTTTAAAGAAGCTGCATGTAGTATTTCTACATTTTAATGTTAAAGAAATGACTCCAAATTACCATTAAAGTGTTCAAAATATGTTATTATGTTTGCCAAAGATGCCAATGATTTGTATTGTAGAGATACGAACTGAATTTATTCATACCAGCTAATCTGTTTCCTGAATAAAACTTGATGAGAAGATGATAATGATGTAAGTAATTAGCTTTATACTGTATTCAGTGAGTGATACAGTCTATGGATACATACACTGTAACAAATTTCATGTAGAATTTACAGTAATTACCTGGCAAAAAAAAAGTTGCCAATAAAGTGCTGTAAAATTGTTTGCTAGTTACTGTAAAAATAATTACAATATTTTAATTTCAAAAGGTTTTGCTGTATATAAATTACAGCAATGTATTGTTGCTTTATATTAGAAACAACCATTACTTGTATTTTAGTTTTTTGTTTTGTTTTGTTTGTTTTTTTTTAAGTTTTTTTAGTTTTGACTGCTCCAGTTGGACTGTATCCATGCTAACGGCGCTAACGGAGCCTGGACTGGGGCTCACAGCTAGCGTTAGCTTAACTTAACCAGTTTTTCACTAGCTAACATTTGCAAAAACGGTGCATTATGAGTCCCACACCCTGTATATTCCGTATTAAACACGACTAAGATAAATAAAAAAAAATGTGAAATACAGTCACTCACACCAGTAAAGAAACATTATTCTTACTAAAATGCTGGTTTTGACATGCCTACATTACATGCCAGGTTAAAACAGATGTCTACACGGTCAAATTATATCCCATGAAGTTACTACTTGAATCACATTTTAATTTTGTGGGCTGATAATGTCTTACTTCTACTTTAGTGAGTGGATGGATGCCGGGTTTGCTCTCCCATGTCCGCCTTCTAATACTAACAGTGTGTAATTGTAATTTGTATGGTTTACAGTCAGGACCAAGTGAAAACACTACCATCCTGTAATTTTACAATGTGATACTGTGAACAAATACTTGAAGTTACCGGATATATTTTTACCCATAATGCATTGCAAATTGCAGTTATATCATGTAAATTGTTAGAACAAGAAGCTAGTGGAATTTTTTACTGTAGAAATTACAGAAATCTGTTACAGTGTAGTTGACTCTTCAGCGGTTTCAGTAGTTCTGTGTGACTTCCCTTGGTGGTGAGAGTCTGGAATATGAATATAAACCCCTTTAAGACTAGTTCTGAGCTTTAGATTCCTGCAGAAATTAACCCATAAAGACTCGGTGCTACATTTGTGGCAGCTCCCAAATGAATTTTTCTCTATATTTAACCTTTCTCAAGTGATTTATCACCATTTATTGTAATATTAACCTCTGTATTTTGAGTTTTTTTCAGTGTATATCATTTGTTTTCCTATATTTAATTCACTGATCATGTAGATGTTTATTAAATCTCACAGTAAATTCAAAGACTATATCAAAAAAAAAAAGAGAGAAAACTAAGGAAAAAGTGACTTTTTCTGTAAAATATATCTTTAACCGAACATAAACCAACTGTCTCCATCCACTGTCATTGATCCAACTTGATGGTTTTTACTGGTGTATTAATGTTATAGAAGATGACGGTGTTTCCACATTCACTACGGAGCCTCTGAACGTCCAAATGGGTTCTATCTGATGGCCATGAAAGATGACAAACTGCATTTTACACCAATTATTTACATGTACAGATAGCATTAGTGGATCAACAGGTATTAAATATTTTAGATCAGTAGATGCTTTTGGTCACCAGTGGCTGTTTGGGTCTTTATGGGTTAAAAATATTAACAGTCTCTCAGTAACAACAGGCCTGCTATAATGAAGAATAAGGCATGTACAGTCGGAGAAAAAATTATTACACCACCCTTGTTTTCTTCAATTTCTTGTTCATTTTAATGCCTAGTACAACTAAAGGTACATTTGTTTGGACAAATGTAATGATAACAACAAAAATAGCTCATAAGAGTTGAGTTTAAGAGTTGATATCTAACCATTTTCCATGTTTTCTTGATAATAACCAAAATCACTTCAGTTCTTACATCAATAGTTACATTACTGTACTGACAAAAACAGTGCTTTTAGGCATTAAATGTTTTCTTTTCTGTCTGTTTTAGTCACATGATACACACAGGAGGTAGTACTTAATCGCACAACCATTGTTTTTGATGACTTTTGGTGGTCTAATATTTTTTTCCGTGACTGTATGAGCTGTTAGTCTATATAAAATACTTAACCCTTTCATGCATGAATTATGAGAACCTTAGTCAAGATTTTTTTCTTGATTGTTTTTATTCCTCCTTAGGCATAAAAAAACAATGTGATCGAGTTTTTTTTTTCTATAGTTACAAAAATATCCATGCATTTAATTTTTGAAGTAAAAAAACATGTGTTTAAAACCCAGTATCAGAAAGTGATATGAAAACAATGAAATAAAAACATTTTTAATGCTGCTAATCTGATGTCTTCTCACATTTTAACATATTCTAATGCTAGTAATTACTCACTTCATGGAAATAATATGCAAAAAAAAACTTTTTGTCTAATAAATAACAATTGATTTACACTAAAACATGTTAGTGCAGATCAGGTTTATCAAGAACAGCAAAGTTACAGTCATGGTATAAATGTCAGGGTATGAGATGGTGCGTAAGTGTCCACTGTGTTGGCTGATATGAAACTAAAACAACAAAACCCATTAATACACAAGAGAACAGCTGTAGAATAACTGTCCACTGTAGTGACTTATGTATGAAAGGGTTAAAGCACCAAAAATAATGTATTTATAATCCAAATATGACACAATCTCACTCCCTAAAAGTAAAAAAAAAATCTGAGTATCACCAGTGAAAATAAAGAAAGTTATATCTTGTACTGTTGATTTCTCAGTCTAATCTGTGTGTTGTACCAAAACAAACAGTGCGAAGGTCTCTGCATCCGTTGGTCCTGAGAAACAATGCAAGGCGGGAAGTGGCTCAGGGGAGTGGGGGGAGAAGTGTCTGGAAACAAACACTTCAGATTAGACGACCGCTATTGTTACTGGGCGCTGTTTTTTATCAGCCTCAGGTGACCAGCGTTTGTCCCGTTTAGGGCGCTTAACCTGACAGACCTACAGCCAGGAAGGCTTTCTGGGAAGCCTGGAACTGGCAGCGTGCTGAGGTTGTAGCCTTGACAATGTGCAAAAGGATGTACAGAGAGGTGCTTAATGACAAGGAGGAGGCAGGATGGGGCAGGAACGTTTTGTCCACCCATTAAAAAAAAACAAAACAAAACAAAAAAAAACAGAAGTTATCATGAATTCACCAGATGGGTTGTTATTAAGTGACTGTTCTGTTTTTTCATGTCCTAGTCAAGGATCTGACCAGAACTTCCTTTTACTCATCATGGAAAGTTGTGGTTCACTTTGTCATGCTAACATGTAGTTACTTTAAAAAGATCAGATATGGATATTTTATTTATATCATTTAGATAAATGTATTTCAAAAGTGATAGAACAGCTAATCATGGTTATATCAAGTTACGCTACAGAAGTCAATTATTAAGTAAAAAAGGATGAGGGATCACTTTAAAATACTGTTTCATAAGTTGGATAAGTTGGAATAAAAGATATTTTTGTCTCTTCTCATGCAATGATTGTGACAATGTGAGTTATTCTTAATATATAAAGTGTAACTGGGACTCAGTATGTAATCATTGTACCTGGTCAAACGTGATTACTAATTTGTACAAATGGGTGCCTCTATGAAACTGGTCCATAAAAACAGGACAGAGGGGCTAAAAATTCAAACTAGATGTAGACTAATGTTATGAAGCAAGTTTGGAAGCACTTTGGGTCAATTTCAAAAATAAATATTTACTGAGATACAAGAGAAACTTCAGATAAAACACATTTTTATGTCAATTTTATGCAAAAATCTGCATGTAACATGGTAAAAAGGACACGGAGATGACGCGCAACTATTTTTTTCAATATCTTTTTATTCTCTCACAGGAATAATTTGGGAATCGAACTAATTATGCAAGGCAGAGTGTTTCACAAAAATGACACTGTTGCAAAATCACTCACGATTTATGTGTGTTTAAATGGGCAGGTTCCACATGTAATACCTTTGGACACAATGGGTTACACACGAAACCTGGAATGAGACTGCGGATTCATGAAAAATCCACACGTGTGGATTAGAAAAACCACTAGGATCCTCAAATTTAACACTGTCTTTATTTACAGCGGTATATAAGACCATTTCAAGCCATGCTTTCCAGATCAAATGCACTGACACCAAGGTAGCTTTTCATGTCTCAATTTTGGTCATATCAATATTTTATTAAAAATTCATTAATTTTGGGATGGCTCAGAGCAAGAGCATAATTTTTTTGCATTTATCTGAGGTCATCATTAGGTACATCCTGGGGGGAAATATGTCTAAATTTCTCTTTTATTATTGGGTCTAAAAAACCTGGCAAAGTGCCAGATACCAGAATGAACCCAGTTTCATGGAAGCACACAAACATGAATAAAAAGAGGAATATGTCTGAAAACAAATGATTCCAACTTTATTAATTTTAATGATTAATACACTGTAATAAAAATGAATATTGTGGCATTCTTTATGAAAGTGCTTAATTGTGTTTAAAAGTGTTGTAGATAATTAAGGAGAAAAATCACAATTTATTACTGTCATTCTACTGAAAATAGTTTTATTGATATGTAAGGTGTTGGATAAGACAAAATAAATATGTAAAGGGGAAGTATTTAATCCTAGTATGGAGAGGTTATATAACAACATAATGTAGAATCATTTCTAAACACTTGAAATGAAGCACATATACATTTGTAATGAGATAATAAATTGGAGAAATGTCTCATAAATACTTTAAACCACAAATTAATACTTGAAAATATTAATTGAGTAAAACACAATTAAGACTTTCAAGTGTAATTAAGTGCAAAATCAACTCTAACTACAGTTTAATTGACACTAGAATTTCAACACTATCTTCACGGTAGCTTTTACTCTGTAGATAAGGGCCATATGTTCTCAGACTCATTAACTCTTTAAGTGTTAAATTTACTCTACGGATTTTCTTGTGTGTGGATCAGTGTATATTCAGGTAAAACTATGTAATCTGATGAGAAGCACCAGCAGAGTCTGCTATTATTTTTAATGCAAGTTGATTTCAGGACACCATCTTTTACATCTATTGAAGAACAAGCTCAATCCAAAAATGTACTTTCATAAAATGTGGTTCATAATAGGACAGTAGAGGTGAATTCCACCATTATATCAAATCCAGACAAACATACAAATAATACTAGAATGGAAATGATGACCTTCTGAACAATAAAACAACTATATCCAGAGTATTTTGAGTTATTTTGTTGCAGACAGATAGTAATTGGATCATATAACCTTAAGCAGGCCTGGGTATCATTGCCAATTTCATTAATCAATTCAATTCATGAGCTTCTGAATTGATTAATCACAATTCGATCCGATATTCAGTATTAATTGATCGATTCAGATTCATTTAGGGATACCAATGTACAATTTTGAGCTGTAACCTGATTATTTGACTACCACAGCCATGCACCACATCAATATTGACATTGGAAAGGAAGTAAATATGAAATTTCAGCAGTAAATAAGATATACTGCAAACCTCTCCTTAATGGTTGGCAAGTATAATGTGATAATGAGCTTCAGTTTTTAAGACGTCAGCCTCATTGTATAAAAATCATATTTTTGGACAAATTGTGACATCTGCGTAACTTTAGTCTAATAATGCTGCTTCCTTTTATGCAGAATGGCCAAAAATATGACTGAGGCACTTAAACTATGAAGCTAACGGCAAATAAAATATCTCTAAGTAAGTTAAATGAAGTGTTTTATAATCTGATGTTAAGTTTAACCCTTTCATGCATAGTGGTCACTACAGTGGACATTTATTCTACAGCTGTTCTCTTGTATATTCATGGATTTTGTTGTTTCAGTTCCATATCAGCCAACACAGTGGACGCCTATGCATCATCCCATACACTGCAATTCATACCATTACTGTAACTTTGCTGTTCTTGATAAACCTGATCTGCAGTAACATGTGTGAGTGTAAATCAACTGCTTGTTATTGTTATTAGACTGCAGGGGTTTTTTTTGTTTGTTTGTTTGTTTGGTTGGTTTTTTTTGCATATTATCTCCATAAAGTGAGTAATAACTAATATTACAGTATGTTAAAATTTGACAAAATATCAGATTAGCAGCAATAAAAAAATTATTTCATAATTTTCACACAGTGTATCAGTAAATACATGTTTCTTTGCTTCAGAAATTAAATGCATGATGTCCAGCTGATTGGATATTTTTTGCAGCTCCAAGAAAAATAAGTTCATAAAAAAATTCTTCAATCGCATTGTTTTTTTCAGGCCTAAAGAGAAATAAAAACACTCAGGAAAAAAAAAAAAAAAAAACTTGATAAGGGTCAAAACACGGTATTCAAAATCTCTCTGACGGGAGATTTTAGAGACAATTTGACCCACATTTTTACTTTTAAATTCATTTTTGCTTTAGTTAGACCACAAGGGATTATCCAAAACAAGGAGCTACTTTATAGTGAAATAAATGTTGGAATGGCAATCAATTAACCCTTTCATGCATGAATTATGAGAGCGTTATTATGAGAGTTTTTATGCCTCCGGGCATTAAAAAACAAAGTGATTTAATTTATTTTATGAACCTATTTTAGACTTAAACTTAGACAGACTTTATTGTCATTCAGATGTACAAGCGTATGCAGAACAAAATGTTGTTGCATTTGCTCGCTACAATATAAAACAGAAAAAAACTAGAAGCACTTGGAGAGCGCAGACCTCCGCCAAGGCTGATCAGTGGGCCCCCCCGTGGGCCCCCCCACCCCTGATCACCACCAAAATTTAATTATTTCTTCCTTATCCCATTTCCAACAAACCCTGAAAATTTCATCCAAATCTGTCCATAACTTTTTGAGTTATGTTGCACACTAACGATCAGTGCCCCCCGCCCCCGTGGGCCCCCCCCACCCCCGATCACCACCAAAATTTAATCATTTCTTCCTTATCCCATTTCCAACAAACCCTGAAAATTTCATCCAAATCTGTCTATAACTTTTTGAGTTATGTTGCACACTAACGGACAGACAAACAAACAGACAGACAAACAAACAAACCCTGACAAAAACATAACCTCCTTGGCGGAGGTAAAAATAGAGAATATAGACAGTAAAAATGTAAGATGTGTACACAGTTGAATATAGGCTGTGCAAAAGGCAAAAAAAAAAAAAAACAGTGCATTTTTCATGGAGTTGCAAAACTTTCCACTCAGCTGGACACCATGCATTTAATTTTTGAAGCAAAGACACATATTTAATGATAAACAGTGTGAAAAGTATGAAATAAAAACATTTTTAATGCAGCTAATCTGATGTTTTCTCACATTTTAACTTACACTAATACTAGTCATTACTCACTTCATGGAAATAACATGCAAAAAAACCTAACTTTTTGTTTGAAACTTTTTGTTTAGTTACAGTCTAATAACAATAACAAGCAATTGATTTATACTCGAACATGTTAGTGCAGATCAGGTTTATGAAGAACAACAAATTTACAATAATTGTATGAATGTCAGTGTATGGGATGGTGCATGAGTGTCCACTGTGTTGGCTGATATGGAACTAAAACAACAAAACCCATGAATATACAAGAGGACAGCTGGAGAATAACTGTCCACTGTAGTGACCACACTGCAAGCCCAGACTTTATATTTACTAAAATGCTTTAATTACAATGTACTTAAATGATTTAAGTTTTATTACATTACTATAAAATGTTAAGTATATTTTACTAATTTGTAGACATAGTTGAAAGTATGAGAAAGTTTCAGTTGAATGGATTTAAATCACGAAGTGTTAGTCATGACCACACCTTTTTATGTCCGCACTGCAGTGTGGATATTGGGAATGTTGTTGAAAATGTGTTATTTTTCTGTGCAGGGGTTCAGCGGGGGTGTGGTGTTGGTATTAATTTTGACTTAATGTGTATATGGCAATGTTTACTGGCCTTTTTGTAGAGCTGCACCATGAGTCAGAGCCATAAGAAGAACTATGGATTTACTGTTACTTTAACCTTTACCAAACTAAAAGCACTGTCAGTACTATCTGATTATTATAAGCCAACTTTATTTTAGCTTCCAGCCATGCCACAATATATTAGGTTTAATAGTTTTACAAAGCAATTTATGTTGCAATACATTTAATTTAAACCTACTGGGAATTGAGTACAATGGACTGATGATATTATGTCTAATATGAAGCAATTGATATTGCAACAAATTTTAAGTTAAATGAACTTGGCATTTAGTGTGTTGTACTTAACCCTTTCATGCATGAATTATGAGAACCTTAATCAAGATTTTTTTCTTGAGTGATTTTATTCCTCTCTAGGCATGAAGAAAAGAATGGGATTACATTTTTTTAATTATGCTATTTTCATGGAGTTGCAAAAATGCAAAAAAAAAAAAACAAAGCAAAAAAAAAAAAAAAAGCTGGGCACCATGCATTTAATTTTTTGCAAAGAAACATGTTTTTACAGACATACTGTGTGAAAACTATGACATAAAAACATTTTAATGCTGCTAATCTGATGTTTTGTCACATTTTAACATACTCTAATACTAGTCATTACTCACTCCATGGCGATAATATGCAAAAAAAAAAAAAAAAAAATTGTTGTTAATTGCAGTCTAATAACAATAACAAGGAATTGAATTACACTCAAACATGTTAGATTGGGTTTATCAAGAACAGCAAAGTTACAGTAATGTTATCAATTGCAGTGTATGGGATTATGCATAAGTGTCTAATGTGTTGGTTGATATGAAACTAAAACAACAAAATCCATGAATATACGAGAGAACAGCTGTAGGATAACTGTCCATCACAGTGACCACTATCTATGAAAGGGTTAAAAAAAAAAAAAAAAAAAAAAAAAAAAGCAATTCCATTCAAATCAAGCATTTAAGTTTAATACGTTCAAGTTTTCATAACTCATTACTTAAATTTTTTAAGGCAACGAGTTACTTCAGATTTTTTAAGTAAACTCAACTCTCCGGTCTTACAGTGCACTATGCATGAAAGGGTTAAAATTCACTCTCTAACTGGACATGACTGAGTTTGGACCATTAATGTTCTCATCATTCATGCATGAAAGGGTTCAGACAGTTTCAGTTTGCTTCTTACCTGTGCGCACTGACGCGTTGCTCCTCTCTCCATCCTTTTTGGAAATCACCGCTAAATGATACAAAGTCCCGGGTTCCAGATCCGTGATTTGGCACGTGTAGATGTTCCTAATCTGCCCACGCAGCTCACAGTCGGTGGCATCGGTTCGCGCGCTCTCGTCAGTAAACACAGTGAAGTTGCAGAACAGCCCGGTGGAGGTTATGCGCACAACAACTGAATCCGATTTGGCGCTGATTTCTGTGAAGTTTGCGGAACAGCGGGTGGCCTCAGTGGTCTGGATCTGCAACAGGGCATCACATGAAGACAGGTTAACAGTATATAAAGAGGACGAGGGGAAAATGAAGTATTAATTCACCATTTTTACCTCATTTAAGCTCCAAACTAAACAAAGCATTAAATATTTTGTGGCGCATTTGAGCATTGCGGTAAATCCGTCCGTCTGATTAGTGAAAAACTTGAAACTTTTCCAAGATGAGCTGACATAACGAGGATTTTAAATAAGAGGAAGCTGTGATCTTCACTCATGAGGCGCACAGGACGTGGGTTACTTGTTGCCAAACTTCGTTACGCACAAAACTCTCCACAGCGCGCGCGCCTGTCCTGTCCTCCATCCACAGTTACATCCTCACCCTGCAGCATCAGCTTCATCTGGTGGAGTCTAATTAAAACCAGGAATCTGCTGATGCCTTTTATCAGCACCAGCCACAGTCTTTACATTTATCTGGAAGCTCTTTATCACGCGTCTTCCCTCAGAGCTCCGACTTTTTGGAACTTTTTCCCCAAACAGCTTCAAAACATTTATCACACAGTCCATGCTCTTTTTCTCTCTGAGGGATCCATCTATCTTTAAACTTTCACTAAACTATGAAACAGGAGCAGACAGGCTCTGTGCTGCCCGGCACCACACCCTTCTTTCCTTCCTGTCCGCCTTGGACTTTCTCCGGCGACCTTTAGCATCAAACCGAGCGCAATCAATTAGGGCAGAATCAGCCATTGTTAGGAGTGAATAAGAGTTATCCAGCCAGGAAGCACAGATCCAACACACAAGGGCTCTAAGAATAGAAAGGGTTGAAACATTTCATGCATGAAGATCATCCAACGGCACAACTTTAACTCCAAAACCTTTCAAAACACAGTTAAATATCACACTCCAAACAGGTTTACATTATGCTTTGCATTCTGGAGGAAGATCAATCTGAATATTTTCCTGAAGGATTATAAATATTACACTTCCACCATCACAATCAGAATGTTTATGATTCCTGCTGGAGATTGGGTTTGTTACACTTGCTCCAGTTAAGATCAGAAATAACCTATAAAATATCCATATGCAAAGAATTTCAATAAAGTAAAGAATTAAAAAAAATATATGACTATAAGTATAAAACTAAATATAAACTGAATAGCTGTGCAAAATAAAACACTTGTACCACCATGACATTATGTCAACCCTTGAAAACCACTTACACTGTAAGACCGGAGAAGTTGAGTTTACTTAAAAAATCTGAGGTAGCCCGTTGCCTTAAAAAATTAAAGTAATGAGTAATGAAAACTTGAGTGTATTAAATGCTTGATTTGAATGGAATTGCTCTTTTAAGTACAACACACTAAATGCCAAGTTCATTTAACTTAGAATTTGTTGCAATGTAAATTGCTTTGTATAATCATTAACTTAATATCATCAGTTCATTGGACTCAATTCCAAGTTGATTTACATTAAAATCTTTAGCAATATAAATTGCTTTGTATAATTATAAACTTAACATATTGTAGCGTGAATGGAAGTTTAGCAGGAAGTCAGCTCAATGCAATTTGCCAGCACAGGAAGTGCTTTTAAGTTGGCAAGGCATATAGATTTATGTTGCTCTAGAAGATAGTGGGGAGATTTTAATTCTTTCCTGTGACGTGATGGAGTTACTTGGTTGATCCTGCCAGTAATATATACTTGTATCAAAGTTAAAGTCATTCAAGTTAGAGTACACATGTTCAGTACAAGGAAACTGAAAATAACCCTTCAATTCAACTAAGGATGAACAGTAAATCCATTGTTCAGCCTATGGCTCTCACTCATGGTGCAGCTCTACAAAAATACAAAAACAAACACAAAAAGGCCAGTAAACATTGCCATACACATATTAAGTCAAAATTAACACTAACACCACAACCCTGCTGAACCCCTGCATAGAAAAATAACACATTTTCAACAACATGCCCAATACCCACAATACAATGTGAAGATAGAAAGGTGTGGTCATGACTAAAACTTAGTGATTTAAATCCATTCAGTTTAAACTTTTTCGTACTTTCGACTATGTCTACAAATTAGTAGAATATACTTAACATTTTATAGTAATGTAATAAACTTAAATCATTTAAGTACATTGTAATTAAAGCATTTTAGTAAATACAAAGTCCGGGCTTACAGTGTACAAATAGTTTTTTCTTCTTTAATTTAACATTTTCTTAGTGTTTTATCAGTATTTATTCGAATATTATCTTATTTATTTTGTCATAATCAGGTATTTTTCCATATTTAATGTACCGACCATGTACACTGTAAGCCCAGACTTTGTATTTACTAAAATGCTTTAATTACATTGTACTTAAATGATTTGATTTTTATTGCATTACTATAAAATGTTAACTAATTTGTAGACATAGTCGAAAGTACAAAAAAGTTTAAGTTGAATGGAATTAAATCACTAAGTTTTAGTCATGACCACACCTTTCTATCTTCACATTGCATTGTGAGTATTGGGCAAGTTTTCATTACTCATTACTTAAATTTTTTAAGGCAACCAGTTTCCTCAAATTTTTTAAGTAAACTCAACTTATCTGGTCTTACAGTGATAGATGTTTGTAAAAGCTCAGAGTAAATTCAAAGAATATTATATCAAAACAGCAAACTTAAGTAAAAAGTGACTTTTTACATAAAATACATCATTAACTAAATATTAAAACAATTGTCTACAGCCACTTGCGTATCAAACTATGTGTTTTTTAAAATTTGTATTGGTGAATCAATGTTGCAGAAGATGACAGTGTTTCCATGTTCACTAGAGAGCCTCTGAACATGTGAAAGGCTAAAACATTAATTTTACCTGAATTTAATGTGAATTAAATGTATTGAGATAGGATTAATGGTTCAAAAGTTATTGATCATTTTAGGTCATTGATGCGTTTGGTTACTGGCAACTGTTTAGGTATTTGAAGGTTAAATCTGAACTCCAGTTTAATGTGATAACGTTCTTCAGTTACTCACCAATAAATGTAATTAAACTAAACTTTTCTGTCTCATTCAGATGTGGTCAAGTTAAAGCCTAAATCTCAATCTAATAGAGAATCTGTGGCTGGACTTGCTGTGATTGTAGCCAAAGGTGCTCACTTATTTAACATGATATATTTTTTTAATTAAGGGACATTATTTTGTATTAATCTGTTTTCACTTTGACATTAAAGATTTTTTTTTTTTTTTAACTATCAAAAAACCTAATTATATTGGCCGTGATAAATAACGATAGTAATAAACTTAATTTCAAAACAAAAGTAGCTTTAAAGATGTGTTTTTGTTTTAAGGCTAGGTCTTAACTGTGTGATCAGTCTTGCATATCACCCTAAAATTAACCCGGATGTCTGACCATGCTCTTTGAAGCTTGGTTCCTGTTCTGCTATTTTTGTTATTTACTGAAGCCCTAAAATCAGAGTGAATCTACAAGTCAGTGGGTCGAACTGAGATAGACAGTAATACAGCAAGATAGTTAATCAGCCAAACCTTCCAAAGAGAAAAATAACTACCTGAATACGTTTGATCATCTATTAGACACGCATATTTTGAAATATTTTAGCAAAAATAATTTCATGTCTATAAAGAGGTTTGCACAAAAGAAAATTCCAATCAAGCAGATAAACACAAATAAAGATCAAAGAGTAAGGTTAAATTGCTATCACAGTTTAATTTTTTACTCATGAGAAATTAAAAACGGCAGTATTTTATCTGTGAAGTTCACTTGAAAGTTTTAACTGAGTTGATCCACTGCTGACTCAGAGTGAGTTAAATTAAGCTGCAAGCAGTCGTCCACCATTATCTTTTTCCAACTTGTTTTGTGCTTAAACCAAACCATGGTTTTTCCTGGAAATGAGTCTAGGTGGTTCTGTCCTGATTCTGTTCACCTAAAGACAGCTATCATCACTTATCAAAGAATGATAATACTCTTACTCTAGCAAAAAAGAAAAAAAAAAAGCAAAGTAAAGTAAAGTAATCAGTAAGTTAACCCTTAAAGACCCAAACATTCACTAACGACCAAAACCATCAACTTATCTAAACTGTTTAATACCTGTTGATCCATTAATCCTATCAATGCATGTAAATAATTTGTGTAAAATGCAGTTTGTCATCTTTTCATGGTCATCAGATATGACCCATTTGGACGTTCAGAGGCTCTGTAGTGAACGTGGAAACACTGTCATCTTCTACAACATTGATTCACCAGTAAAACCCATGGAGTTGGATCAATGACAGTGGCTTGTTTAATGTTCAGTTAATGAGATATTTTTCTGAAAAAGTCACTTTTTTGTCAGTTTTCTCTGTTTCTGATATAAAAACACTCAACTTTAATCTGAGCTTTTATGAACATCTACATGATCAGTAAATTAAATATTGGAAAATACCTGATTTATACTGGAAAAGCAAAATACAGAGGATAATTGCATAATAAATGGAGACTTATCAATGAAAAAATCTTAAATATAGAGGAAAAAACATTTGGGAAGTACAGGAAAAGTTGCACTGGGTCTTTATGAGTTAAGTGAGGGAAATAAATAAGGATTTTCTCTGAAAAATGCAAGAGATAAAACAATAAGTAAAATTTATTTGAAAGTCAGCACAAAAATAGCTCTTAAAGTATTAATTAATAGATTTATTGTCACATAGCTAAAGTGACAATAAGTGCATTTCCATCCAGCTGTTATTATTCTAATTTCAGTTTCACCTGATCAGTAAACGGTGAAGAAAAGGTGCAAAAAAGAGCAATTGAAACAGATTCAGTAAATAATTATGTTGTTATTGAACAAAAAAAACTGCACTGATTTCTAGCAAAAATAAATAGAAAAGCCATGTTAACGGTAGCAAATATGCCACCATGTATGAAGGTCTGCAGGAACAAATGTTAGACAAAGGCTTCGACAAATTGTAGCAATAGTACAACAAGTGATAAAGTACCAAACATCTACATGAGACGAGCATCAGCGGTTCAGTTTGGAAGTATCCTTCACATTTATTTCCTCCTCCTATAGCTCAGTGGGTGTGGCATTGTATGGGGAAATATTAACCCTTTAACCCCCGACACATTATTCCAGGTAAACGTGCTGCTGTGAATTTGTGTCTGTTTCAGTGTCATAAAAGCTGCTGTGAGTTTGTGTTTGTGTTCCTTTCTTCGGTGGATTTGCTTTACTGTGGGTTTTAGGGTCAGAACAGGGTGGAATAACAGAAAAAGTCAGGGGGGAAATGAAGTTTTACAGGTTTTTACTAAATAAGGCACTCCCAATGTACATCAGTAAGAGATTTAGGAGGTTGAACATGAACTGTGAACTGGAACACTGAATAATAACAAGTCTTTGAATGTTGGCCCAGTAGTTTATGTTTTGGAGCTTTTTTTTTCTAAATCAGTCCAGCTGCTTTTTGGCACCTGGTTGAACTCCAAAAAGCGGTTACACAGTTAAAACTGGGTAAAAACACAGTAAAAAAGAAAGAAAGAAAGAAAGAAAGAAAGAAAGAAAGAAAGAAAGAAAGAAAGAAAGAAAAATCATGACAACACTGCAAACTACATTAAAAATAAAAAGTGACAAGGAAAACGGTGTAAAAAAAAAAAAAAAAAGTAGCCCAAACCGTCTCATTTCAGAGCGAGTCTGACTCACTGCTTTCTGTTTTACCCCCATTCCACAGGTGGCGGGTGGTGTACTGAGCATGCTCAGATGTCTATGGAAAGAACAAGGTCTATTCTCTGAGGACTTTTTCAAATATTTCCTTTTGAGCAAGCAGTTGAATATTTCTGAATATTTAAAATAAATCATACATACAGAATGCTCAGCACAGACACATTAGGGGCTAAAGGGTGAAACCGAAAACATTGCCAGAATCAAAGGTTTACTGTCTAAACCAGACTTAGAGAGACTTGCCCACGCGTTTATCTCTAGCAGGTTAGACTACTGTAACGGCCTTCTCACTGGACTCTCTAAATGAGCTGTAAGACAGCTGCAGTCCATCCAGAACGCTGCTGCTCGAGTCCTGACTAGAACCAGGAACTACAACCATATTAGTCCTGTGCTCAGATCTGTGCACTGGCTTCCTGTCACTCAGAGAATAGACTTTAAAACAGCTCTGCTGGTCTATAAGTCTGTCCATGGTCTAACACCAAAGTACATCTGTGACATGTTGGTGCCATATGAACCATCTCGGACCCTGAGAACCTCAGGGACTGGTCTTTAGCTGGTGTCCAGAGTCAGGACTAAACAGGTGAAGCTGTGTTTCAGTTCTATGCAGCTAAACTGTGGAACAGTCTTCCTGATGATGTGAGACAAACCTGTACTGTGACAATGTTTAAGTCCAGGCTGAAAACAGCTCTGTTCAACTGTGCATAGAACAACTGAAAGGGTTCTATCTGCACTCTGCTCTTTTACTTTGTTTTAATTGATTATTATTTATGTTTTATTGATTATGTTTTAATTGTAATTGTGTGTTTTTAATTTGTCTCTTTTCCATTTTTGTAAAGCTCTGTGAATTGCCCTGTGTATAAATTGTGCTATACAAATAAATCTCCCTTGCCTTGCCTTGCCATAATAAAGAACCAACTGTTAATAGTTAAAGGAGTGGATGGAAATGCACATACGTTCACATTTTTTGCCCATTTTCTGAACATTCAGGTAAAATTTGAAGAAAATGTTTGTTACTCACAGTGGTGGTGGTAGTGGTGGTGGTGGTGGTTATTTCCTGTGTTGTTGTTTGAAGTGTTGTAGTCGTTGGTGGAAGAGGAGGTGTGGTTGTAGTTGTAGTTGTGGGTGGTGGTGTTGTTGTTGTTGTAGTCGTCCAGGCTGCAGTGGTGACAGCTGTGGTTGTCGTCATTTCGGTGGTGTCTAGTGCAGTCGTGGTTAGAGTCGGAGTGGTTATGGTCTGTGTGGTTACTGCTGTTGTAGGTTCTGCAGGCGTGCTCGCAGCTGCTGTGGGTGTAACAGGTGCAGTTGTAGCTGGAGGGCTTGTAGTGGAGGTTATCGTGGTTGTGGGGATGAATGTGGGTTTGTCTGTGATTTCAGGTGTGTGTTTTTGTGTCATGGTAGCCGTCCTTCCTGTAGACGTCCTGACTGTTGATGAGGGTGAGGTTTGACTTGTGTTGGCGTCTGAGATTTTTGGAAAAAACGTCGGCAGAGCTGAAGTTTTCGACATCGTAGACTGGTCTTGAGGAGTCGACGATGCATCGGTGTCCGTCACTGAATCAGATGTTGCTTCTGCTGTCGAGGCCACATAATGAGGAGTCTTCCCAGATGCAGAGTTGACACCAGTTTGTCCAGTTTGTACGCTCATGTTGGGAGTTGGATGTGTCATATTTGTTGTGTCTGTGTTTGATTCTGTATCGGACACGTCAAAACCAACAGTGGAAGCGCCGTCGGTTTCAGAAGACACAGATGTGACCTCAGAGATCACTGTGAAATCTGACTCGTCGCTGCTGTTCCGCACTGAGGAAATTGTAGAGGAAACCAGAGTCGCAGCTGTGATTTCAGTCAAAACTGGTTTACTTCCAAGCAAGTTGGAGGTGGAGCTGGAAAGTACTTCATGTCCTGAAACTGTCTTGGCCTCAAACTCGGGGACACTTCTCGCTGACGCATTTTCCAAAACATCTGAGAATGCTTGAGATGTGAACGCGGCCGGACTCAACGAGACAACATGGCTGCTGTTTAAAGCCGACGTGTCTGTGACTGATGTGTGGTCATTATTAAAGTCTGTCGACCTCCTGGTTCGAGGTTTGTTGAAGTCATTTTCACGCGTTGAGGCGTCGTTAGGAATCGTATCGTGGACTTTCAAGGTTGTTACTTGTCTCGTAGTCCTGTGGGTTTTTACTGTGGTTGGTATTCGCTCATTATCTACAGATATAGTAGGACTTTTATTTATTTTGTCTGTACTGGTGTGTCCGACAGGTTTGTGTGTGGATGAATAAAATATGGTAGAAACAGGAGTTGTATCTGGAAAAAAAAGAGAAAAACACATCTGTTAGTTGGTGGAAAAATCTGGGTAAAACTTACTCACCCAGAAGTGGAGGTTTGTGTATTACCAGACGATGAATCACTGTAGAGCACAGGTGTCAAACATGCAGCCCGGGGGCCAAATCCGGCCCACCAAAGGATCTAATCTGGCCCGTAGGATGGATTTGTGAAATACAAAAATTACACTGAAGATATTAACAATCGAGGATGTCAAAATCATTTTAATTCAGATTCCACATACAGACCAATTAGATCTCAAGTGGGTCAGAATCAGTAAAATACTATCATATTAAACCTATAAATAATGAAAACAGCAAATTTTCTCTTAGTTTTAGTGTAAAAAAAAAAAGTAAAATTACATGAAAATATTTATATTAAAAAGCTGTTATTTTACAAAAAAAAGTGAATAACCTGAAATGTCTTAAGATAAGTAAATACAATTTTACCAATGTTCTGCCTGTTATTAAATGTTTTGTGCATTTTTAATTGTAATGTAAATTGTAACGCACATGTGTAAATGATAAACTAATAATCTGAGGCATAATATTGTTAAAATTGCACTTGTTCTTCTTAAGACGTTTCCAGTTGTTCACATTATTCAGATTTTTGTGGATGTAAACATTATCATAATTTAATTTGACTTTTTTCACTGTTATTATTTTACTGGTCCGGCCCATTTGAGGTCATTGGGCTGAATTTGGCCCCTGAACTAAAATGAGTTTGACACCCCTGGTTTAGAGGAAGTATACAACAGTTTAACTGGTGGTGGATTTTTTTTTAACCCTTTCACGCATGAATGATTGAGACATTTGGACATATTGGATTCAGTTCTTAGTTTGAGTGAATTAAACAACCGTATATCAATGTTTGAATGTAGTTTAATGGTAAATATCATATTTTGCATAGACATGTTCATTAGTTATGACTAATTTGTCTCATCAGCAGCCACTTTAATGACTTTATAATGTATTAAAATAACAGAGGCATTAATTCTCAGGTAATCCGAATAGTAATTAAGGAATTTGCAGTATTAAACACTACAATTAACACTATTACTTTGGACTAATTATTGCAAATATTGTGGTTTTAATTGAAATTTGAGTAACTGTACAACAGAAATGAAAGGGTTAAAAAGTGATGCAAAAACAACAGTTTAGAGCAGGAAAAAAAATTATATCTGATTCATCGGCTGATAACATTCCCAGCTTTCATCCCAAAAACTGCCAAATATATATCTGGAATTAATTATCGCTCAGTAAAATAATTTTTGAATTGAACATCTGTATGGAAGTCTAAATAAATAAGTCTGGAAGTGATTTTTATCTTTTAAGGTACTATTTACACTCAGTGTCAGTTTTTCCAGTCACATAGAAAACAAGAAAATTAACCTGTTACCATGAGAAAAACATATTATACTGAGATAATGGCAGAATTAACTTAATTCAGTCATTCATTTTCTGAACCCTTAATCCTCAGGAAGGTCAGGGGTACTGGAGTCTGTCCCAGTTACCATATAAGTACTACACGTAACCCCTTTAAGACTCTTAAAATGAGCTGGAACTAGAGGTTTTATGGGTTGAAAATTGAGTTGCATTTAATAAGTGAATTAAAAGCAATTCGTGACATTACATTAATTGAAGATCTTAGGTGGATCTACTAAATAACAAATGTTTAGATTAGTATTTCTTCATTCTACGACAGTGGAGCTCATTTTTATGTCACATCTCAAAGACATTCCTCTGGTTGTGCTGCGTCCCCTCATTGTGACCGACCCCGACAGGAAGAACACTGCTGACGTCTTTCCTGCCTGACCGACTGAGCTAAAAGCACCCCACCAACAATGTGAGGGAAGTCAGTATCAGGAGTGTCATCCTCTGTCTAATGGCTGACTGACAGAATCATTCACACTCTGCTCAATTAACACAAAGTCGCCCAAAACTGAAGCACATAGACAAGGTTGTCCTCAGCTTTTGTCATGTTGAGGTTCATACCTGAACATTTGAGCATTAAATCAGATAAGAAATGAAACCTCACCAAGCCTCATCGTGACGTTTGGTTTGGCACTATATTATTATTATTATTATTAGTAGTAGTAGTAGTAGTAGTAGTAGTATTTATGTCATATTTAGATACTTTGGATTTTTTCTATATCTTTCTATCATATTTGATGACTCTTGTCATGTGTTGCTGTTACATTTGAATTTCCCCTTTGGGGGATCAATAAAGTGTATCTAACCCTAACCCTAACCATGGTGTAGGAAGAAGTGCAGTCGTAGGTTATTCAACTGCTGTCAGACTTTACAACACAACAGTGTAACCCTGTACTGCAGGTGTCTCTGACATTTTGCTATTCCACCCTGTTGTACATAGTCGTTAGAGATTTATTACTTATTACTATTTTCATTATTATTGAAAAAATGTGAAAAATTGTGCAGGCATAAAGATTGTGCAAAAGACAAACAATGTAACTTTGTCTTTTGCACAACCTTAATGCCTGTACATTTTTTCTTGCACTTTATTTTGTTGTTGCCTTGACCATTGAATTTCCCCATTGTGGGATCAGTAAAGTCTCTAATCTAATCTAATCTAATCTAATATAAAATAGCCTAACCTAACCTAACCTAACCTAATTAATTCTAATCTAATCTAATCTAAAATAAAATAGCCTAACCTAACCTAACCTAACCTAATTAATTCTAATCTAATCTAATCTAAAATAAAATAGCCTAACCTAACCTAACCTAACCTAATTAATTCTAATCTAATCTAATCTAATCTAATCTAATCTAATCTAATCTAAAATAGCCTAACCTAACCTAATTAATTCTAATCTAATCTAATCTAATCTAATCTAATCTAATCTCTAAAACAGAGCCACTGCATATACAGTCTTGCCGTATGCTACCTGTGTTCTAAGAAAGATTTTTCACATAACTGCACTTGGGGGGAATAGATAACCAAAGTTGAAATGCAATCAATCAAGAAAATTATCTGTTAATGGAAAAAATACCACAAACTATCAGAAAACCCACAGTAAGAATCTGTGACAGTCATAAAACAGAGCAACATCCTAAATCTATTGTGAAGTTATGTAAGCATGAACATGAACAAGAGGAAATGAATCCACCTGTGTTGCCTTTGTTTTCCTCAAAGTCTGTCTCCACTCAAAACAAATGTTCTCTCATGTTCTTTTCCAGAATTATGTTCGTTCATGGTTTTAGACTCTGAATGATTTCATGTTCAGTTTCCGAACATTGAAAAGTTCATCTGTCTTCACCTAAAATCAAATATTAATGAGTGGACCCAACAACGATGTCTGTGAAATCACTAACATTTTAGTTGGGGATGAAGTATACAACTTTATAGGTGTTGACATTAAAGTTATCACTGCATATTCAATCAAAACTGACTTTTAAGTAGAAAATATTTTGTGTCTAAATGTTTCAGATTTGTGGAGGTGGAAGAGATGTCATTTTAACTATTACCAATGAAGCAATTTAACATTTTTGCTCTCAGAGGTTATTATTTAAACCATTTTTATCACCTGTTGGCAATGAACATGATAATTTTGCATATTCTACAAAGGAGTCTGTGTCTCAGGATTTTTTTGAGTGCACTGCAGATAAAAAATCTAACACCTTGTCCAGATGGAGAAGTAAACAATGTAGATCTTTCCTGTTTTAAAAAGGTTTATCATCTGTACAAAATTACAGAAAAAGCTGAAGTAGATATGCCAAGCCTGTAAACGCGGCCACAAAAATACACCAAAAATAGAGAAGAAGACATGGAGCATGTGCATAAAACCCGTGCAACGTAAACAAACACAATTTGAAAAAAAAAAAGTCTGCTGTTGTTGCATTTGTTGGAGGGGTTGTAGCTTCATTGTTTCAGAAAATAAGTTTA
This sequence comes from Sphaeramia orbicularis, assembly GCF_902148855.1. Classification (NCBI taxonomy): domain Eukaryota; kingdom Metazoa; phylum Chordata; class Actinopteri; order Kurtiformes; family Apogonidae; genus Sphaeramia; species Sphaeramia orbicularis. The sequence continues at coordinate 33,518,446 of NC_043962.1, read as the reverse complement.
TGGGTTGTAAACACGGAAATGCAAAGGTGGTGTTTTGAAAGGTGTTCATTGTAGGACCCAGCTTCAGAAATTAGTGTACAGTCGGAGAAAAAATTATTAGACCACCCCTTGTTTTCTTCCATTTCTTGTTCACTTTAATGCCTGGTACAACTGATGGTACATTTGTTTGGACAAATATAATGATAACAACAAAAATAGCTCATAAGAGTTTAATTTCAGAGCTGATATCTAATCATTTTCCATGTTTTCTTGATAATAACCAAAATCACTTCAGTTCTTACATCAATATCTATGGCATTGTACTGACAAAAACAGTGCTTTTAGGCATTCCATGTTTTCTTTTCTGTCAGTTTTAGTCACATGATACAAACAGGAGTTAGTACTTGATTGCATAACCTTTGTTTTCGATGACTTTTGATGGTCTAATAATTTTTTCCACAACTATATCCAGGCTTCCACAATGATGGTTCTATGTGGATGAAACACCTGAACCTCTGTGGAAACTCCTGTACACTTGGATGGTCCTTAAATGGGTTTATTTACAAAATATAATTCAATTTCATGGTAAAAACACTGAAAATATTTCCTTTGTACCTTTGTCAGTTAAATAAAGGTTGAAATAATTTAACAATAAGATAATTGTTTGTGTTGCATTTCAGTCCCAAATTTTCTGGACATGTTGTTTGTATATGGGTCAAAACACAGTAATGTCCCGTCAGAGAGCGAACTTTAATTGATTGCCATTCCAACATTTATTTCAATATAAAATAGCTCCTTGTTCTGGATAATCCCTTATGGTCCAACTAAAGCAAAAATGAATTTAAAAGTAAAAATGAGGGTCATTTAGCAACACTAATCTGTCAAATTGTCTCTAAAATGTTCCATCACAGAGATTTCAAATACCATGTTTTGACCCATATTTAATTTTGCCCCAATTATATTTTAGTTAACATTTAGTAGATTTAACCAATAATAAGGTAAAACAAATGTTTGTATAACATTACAGCAGATGAACAAGTTTATTTCCTTTTTAAAATGATGACACCACTTAAGTAATTCATAATAAGAATAATAAATCTATGTTTTTGTTACACTAAAAAGTGCAATTTTTGATTTTTTTTTTAAATCACAGATACATCCAGTGTAGTTTTAATCCATTGGTCATTGCTTTTTTGCTTAATACAAGTCAATTTGTTTATATTTAAGAATATTCTGTCTCTGTCTAGGGATGTATTTGAGTGAATCTTTAAAGGTTATATTCTTAAATGTTAAATTCTCCATAAAACACAGGTGTCAAACATACGGCCTGGGGGCCAAATGTGGCCCGCCAAAGGGTCCAGTCCGGCCCTTAGGATGAATTTGTGAAATGCAAAAATTACACTGAAGATATTAACAGTCGAGGATGTCAAAATCCTTTTAATTCAGATTCCACATACAGACCAATTAGATCTCAAGTGGGTCAGAATCAGTAAAATACTGTCATATTAAACCTATAAATAATGAAAACAGCAAATTTTCTGTTGGTTTTAGTGTAAAAAAAGTAAAATTACATGAAAATATTTATATTAAAAAACTGTTATTTTACAAAAAATGTGAATAACCTGAAATGTCTTAAGATAAGTAAATGCAATTTTACCAATATTCTGCCTCTTATTAAATGTTTTGTGCATTTGTAATTGTAATGTAAGTTGTAACACACATGTGTAAATGATAAACTAATAATCTGAGGCATAATATTGTTAAAATTGCACTTGTTTTTCATAGATATGAACAATCCTTTTAGTGCAGGTTCCACATTTAGACCAATTCAATCTCAAGTGGGCAGGACCAGTAAAATACGATCATAATAACATATAAATAATGACAACTCCAAATTTTTCTCTTTGTTAATGTAAATATTTTCATGTAGTTACACTAAAACAAAGTATAATTTCGCAAAAAATGTGAATAACCTGAACAAAAATATGAACAACCTGAAATGTCTTAAGAGAAGTAAGTACAATTTTAACAATTTTCTGTTTGTTATTAAATGCTTTGTGTATTTGTAGATCCACTGTGATCTGTAAGTTATAATGAACATGCGTAAATGATAAACTGAGGCAGAATATAGTTAAAATTACTCTTATTTTTTTCAGTTTGTTCATGTTATTCACATCTTTTGAAAGGATAGTTTGTAGATATAAACCTTCTCATAATGTAAATTTACTTTTTTCACTCTAAAACTGAGAAAAGTTTGGAGTTGACATTATTTATATATTATTATGTAATTATTTTACTAGTTCGGCCCACTTCAGATCAAATTTAGCTAAATGTGGACCCTGAACTAAAATGAGTTTGACACCCCTGCCGTAAAAAAATCATCATCCTCCAATAACCCATGTTGAACTCACCTCTTTTGGCGCACAAGGATGTCATCATGTTTTTTCCACCTGAATCAACATCATATCTGGTCCAGTCTGAATACTGTGCTTTCTCTGTCATCACCACCCGTTGTCCTTGTTTCTTCAGATAAGTTGAAGTTGCAGCCAATCCGAAGGCTCCCTTTGTGCCGTAGCAGTCCCAGGCCGGTGCGGCGGTGCAGTCGGTCAGGCTGGCGAGGCGGGCGTGGCGTGGCAGGTTCGGGTTTGGGTCGGCCCAGAGGCACAGCGAGGTCTGGGTGTGGATTATCCTGGATCCAGCCGCCCACGCCCAGTGCTGCGTGGGGTTGGAGACATCACACCGGCCCAGGAGGACACTGTGACTGTGGGCTGACAGACACAGCCTCTTCTGTGTCAGCATCATGAGGAAACCCGCTGGAGAGACAAACAGTTCACATGATCAGAGAGGTTTGAACAAAGATATCCATGGTGGCTTTTCTTATTTCTGACTCCAACTAAGTACATGGAACTTCAACATGAAGAATGACAGAAAAATGAAATCTCATGCACAAATAAAGCCTTTCATGCATAGTGGTCACTACAGTGGTTGACTATTCTAAGCTGTTCTCTTGTATATTTTAGTTCCATATCAGCCAACACAATGGACGCTTATGCATCATCACATACACTGCAATTCATACCATTACTGTAACTTTGCTGTTTTTGATAAACCTGATCTGCAGCAAGGTTATATAATAGTTTTGGATTTTCATTATACTTTAGTTTTATTTAGTTTTGACTTTTTTCTCTAATTCAGTTAGTTTTAATTCGTTTTTAGAGTAGGTTTGCTAGTTTGTATTAGTTTTTGTTATTTTCTAAATGCTTACTTTTAGTTTTTTTAATATCTTTTATCTTCGCCGTTGTATTCAAATAAATCCCAGACAGGACTCTACTGTTTTCTCCCAACTTTAGCCTCCATTTTTCCAGTTAGAGTGGGGACGAGAAGACGTCTCTAAATGACAAGTGATGAGAAGTGACGGACCGTTAACTGTCATATGGTGCCAGCAGCTAAAATTGCTTGAGGGAAATAAATCGATTTCGTAGATTTCATATCAATCCGACATTGACAAAGACGAAAACGAAGGAAATTTTATCCATAATTTTTATACGTTTTAGTTAGTTTTATAAGCACAAAATACAGTTTCAGTTAGTTATCGTTTTTTTTCTTTTAATTACAGTTTTTACTTATTTCAGTTAACGAATATGTTTTTGCAATTCTAGTTTTTGTCATTTCGTTAGTTTTTGTTAACGATAATAACCTTGATCTGCAGTAACATGTTTGAGTGTAAATCAAGTGCTTGTTATTGTTATTAGACTGTTATAACATATTACTATTATTATCTCCATGATATGATATGATTAGATATGTGATGCTGAAATTGAAAGAGTCTTTGATATCAAATTTTTAGGGGTTGTCATTGATCAGAAGTTAACATGGAAACAACATATTAGATATATAAAAGGAAAGATCGCAAAGTCAAAGGCAATCTTGTGTAAGTCCAGAAATATACTCAACCATAAGGCACTACATATAATTTACTGTTCACTTCTAGTTCCTTATATGTCATATTGTGTGGGAGTGTGGGGCTCAACGTATAAAACAACTGTAAATACTATAGTCCTCCTACAAAAATGAGCTATAAGTATTATTAATAAGGCTGGTTACTATGAATATACTGATCAACTATTTATGAAATCCCATATTATGAAATTTAATGATTTGGTTTACTATAAAATAATACAAATAATGTATAAAGGAAAATTAAAGTTACTCCCTGTCTGTATACGAAGGCTCTTCTCAACATATGAGTCTAAATATGATTTGCGAGATGTTTGTAAATTAGTTGTACAAAAAGCTAGAAAAGCGACTAAAAGAAGATGTATATCTGTTGTTGGAGTTAAACTATGGAATGAGGCCAGCATGGATTTAAGAATGTGGAGCTCATTTTTGATATTTAAAAAAATGGTACATAGGGAAATTTTTGAAGGATACAATTGTTGAGATCTAATAAGTAATAAGTAAATAATTTATTTTCAACTCTAATTACCATTAATTGGTTGGTTATATTTTCTGTTTTTCTGGTTTAGTTTCACTTTTTTGTGTTTTTGATCGTTTGTTTGGTTGTATGCGTTTTTTGTTTTTTTCTTTTTCCTATATTGAATGCTGGGTAGCTGAATTTGTTATGTAGGATAGGCATTAATATAAGCATTCTTCTTCTGCCTGTGCCTTTTCAGTCACTAACCCGTTGGTAATATTTATAGTGTTGGCACTGGTTGTATTATACGATGACTGAATCAAGGTTATTATTGTTAACGAAAACTAACAAAATGATGAAAACTAGAATTGTAAAAACATTTTTGTTAACTGAAATAAATAAAAACTATAATTAAAAGAAAAAAAAAGATAACTAACTGAAACTGTATTGTTTGTTTACAAAACTAACTAAAACATATAAAAATTATGGATAAAATTCCCTTCATTTTCGTCTTTGTCAATGTCGGACTGATATAAAATTGATTTATTTCCCTCAAGCAATTTTAGCTGGTGGCACCATATGATATTTAACGGTCTGTCACTTCTCGTCACTTGTCGTATAGTCGTCTTCTCATCCCCACTCTACCTGGAAACATGTAGACTAAAGTTGGGAGAAAGTTGGGAGAGTCCTGTCTGGGATTTATTTGAATTCGACGGTGAAGAAGATAAGAGATATAACAGATATAAAGAAACTAAAATGAAACTAAAACTAAGCATTTATAAAATAACGAAAACTAATAAAAACTAGCAAACCTGCTCTAAAAACGAATTAAAACTAACTGAATTAGAGAAAAAAAAAGTCAAAACTAAATATCACTAAACTATAATGAAAAATCCAAAACTATCATAACCTTGGACTGAATAAAGAATTTCATCATCATCATCAAGTGAGTAATGACTAGTATTAAAGTATGTTAAAATGTGAGAAAACATCAGATTAGCAGCATTAAAAATGTATTTTTTTCATAGTTTTCACACAATATATCAGCAAATACATGTTTCTGCGCTTCATAAATTAAACCCAAAGTGTCCAACTGCGTGGACATTTTTGCAACTCCATGAAAAATAGGCTCATAACAAAATTTCAATCGCATTGTTTTTTTTCATGCCTGAGGAGTAATAAAAATATCTTCATTAAAGCTCTCATAATTCATGCATGAAAGGGTTAAAGCTCCTTCCTCATACATGATGTTGGAAAAACAGCACAAAATATGTTAATGAGATAAGTACTATGTTGACTTTCAGTGCTGACTGCACAGGTAAGTGACTATATTTGGTAATTTTTGCACACATTACCAGACAGTGACAGGAACACTTACAGTTAGAAAAGTGAGTCAACAATCTCAGGTCCAATGTGGTCTACAGGGTCTGTAAGGTCCACCTCTGCATGAACAGTGAGTGGACCTGCTTTGTTCGGTACCATGCAGTAATGGTACTAATGTAAAGAATGATGTTCAAAGGGATAATGTGGATGTGGACAGGGGTCTGGATCAGCACTTATGTTAGTCTAATGTTCTAAAAGCTATGTTCTAATGGTCTAAAATGCATGTTAATTTCCTTGTCACATGTATTTTTCTTGTATTGTTTATATTTACATCTCGGATTTTTTTCTTTTTTTTTTTTTTAATCTGCATATGGGCAGCAAACCAAATATGGTAATTTCATTGACCTTGATTTTCCACATGACAACAAAAATTTTGGAAAAATTTCACCAAAGTAATAAAGCCTTGTTATGTCCTCAGTTTAAATGCTGAATTTCAGAGTATTTCTGAGTGCCCTATAAAGGGTTAGAGCCTGTTTTTTGAGTTGTATACTGAAACACAGGACTGAGTGTAAGACAGTGCATTGGTGCTGTCTATGTAGTATTTACAGAAGAAACCTGCACATTTCTGAGAAAGTGCATTTTAGGGTATAATTGGTTAAACACACCACTTCCTGTTTAATCCTGCAAAGTTTTAAAAGCCACTAAACATACGAGTCAATAAATCCAATAATCTTCTTTGCCTGACGGGAAACTGCGGTTGTTTTATCACTTAGCGTCACCAGATTCATTTGACAAAAACAGCAGTTTTACCCCAGAACCACAGCCTCAATTGGTGGCTTTTTTCTGTTTAAATAATGTAAACTCTCACCTAACGCATCACATGAAGGTTTAGAGGCAGCAGTGTGGTTTTGATTGAAGCTGATGATAATATAATACAGATGTTGATAATAATACAGATGAACAATGAGCTTCACACTTCATTCAGTAGAGTTAAAAGTGTTCAGACTCAGGATACAGCTACTAAAAAAGCATTTTATTTAGTTCTATAAGGTTTGTAATGTAAATAATAGAATTGTAAGAAATACATAAATGACAGGAAAAAAATGTCCATCACACCGAACAATAATAATTTCCAAACTCCTGAGCTCAGTGTTAACACGTTAAATTGTGTGAGTTGTTTCTCATTTCCAAGTTACATGACAAACTATCAATGCAACATGTTTCAGCACAGTTTGTTTAAGTAACACTGAATTTAATTTTCATTTTGCATGTTTGCAGCTGTTCTAAGTTCCTCTTTTTGAGATTTTTTAAAAATCTGATACCATCTTTAAATCAAACAGACAGACTCCTGAACAGTGATCTAATACTGAAACATAAATGATGTGACCATATTTGGTTTTCAACCAGAACTGAAGGCTGAATATTTAAATATAATTGGTTAATAAAGGTTGAATATATAACTGAATATTTAATTGCAATAATATTCTTGCTTCATTATACAGAAGCTGCAGCTTCAAATCCCATGTCCATATATAATAAACACAATAAATCCATCCAAGTTTTTATGTGACCTGTAGAAATGGCTGATGTGTGATTGTAATAAGTTGTGCTGTTTGTGTCACAGGTGCGATATCAGCATGAATCAGAAACAGACCAGTTTTATGTCAGAGTCCAGGTGAAAATTATTCATTGAAAGAAAAAGTATTCTTTTGACAAAAAAATGCAAAAATGTCTGCATATCACAGCTTCTGAAATATTCTTGATTTGATTATCAAATATATTGGATTTGTATTTTTGCATCACCATCAATCGTAAGCAACCACAACATATATTTTCTTGCTTTAGACAGACTTTTTATTTGATTCCCTCACTGAGAGGTCGATAAAACTATTTTTTTAACAATCAAAATGAATCATAGTTGAATCATTAATGAAAATAATCACTATTTGCATCATATATTCTGTAATACTAATACCTCAGATTCAGAATATTATCAAGCTCCTATCAAGAAATTAAATGTAAACAAAAACAAAAATAGATTGATAGACAGACAGACAGACAGACAGACAGATAGAAAGTAAAAAAAACTTTAGAAGTAGAAGTGTGGTCCCAGCTTATAAATGTTACAGAAAATGCATGGTTTGTATACATGTATTTGATATTTGTTACATTTCAGTTTTCTTTCATTTTAAAAATGTTCTGTTTTTATTTTTTAAAAATAAATGAATGTGGCTGCTTGAACATAACTTTCTCAGTGAGCAAATATGTGTAAGCCAAGATTATGACTGTTGTTAGATAATTAGAAAACCTTCATTAACACAACCCATTCATCTAAATAAAGACTGTAAACTATAACAAAACCATCAAAATTTCAGAAATGAACGGTAAAAACTCGACATAGGTTATAGTTTTGTAGTCTGCTGGTCCGTTCGTGTCCTGTTCACACACTGCTCATTAGATCGACCCTCTTTTGTACAAAGATAAGGATGAACTTCAGTTTCCGCAGCCACTATCTCCTCAAAGTCTTAAAGTTACCCTGATCCTGATCACAAACAGAAACACAAAAGACCACAGCAATACTCACAAGCAGAGCTGAATCTCAGAAATAGAATTAAAACCAAAAACAGGGCGTCCATGTTTCTGTGGTGCAGCTTCATGCGTCCACCAGGTTCAGATGAGCAGAATAGAAGTGTTGAAGGGAAGTGTGCCTTTCTGGGGAGGAAAAAGTCAGCGAGCAGCGCTTCCTTCTATTCAATTGTTTCAGAGGTTTCATAGTAAAGGAGCTGGTCACCGGTGTGGAAATGCTCCTCTCTCGGAAATACCAAAGTACATCCCAGATGTTAAGTTGTTCTGATAAACCTGACACGAAACACAACTAGAGGAGAGTCCCAGAGATGTTCAATAATAAGAAACTTAATTATAACATAGAAACAGTCACAAGTCACATGTTTTGTTAGTTAATAATATGTGGTTCTATATGTTTGTATCATCCTGCAATAAAATGTTCTTTTAAAGTTCTCAAGTAAAAGAGGTTGTGTGGTGGTGAGGTAACCAGTATGAGCCTCAGCTGATCACAAACCCTCAAAATAAACACATTTAGAGGTATGTACTTTTCTCTTTCAGTTCATTCACACTCCTCTCCCTGGTTTATGAGATGTATGTTTTATAAAAATGAATTCCAGTACTTAAATCTGATCTCTGACCATACAGAATAGTTTGATACAAATTCATAATTCCCTCAATTTATTAAAGGGACAATATGTAGTTTTTCTACTTTTTGAAAAATTTCCTAAAATTATCATTAGAGGATGAGAATAAACAGTTATTCCGAAGGCACTAATGAGCAGGTACTGGATTGTAGATATGCACAGAATCTATTCACGTCAGTAGGATGGGGATGTGACCACTAGAGGGAGTAGTGAGTCATTCTATCGCCACAGGCCCTTTGCATCAGGAAGAGCCCAGATGGGATGAGAAGTACTAAGAACCAATTTTTTTCATCAAAGAAAGTGACAAATGATGAAAACACGATGATAAATGGTTAGTAGGTAGGCTAATATGACGGGAGCAGGTACTGTTTCTGAAAATGTGGGGTTTGTCTCCATAATCAATGGCAGATTACATAAACTATGTATGTATGATAATGATATGTTTTAATAACTAACCCGTATTAAACAGAATAATGATTTTTTTTGCAAACATGATCTAAACAGATTCCAATAATAGTAAAAAAAAAAAAAAAACATGAGGAGGGATAACATGTAGATTATCGTATAAACTCTTTATTTCATATTAACCCATAAAGACCCAGTGCTACTTTTATGGTAGTTCCCAAATGATTTTTTTCTCTATATTTAACATTTCTCAAGTAATTTCTCACCATTTATTATGAAATACTCCTCTGTATTTCTCAGTTTTTCAGTAAAAATCAGGTATTTTCCTATATTTAATTCACTGATTATGTAGATGTTCATAAAAACTCAGATTAAACTTGAGGGTTATTATACCAAGAAACAAAGGCTGACTTTTTCAGTAAAATATATCATTAACTGAACATAAAACAAGTGTCTACGACTGCTGTTACTGATCCAACTCCATGGGATTTACTGATGAATCAATGTTATAAAACAGGGGTGTCAAACTCATTTTAGTTCAGGGGCTACATTCAACTGAATTTGATCTGAAGTGGGCCAAACCAGTAAAATAATAACATAATAATATATAAATAATGTCAACTCCAAACTATTCTCCATGTTTTATAGCGGAAAAAAAGTAAATTTATATTATGAATAGGTTTACATCTACAAACTATCCTTTCAAACGATGTGAATAACATGAACTGAAAAAAATAAGTGTCATTATTCAACAATATTATACCTCAGTTTATCATTTACACATGTTCATTAGAATGTACAGATCACAGTGGATCTACAAATACACAAAATATTTAGTAACAGGCAGAATCTTGTTAAAATTGTACTTACTTCTCTTAAGACATTTCAGGTTGTTCATATTTGTTCAGGTTATTCACATTTTTTTGGCGAAATTATATTTTGTTTTAATGTAAATACATGAAAATATTCACATTTACAAACAGAAAAATTTGGAGTTGTCATTATTTATGTGTTATTATGATAGTATTTTACTGAATCCTGCCCATTTGAGAGTGAATTGGTCTGAACGTGGAACCTGAACTAAAATGATTGTTAATATCAGTGTAATTTTTGCATTTCACAAATTCATCCCAAGGGCCGGATTGGACCCTTTGGCGGGCCGGATGTTTGACACCTGTGCTGTAAAAGATGATGGTATTTCCATAGTAACTATGGAGCCTCTGAAGATCCAAATGGGTCATATCTGATGACCATGAAAAGATGACAAACTGCATTTTACACCAATTAGTTACATGTATTAATAGAATTAGTGGATCCACAGGTATTAAACAGTTTAGATCAGTAGATGGTTTTGGTCACTGGTGGATGTTTGGGTCTTTGTGGGTTAAATTTACAAATATACAAATACATCAGTCATAAAATGGCAAATGCAGCTAAAACATATTTTCAAATTATTAATCAACATAAAAAACAGAATTGAACTGATTTACATGAATGAAAATGTTGCATTTAATGTGGTTCACAAACTTACAATATCATTGCCTGTTCTCTATAAATTCAACAAAAAGCTGTGGTCATCTCATTGAACTCCCAAAACCTTTTATATCAAGACAGAGGATAGCAGTACAAACAATAAATAAGTCAATGAAGTCTTTTATCACTTTTAAGCCCCTGTACTTGTGATACACTAATCCACACACTTCCCTCCCTTTGGCCTTTTGAGTTGCAGTGAGTAATGCAGGTGGCATGTGCACACAAAAACACACTACACACAATCAAAAGGCAGATTATGGTAAACAGACACAGACAGGGGAGAATTAAATGAACACACACATATACATAATGATATCTGTGTTTTACGTTGCATAATAGTGTTTTCGCACTGAACTCATATGATCTTTGAACTGCAGCCTCTATGTGGTGTAGGTACTGAATGGTTGGCAGAGGCATAGGCCATGACTCTGCCAACCATTCAGAACAAATCTGAATGTCTCATATATGTATTAACACTGCCATTATAACAGACTGCCTAGGTGTCTTCATGTCTTCTTTGCAATAAAGTGTCTGAAAATATCTTTTTTGCCAAGTCTTTTGTACCTTTGTTTTTAGAAAGAACTTAACTTTCAATATCTGGCCATTAATTATTATTATAATTATATGAAACAAATGCTTAAAACAGTGTGTTTCAGTAAAAAAGGAAAAAAAAAAAAAAGGCCTGAAGTTTTTAGCATATTTATTATCAGAAACAGCTGTAAATGTCCATAACAAAACTTTTTGAGATTGTAGAAATAAATGTTCAACTATTTTACTTCTGCTCAAACATGCTTTTTGGTCTTGAACATTTCGTATCCATATTATGGCTTCATAGTTTTTATTTCCAGGCGTTTTTTTTAGCCTATGTGGAAGTCTCTGAAACAGTTCCTTTCTACTTGTAAAAAAGTCCCACATTGCTGCCTTAAAGTGTTATATAGTGTTGGAAAGCTCAGGATCTCAGCTTTCTGATCCCATTTGAATTTTGTGCATAACACAAACGGTTCATGAGTTACAGAAATTTAAATGCTGTGAAGTGCAAAGTGCAGCACCAGTGAGATTGTTGTTGTTAAAGGGTTAAATCTACAACATACTGTTTACTAAGTGTCAGCAAACCCAAAGGTAAAATGAATAAAATATATTTCATACAGAAATTCTTACGTTAGATCAATTCCCCACTCAGGGTGGTGCACGTTCGTCCTTTCTGTATCTTTTAGGTGCATGTGTGCAGAGTTTAGGAGTCTGCCTGCAGGAATTTTCAATTATAATATTGAAATTCACATAATTTTGGAACATTATTGTTCTTACAATAAAAATTATCACCATAATTATGGACCAAGATTTGAAAAACTTAAAGCAGATATTAAATAAACGACAGTGAAAATCTTTAAAACAACATGTGGGAAATGACTAATGTGGGGAATTTATTTGAGTTGTTTTAGATATTCAGCACATTGATTTTACATTCAGTTGACTTAACCCACAGGTGTCAAACATGTGGCCTGGGGGCCAAAACCAGCCCGCCAAAGGTTCCAATCCGACCCATGGGATGAATCTGCAAAATGCAAGTTAGGGCATTAAATTCAAAAATAATATTATAATACCCTGTAAATAATGACAACACCAATTTTTTCTCTTTGATTTAGTGCAAAAACCATTAAACTATGAAAATATTTACATTAACAAACTATCCTTTAACAATAAAATGTGAATAACCTGAACTAATATGAACAACCTGAAATGTCTAAAGAAAATTAAGTGCAATTTTAACAAGATTCTGCCTGTTACTGAATGTTTTTTTTCCTTTGTAGATCTGATCTGTAATGCATATGTATGAATGAAAAGTCGAGGCAAAATATTGGTAAGACTGTACTTATATTTCTTAACAAATTTCATTTTTTTCAGGTTCTTCACATCCTTTTTGTATGGATAGTTTGTAAACGTAAATACTGGCATATTTGAATGTCATTTTTTGCGCTAAAATAATTTGGAGTTGTCATTATTTATTGGCTATCATGCTATTATTTTACTGGTCCGGCTCACTTCAGATTAAATTGGGCTGAATGTGCCCCCTGGAGGAAAATGAGTTTGACATCCCTGACTTAACCCTTCAACAGTACGGGCATCCTGTGGGTGTGTGTCTGTGTGAGAACTAGTTAACAACAGTAATGTGATGACTGGACCTATAAGACCAAGACATTTTGGGCAGTCCTCACTTTTCAATGGGCCTTCTGGCTGTTGTTAGGGTTAGATGTGTGCACATACTGCCACACTGTGGTACCACACACACACACACACGGGTTTATGTGGTTTAGCCAGACAATTTCTCCAAACAGGCCCAGTGGTGGTTTAGGTGGACTACCCTTTCCCAGGGTCCTAGAGCTATAGGAGTTGCATTGAAACACATTAAAAATTCTGAAAAAAGGTGCGACCAAGGTGCCACGGCACCTCGGGGCCAACGCTAGGTGCCGTGGCACTGCAGTACTACGGCTCAGTGCCAGGTGCCGTGGCACTGCATTACCAGGGCTCGGTGCCGGGTGCCGTTGCACTGCAGTGCCACTGCTCGGTGTCAGGTGCCATGGCACCGCGGTGCCACAACTGGGTGCCACCGGTGCCACGGCACCACCAGCACCTCGAGCCGAGGCACCACCGCGGTGCCACGGCACCTGGCACCGAGCCATGGTACGGCGGTGCGCCGCGGCACCAAGCCGTGGTACCGGTAAAATCGCTGTATAAGCCGCGTCAGAGTATAAGCCGCAGTGTTTAAAGTGAGGGAAAAAAGTAGCGGCTTATAGTCCGGAATTTATGGTATATATAAGCTAACATCTTCATTTCAGATGTCAAAAAGTGTTTGCGGCTCCCAGTGTTGTCTTTTCCGTGGAAACCGGGTCGAAATGGCTCTTTGAGTGTTAAAGGTTGCCGACCCCTGTCCTAGAAGATATGCAAAATAGAAAAATAAATAACACACAAACCAAAAAAAACTGTGTTAGTTAGTTTGAGTCAATAAAGTTCAGTTAAACTATTGCTAAGGCTGACAAGAAATTGTCTCCTTGAGGAAACAATAATTCAGTTAAGGTTTCCAACTGATTGCTCACTTGATGTGATTCCAACAACTAGACAGGTTTGTTTTTTTTTTGCATTACATCAAAAATCTCCAATAACACAGTAGTAGTAGTGCTAAATTACTGATATGCATCACATTAATTATCGTTGCTTATTCATAGACAAGGAAATTTAAGCTTGAGAGTTTTGTGCATCACTGCTCTTATCTGTCCTGGGTTCACCAACACTGGTCTGAACCTGGGATACTGATAAGTAACTGCAACACCCAGGCTTGAAAGTTACAACACCAGCAAGATAAACAAGATGAACTCAGAATGCCTGATTCGTATAAAAAGAAAAAAAGTTAGTGTATAGTGATGTGTGTCAAACCTGTGGTCGTGATCTATCTGTAGTAGTGAACCAAACTGAAGCAAAGTGAAGACAACGTACAAATACCAAAAACTGAAATTCCTTGAATGACACTTCAGCTTGTCTCCAAAAGAGAACAAACCCCCATAATAGCCAATGCTAAAATGCCCCACTTTACAACAGAAATAAAAATGTTCACAGCCTGGAAAAAAAAAATTTGTTTTGACCTCTATAGCTAATTTCCCTGCCCATGACAACAATACGGCGTTTAATTTTCACAAAAAATTTCACATTTCCCTTTTTGCTTTATAGTCAACTTGGCTTACCTTCAGAGGGAGGAGCAGTCTCAGTTACTGTAGATGACACTGACAATACAGACCCTGCTGAACAGATAATTTGACAAGAGTATTTTTTTTGCACGGAAAATAACAAATTTTATTGACAGAAACAAATATAATGTGAGGTAGCTTACCAAAATCTTCCATGTCATGAACTTGCTCTTTGATTGTAGCGTCAGTATCCATAGGCTCCACAGTTCCACATTCTGTTGCTGTGACTGCCGTGCTGCAGTCATCAGATTCGCTTGCACTGGCTTCAGCGTCACTGAACACAATCTCATCTGGCAAGAGGCGTAAGTGAAACTCATATGAATAGATGGACATAAAAACAACTGAAAATGTGCAAAATAAATGAATTAACACAGCCACAGTAAAGTAAAAATGTTAAACTAGCCTGCTCTGAGATGCAGCAGTGATGTTTATATCAGGGGTGTAACGATACACATATTTGTATTGAACTGTTTGGTACATCGCTTTCAGTTTGGTACACATTACAAACCAAATGTTACATTAAACAAATCTTATAATATATGGAAAACAAAATATATAGCTCAAAGTCTATTTAAAATGAAGTTCTCACTGCACTCAACCTGCCAAACCACAACCAAAACACTATACCATGTTACTCCAGTAAGACACACTGGGATGCAGCTTTGCTAAGCTACTGCCAGCTAGCCGCAAGATAGTTAGTAACACTATTACCAGGCCAGAACAAGATCCTCTGATAACCTACAGATCTGGTGTTTGGTGCCACATCAGTGTCAGTTTTGTTGTAAATTAAGAGGCCGATGGTGAGAGACTGGTGGATAAAAACATTCCGAACTGAAGAACGAACCACTGCAAGGCTACAGACTTTCCTTAGTGGCTAACCTAGTATGAGCTGCTGCATGGTGAACGACTCATGTCAGGAGTCGGACCTAGAGCACACACGCATCCTGAACCAGGAAATGAAACCCACTTTGGGTGACAGCTTCTCGTTCAGCAGCTGACAGCAGTGAACATTATCCCAAAGCAGCAGTGTGTAGTAAATGCCAGCGCACCAATTTGGCCAGAACGACAGAGAGGTACGTTAGTGATAGCTGTTCAGCTTGTGTTTATATGATTGTAGCATTAAACACAGATGTTAATTCATGTATTTATCAGACTAAAAAAGCTCAGAGAGCTCAGGGGACATGACAAATTCACTGCTGACACACGGTGGGCAATAGAAACGACAAAAAGAAAAAAGGAGGCCAAATTACATTTTTTAAATGTAAATAATAAAGTCAAAGACATTTCTGTTTGGCTGTACCGAAAACATACCAAACGGTGACACCACTGAATCATACTGAACCAGCCCGTGAACTGTGTGTACCGTTATACCCTAGATCAGGGCTCTCAAACTCATTTACTGTCAGGTGCCACGTTCAGCCCAATTTCATCTCAAGTGGGTCAGACCAGTAAAATAACTGCATAATAACTTATAAATAATGACACCTCAAAATTTTTGTCTTTGTTTTAGTGCAAAAAAACCCAATTCAATTGTGAAAATACTTTTATAAACTATCCAAACAAAAAAGAAGTAAAGAACCTGAAAAAACTGAAATTTCTTGAGAAAAGTAAGTGCAATTTTAACAATATTCTGCCTCAACTTATCATTTACACATGTGCATTGTGGATCGGATCTACAAAGACACTGTTGTTCATCCATCAGTCTTAATGATGACCTTGACTTCAGTTTTGTGGGTCCTGGAGTGGCTTGTCAGCCCTGTTTTTGCCCTGAAGTATCTGCCACAAAGACCTGTCGACTTTGAGATGAGGGAAACTGAAGTGTAAAAATGCAAACTAATTTCCTGGTTTTGGGATTTATTTCTGTGGCACTATCCTTCACAGACATGTTACACTCTCTGGTTTGATCTTTGTGGAGCAGGACTGATACTGCAGCACGATCACTTTGCCCTAAAATGAAACAATATCAATTATAAAACAATATAAAAGCAGTTGCTCTCTTTCTCACCACCCAGTGCAAATATGAATCACCTCAAAATAATACTCATAACAGAGACTTCAAAAGGACAGAAACGTTTAAATTGCCTTAACCACATGTAATAGGCTAAATGCCACTAAAGCGCAAAAGCAAACAAATTTACCCCTGTAACTTGCTGACAAAACCATTGCGTTACAGTAGACTTGTCCAGTTAATTGACATCGTTTATCATGGAAGTAGTGGCTAAACGTAATCGGGAGGAGTCAAATCACCTGCTCCTTTGAGTTGGCACAAGACTGCCTGGGATTAAGAGCCTCTTTATGGGTGAAAACATGACACCATTGTGTTGAATTTCATGGGTATATAGTCTTTATTGTAGAGCTCGGGCTGTTGATGTGGGAATATGCATAAACAGCTATAGATTAAAGATTTTTTGTCTTACCTCAATCATGCAGATAATTTGGAGATAAGTGTTTGATTATTAACTGTAATGTGATTATTGAATTTAAGAGCACTTAAGGCATTACACTACAGCATTACAGACAAATGTAATGTGATTACTTTAGTAAGTTTGTTTTTTAACCCCAACACTGTTTATCATTAGAGCATAACACATGCTATACATCCACTTACTGTCCTTTTACACACTGTATGAATTCACTAAATATCTCACCTCTGCATACATAGCCAAGCCACTTGTAGGAAGATATAAGTCCCAGACACTCAACACACTTGTCCACGGAGGATACTGTTGCGGATACCAAGCGATAGTTTTGACACTGCCCGACAAACATTGCAAAACCTTGAATGTAACACTTACATGTACCACAGATTTACAAGTTAATATCTACCAGTGAAGAAAAAAAAATTCAAGTTAAATGTGACATTTAATTTACCTTTGTGCTGACAGCTGAATCCATTTGACCTGGACAGGAGAGCTGATTGTAGTGATCAGTGGCCGCCTGAAAAAAAGAAAGAATGAGAGCAAATGGGTGCTCTTTGTGCATGAGTTGGTATTGTTACAAAATTTTAAACCATGAAAAAAGAACAAAAATTGAGTGGCAAATCAGCAGTCTGAAAAACAAGAATTGACATTAAAAATATTATGCTGTGTTTATGCATGCTTAATGATTACTGTATCGCACTGTACACTTTGAAGAGCATGTTTTGAGAATAGCTTAACACACCATTGTCAATATAAACCAGGGATTAAAGCAAAAATTTTTCATCTGACTGAAAATTTTCTTCTGGTCAAAATCATTGGCCACTATTAAAAATGAAGCAATATAATACTACTATAGCGTACAAGTTTATATAGTCAAATTTGGCAATACTGTAAAACACACTGAATGGGAGAGTGTACAGGTGTAGAAGATTAGTAACATGGATAGAAAAAATGTCATGAGTGGTATTGGTGGGGGGTCTGGGGGTCCTCCCCCAGAAAATTTTTAGAGCTTCAGGTCAATTTTGGTGCTCTTTGGTTAATTTTAAAGGGTATGAAAACCTTTGAAGCAAGTGAAAATAATAACTAGAAGAAAACCTTACTGCAAAAAATGAGTGAAAAACTTTTTATTTAACAATTTAGGAACTCCTAAAACATAACTCCAACTCCAACAGCACATGAATTTTGGGGAAAATGTCTGTGTAAATGTAACCCTAACCAACTCATACAGAATTTTCTTGTGGCAAACTCCGCACATGCACACACCAGGCTGCTTCATTTTTTTGCACCATGATCCAATTGGAGTTCCATCGTCTCCCTTCTCATCAAGCCACGCCCACCTCCATCTATTTTTCACGCATCTCTCAATAGTTACCACCTCAGCACCTTCCTCTACAAACGTGTCCATGATGTCGTATATGCTGGCCAAAATAATCTGTACGTCGTCAAACCTGTGTCCACAACCCCCTCCCGCCAATATCATGTTCTCTTCTGATTGGAAGAAATTACGTCAACTGAAACAGAAATTATACTGTATTCCATTCCAGGTACTCTCTGAGGGTATTTAAAATACAGTGGCTTTGCAAATACCAAGGGTGTTACTCATTCATTCAATTTTATCTTCGTACTGTACCACACAGATAGAAATAAGATGCTAAACAGGTCAAAATAAAGCACTTATGCAGTCGGGTGCATAACCACGTAAGGCCGCAGCACGCACAGCCGCACGCACGGGAAGGGCACATACACACAAACACAAACACTAGTCATATACCGGCAAGAGGAGATGAGCTATTAACCCAAACATGAAGGTCCATGCAGATCAGTTCTGTCTTCTTCCCTTTTCGCTGTGGTTCTTTCATAATGAAAGCTACTGTTAGCACTAAACTAAAGTTAGTGTCTGGAGGCTGAACTTCGGTAAAGCTGAACTTGTCCATGTGTTTCTGAGGCACAGAATGAGCAGCGTTTCCTTCCAAAAAGAAATAGTCATCAATCTCTCCTCCCGACATAAAAATAAAGAAGTCATCTTATTATCATCACTGTTAAACCTATCAGCCCCCTGTGCGTGGCGTGCCTGTGTTAAACACCTGCAGACCCAGGACAGGATTGCGGTGCCAACTGGACTCCGCGAACACGTGTGGAAGTTACTTCAATATGACTTTTTTTCCCCCCTCAATTTTCCATTTGACGGAAATCCGTCGTGGTGACGGAGAACTTTAATCCCTGTCTTAGACAGAAACCATCGATGGTATTCAACTGTGTATTCACTCATTTTTCCTAGAAGGGAAATTGGAGACAGTGGTCCCCTGAAGGTCAGCCTGAAAAGCTGTTGGTGAAATTGACCCATGGGTGTGACCAAGTGTCAAAGAGGGGATGGTTAAAGCACTAAAACCACACTGGTGCTCTGTAGGGTATGTGCATGTGAACCTGTGACAGACATAGCCTCAGCCCCTTTGACATTCGGTTTGCCACATCTCCTCGTTTGAGATTCTGCTCTGAATCTCCAAACCCTTTCCTACTTCTCATTTCAAACATGATATGCTCTCTTGTTGTGCTGCTTTCTCTCCCATCCTCAAACACATTTGTCAACAGGTAGCTGTGGACCTGTCCATTCCAGCCTCAGGTCCACTTCACAGCCTTCAACCAGGTGACTTCATGCTGGTCACAGACTTCAGAAGCCCCAACAAGCCACCAGGGTACACGTCAGTCACTGCAAAAAGGTCATCTCTGCATCAGCCACCTAAAAGGTGCATGACCCAAGTCAACACCCAACGAGGTAGACCAGGACGAGAAGTGGCTGACATCAGTGGTAAAGCCAAAACCACCAACGAACAGATGGTGAATTCAAACGCTCTGTTCCACCTATGAAGCTGATGACATTCCTACGTGGGAGCGACCCCCTGAACGAGATCAAGAACATAAACTTTTCTCTCACTTTCTGCTTTCACACATACAGCTAAAACAACCCTGAGTGCAAGCCTAGTGCTGCTCATGGGTCACATGGTTGACATCACACAACCACTGCACAGTACATGTTTAGGCCTGTGTCTGACTAGGTCAAACAGAGGTGAGAACACAAACCTCTGGTTCATGGAAACCCTACAGTGTCAACTAAAGCCAACCCTAGTAAGACATAGGGGTGGTTCACAAACGGACTGTGTTCATGAACTCTGACGGACACTTCAGAGACATCACTCCTTCTACGTCCTCGCCTGAAGAAAGGGCCTGGACTCAGCTGATGGTCATCATACACCAACCAACCATCTCAACCAGCGTCCCTGACTGTACTGATAATTTTCTTGTCTCTCCTTGTTGTTGTTGTAAAAGTTATCCTTGTATTCTGTAAGGCTCAACGCAAATATTAAGTGTTAATTATGATATAGACCTAGACCACGGCACCCGTTCAGGGGGCCTGGATTTAGTGACCTCAGAGCATCCTGTGGTGCCTTGTTCTCCTGTCTATTTTCATAGTCATTCCATCATTATTGTGCCCTTACTCCTACTTCTGAAAATGCCACTACAGTAGTGAAGACAACACATAGGAAGCCACAGTCAAAGAATTGGGTCAATATTCCTCAACGCAGGTCATCTGTCACTAACTCCTGTTGTAAAAAGGGTTTCCTCTACTAAAGTTCATCTTCTCAGATTTATTTAACAAAATACAAAAAATAGAGAATAAAATACAAATGAACTTAAGCACACAGTCCAAACACAGCCAGAAAAACTGTGAGCTCCTCTGGGCTCTAATGTCACATACCCCCTAGGCTCGTAGCACCCCCCAGCTCACCTGAGGATCTTAAAGCTACAAGGTCTTATATTTATCCTTAGCAACTTGTCTATACATTGACATGAAGTAACTAAAATGCCATGAGCATGCAAATTATAAAGCAAATATTATATTACAATCATTTAACACCTTTTAAAATGCAATTAAATGATGAACTTTCTAATCACTAATTAATAACAGAACTGAACTGAAAAATGAAAATCTGTGAAAATCTTTATATTACAGCACTGTAACTCTTAAACCTTTGCTCTGAACACACCATAAGGTCTAAGAAGGAAATAAAAAACAAAGATATTACTTTAACTTTCCATCCCGTTTAGACTTAAAATATTCCAATAACATTTGATCACGAAGGAATACATTTTACTGTTGAGGCTGAAGTCTGAAAATGAATTAACTTTACTATTCAAATAAAGTTATGAAATGAGCCTTTTTAACCGTTTTTAACAGTGACAATCTCCAGTAGAGTGCTATAATATGAGGCCTACAACATAACTCCCACAAAAATGTGCAAATTGTACATAAACTACAGGTTTGAAAGTTTTCGCTCACATTCAAATTTACTGCAGTTATTGCAAAAGAAATCTTACAGCTTAAACATGAATTTCCTCTATCTTACTTGCACCTCAGTTGGTCTGACAATGTGGCTAACCTACACATACAGGCCTACTTAAGACAAACTCTGCAGACTTCTAAAAGTAAATTCTAATGTGACTCAGTGTTGCACACAAATAACATAAACACTGAATATCCTTGTGCTTTTTCAACTAGGTGCAATGGGTAAAAGCAGAACTGGCTCTGACTTATATTTATTGCAGTGATTAAATATATTTTCTTTCCTTTAATGGGAACACTTATTGCACAACAATTTGAATTCTTACAGTTTGTTGAACAAAATATTCAATTCATTTTTCAAAATTCAAAACATATTGCAGCAGCAATGACATTTTTTCCCCCTTTCCTCATACAGCCCCAGACAACCAGTGACCAGAACCATCTACTGATCTAACCTGTTTAACACCTGCTGATCCACTAATCCTATCAGTAATAAAATACAGTTCTTCATCTTTACATGGTCATCAGATATCAGACCATATCTGGATGTTCGGATACTCCGTAGTTACTGTGGAAACATTTTCATCTTCTACACCATTAAGTTACCAGTAAAACCCATTGAGTTGGATCAACGACAGTAGATGGGAACACTGGGTTTATGTTCAGTTATTTATATCTTTTTCTTCTGTTTTCTGTTTAGATTCAATAACCTTTGAATCTACTGTGAATATTCATAAAGATTTATATTAAAAATGGGGAATTAAATATAGGAAAATACATGATTTATGGTGAAATTGCAAAATATAGAGGATAATATGACAGTTAAAGCTGCTACATCACTTGAGGAAGGTTAAATGGAGAGAAACATTTATTTGGGAGCTTGGGCAATAATACTACCGGGTCTTTATGGGTTAAACAAAAGTGCATTTTGTGATTAACAATTACAGAGTCTGACAAAGTTTAAACACACAACTAAATACTCAAGAGTTACATAACTTTCCTTTATACGAAAGTGTATAACATCACTAGAGACCTGTCGATAGACATATTAATTTTGATTATTTATGTTATTTGTCAGTTAGTCCTTTCAGCCCTAATTATTTTTCTTGATATACAGAACTTCAAGCCACTCCTTTGAACTAGATCAGACTACACTTGTCAAGATCTGTTTGTTTTTTTATTGGCGGTCACAAAGGTTTAGTTGAAAAACCATCCTGAGTCTGAAATGCCACCTAATGATTTTCTTTTAACTCTTACAGAATGGACTTTGAACAATAATATATTCATTTTTATGGATAAGGTTTTCAGACAGAAAAAAGGATGTGCAATGGGTGCTTGCTATTCCCCATCTTATGCAGGACTCTACCTAGGTAAATGGGAAGAAGATTTTGTGTTTAATCAGGAAAAGAACAGCTTTTTAAAGCACATTGTCTGGTGGGGACGTTACATTGATGATGTATGCTTGTTTTGGTCAGGGTCAGAGGCAGAACTTAAAGCTTTCCATGGCTTCCTTAATAACATTAACCCAAACATTAAGTTGTCATTGGACTACAGTAAAGATAGCATTCATTTTCTGGACCTCACTATTTATGAAGACAATTTAGTGATGTTACACACATCCATTTTCAGAAAACCCACTGACAGAAACACTGTTCTACATGCCAATAGCTTTCATCCCAAATGGTTTAAAGAAAACATCCCTTATGGCCAGTTTCAGAGGGTGCGACCAAGATGCAGATTTTGTGAGTAAATCAGGGGAGATGTTTGCACGGTTTCAGGCAAGGGGCTACAAGAATGCCACATTACAAGAAGCTTACACAAGAGCTAAACATCTGGACAGACACACCTTACTAGAAAGGAATCCCCCTAAACAAACACAAAACAGAAAAGTATTTGTCACTACGTATAGTACAGAAGTGGACCAAGTCAAAAGAATAATTAATAAAAACTGGGACATCATTCAGAGTGACAAACAACTCAGACGAATTTTTCCACAGCCTCCACTCATCACCTTTAGGAGATGTCCTACACTGCAGGACAAACTGGTCCACAGCCATCTCCAACCTAGCACTCCATCATGGCTGGGTCAGAAACCTAAAGGGAGCTACAAATGTGGCCACTGTAATCACTGTACAAATGTCATACAGAACAAAACTTTCATGGACTCTACATCACATAAACAATACACAATCAATCATTTTATTAACTGTAAAACAACATTCATCATTTGCAGACTGGAATGTCCGACCTGCAAAGTGTTCTACATCGGCTGGACAAAAAGACGTTTACAGGACAGACACAAATATGCAATAAGAACTGGAAACACAAACTACCCGATGGCAAAACTCTACCTGGAACTCCACAACAGCAACCCATCTACACTACAAGCTATTGGCATCGACCACATTCCATCCTCCTTAAGAAAGGGGGACAGGCAAAAGACATTAAACCAATGGGAAGCTTTCTGGATTTTTAAACTCCAAGCCACTGTACCCCCTGGACTGAATGAAGAGTTGAACTTTTCTGTTTTCTTATAATGTATTATCTGTTTCTTGTTTTAACGACTTTACACTGGTTTCATCTTAATATGTAAATTTTGCACTGTTTTTTATTCACATATACTTGTAAATATTTCTATTTGACCTGCAGTGGCACCATCTGCTGGCCTTTTCCATGTGGACACCCTCTGCAGGCCATTCCCTACATAACAAATAAACAAAATGACATACTCATTTCTGTCCATATGTGCAAATATAATATAAGAGAATCACACCTCCAACATGTAATATGAATCAGAAAATATCTGAAAGCTTAAGGTAAAAATACAAAACTAAGATTATACAAATAAAATATAAATAGATAAAAAAAAAAAAAAAAAAAAAAAAAGTACAAGGGGTTCAGCACAGTTGAAGATTTTCTATTAGTGTATATAATTTTTTAGCTTGGGCATTATCAATTATTTTCAAACACTTTTTAAACAAAAGGAGTTCGTTTTTAAGTGCAGACCATGAGGGGGAAGTTTTAGCACATCTGCATTTATGTATGTAATATTTTGTTACTATAATTATATTATTCATCAAAAACTCATCTTTTTTATTTTTGAGGATTACACCCGTCTGAATGTCATTATAAGAGAAGAAGTCCATTTCTATAGAACTAGAAGACAGCAAATCATGAACACATCTCCATATATTTTGGACAATTTCACAAGCATAAAATAGATGTTCTGTCGTTTCCACATTATTATCACACATTTGACAATTTTCTACTTCAAATTTGAATCTTTTTTTAATGAATTCATTTGATGGATATATGTTATTAATAGTTTTGAAATGTATCTCCTTATATTTTGGAGGAAGTGGAAATTTTAAATATTTTGTTCTTATCATCGATCTATCATATTTGCGGTTATTTTGGAGGAAGAAAGTGCTCCTAGTTTTTCCCGGGTAAATAGAGTCAACAAGGTGTTTTCTAATAAATTTATTATTACATTTGTTATTCAAAAAATCTACACACCCGATTTTAATTTTGGGCAATCTGGGGGTTGTTATGGTCGACAAGCTATTTTTCACTAGCTGAATAAGGGCACTTGGGATGTTTTGAATTACCTTTTTATAATCTGCCATGGAGCATTCAACATTATATTTATTAATAAATTCTTTCAGTTCAAAAAATTGACCATGATTGTCCATTAAATGTACAATAGACCATATATCTTTCTCCATCCAGTTTTCCATAAAAACAGACTTCCTCCTATTCAGTATGACTCTGTTATTCCATAAAGGAACATTATGAGGACTGAAATTGTGTTTGAAGACCATTTTCCATTGTAACAATATCTGCTGATGGAAAGTGGATAGTTTAATGGGCAATTTTGTAATTTCAAAATCACATGTTAGTAAAAATTGAATACCCCCCACTTTACTGAATATAAATGACGGGAGTGAAAACCATATGTCCTTTCCATTCTTTAAAAAAGACTGGAGCCATTTAACTTTTAACACTCCATTCATAATTTCAAAATCAATTGCCTTAAGTCCACCATCTTTATAGTCTTTCAACAAATCCTTCTTTTTGATGTAGTGATGTTTATTTTTCCAAATAAAATTGAAGTTTATTCTATTAATCTCCTTAATTTGTCTTTGAGAAATGGCTAAAGAATACGCAGGATAAATTAATCTAGAGAGTGATTCAAATTTAGTTAACATTGTTCTACCAAATAATGTTAAATCTCTTTGTAGCCAATTGTTTAATGTTCTTCTGCATTTATCAATATTGTTCTGAATATTATTTTTAATACTAGTGTCTGAGTCTTTAGAAATCCAAATACCTAGATATTTTACATCTGTCTTTACTGGTATACTACATATTGAGGAGTCAGGGCAGTTATGAATACTCATAAGTTCGCATTTACTCAGATTCAATCTTAGACCAGATGCTTGGGAAAATGTCTCTGTTATTTCTGAAGCTAATGGTATTTGTTCTTCATTTTTTAGGAATATGGTCGTATCATCAGCTAGCTGACTTATAATCAATTTGTTACTATTAATATCCTTCAATATTTGAATTTGTAACAGCTATAGTTAATAATTCTGTGACTGTAATGAATAGAAGAGGTGAGATGCTGCATCCTTGTCTAATTCCCCGTTCCACATTAAATCTAGGACATGTGCCTTCTGGAAGAGAAACACAACTGTTGATACCTGTATATAGCATTGTTATTATATCAATAAATTTATCTCCAAAACCAAACTGTTTTAAAGTATTAATAATAAATGTATGTTCCACTGAATCAAAAGCTTTATGGAAGTCTAAAAATAATATAAGAGCATCCTCCTCAATTAAGTGATTATATTCAATAAGATCCAGAACCAGGCGGATGTTGTTATGTATAGATCTACTTTTGAGAAAGCCAGATTGTGTTGGGCTAATGAACTTAGATAAACCTGTTTTTAATCTTGTTGCCAAAACTGTTGTCAGAATCTTGTAATCGGTGTTTAATAGTGTAATAGGTCTTAAATTACTTAAAATCTTCTTGTCTTTTCCAGGTTTTGGTATTAGTTTAATTACACCTTGTTTCATTGTTTCCATTAGTTCTTTTTTGTTAATACATTCATTAATAGCTTGGAGCAGCATTAGTTTTAAATCTTCCCAAAAGTGTTTAAAAAAAATTAGTAGTTAAACCATCTGGTCCTGGGGAGCGATCGGATGCCATTCTTTTAATTGCACAATCAAGTTCTGTAATTCTTAATTCCTCATCACATGTTTCTTTAAATTCTTTATCAATCATAGGAATCAGATTTTTTATTTTATTTAGGAAGGATGAAGCATTTTGTTCTGAATATGAGGACTTATACAGATTGCTATAAAAGTTGAAAACTTCTTTCGCTATTCTTTTAGAATCCGTGCACTCTGCACCTTCAATCATTAGACTATCAATTGAATTATATTCCTGTCTGCGTTTTTCCAAATTACAAAATAGGCCGTGTTCTTTTCTCCCTCTTCAATCCAACGGGCTCTGGATCTTATATATGCTCCTTTAGCCTTAGTAATATACATCTCATCTAGTTTAGTCTGCAGTTTGTTTATATTTTCTTTATCTTCTTCATTCCAATTAAGTTTACTATAGAGTAACATAAGTTCCTTGACCACAGATGTTTCCTTTTCTCTCTTTTCCATGTTTAATTTTTTACTAAATGTAATTGAATATTTTCTTATGCTGAATTTAATGTATTCCCATTTTTGGATCGGTGTGTCAATAGTATGATCATTTTTTATATCCAGAATCAATTTTTTTATTCCATCACAAAATTCTGTGTTCTTTAACAACTGGGAGTTAAATTTCCAGTAGTCTTTTGGTTTTTTATTATATTTTCTTTTTTCTAATTTAAGATTAATAATACAATGATCACTTAAAGGGCAATTAGCAATTGATGTTTCTGTTACATGTTCTGAGATTGAATCCGAGACAAGCCAGTAATCAATACGTGATCTACTTTGGCCGTTTGGTTTAAACCAGGTAAATTGTTTGACATCATTGTGTAGAAGTCTCCAGATATCAACTAATTTGTTATTGCTTCTAAATTCTTCTAAAATTGGATTTTTATATTCACTCGATAATTTCGAAGGCCATCTGTCTTTCCACTCGTCAGGAGTTATATTGAAGTCACCCCCAACCACTAAGTGATTAGTGTGATATTTTGCAATAAATTCTGCTATGACAGTTGATATCTGATGTAATAACATTCTATTTTTTTTTATCATTGTTATATCCGTAAATGTTGAACATTATTATAAGGTTATTATCAATTTCCAATACACAGGCTACCCAATGACCATCTTTATCCACTTTTTCACACAGAATCTTACCAGGACATCTATTGAAACATATTGCAGTTCCAGCCGAATGATTTGTTCCATGGCTAAAGAGGATTTTATCCCCCCATTGTTGTGACCAGAATTTACTCCTTTGACCCCCTAAGGCCATTTGAGCTGTAATGTAAATGTACAGAAGGATGTTTACCCACAACCATCATGTTAGCTCTGCTCTGCCCCACTAAACTAAGCCCAGTTGTCAACAGCCCTCTTGAAAGCACACACTTTAGACTTAAGTCGACACAAAACATAAGCTGTGTGTACATTTCAATAAATATGACCACATATAAAACACTACTCGCCAACAGTCGTGTAGCTAACGTAAATGGTAGCTTAAGCTAACCTTAGCATTGACACTGACAGGTTCATGTAGCTCGGTGCTAATAGCATAGAACAGCTCGGCTCTGTGAAAACAGTGCATAAAGTCATTCTGAATAACGTTGTATAAAATTGAATTCATCCTTACCTTGTACAGAGTGGTCCAAAGCAGCATTATTCTGAGTCCCAGCGAAAAACTGTCCGAGTGCAGCTGAGCTTTTCCTCCTAAAGCAGGAGTGTTTCAGAAGTCAACCTGACCGACATATGTTAGGAGGAAGAACACAATTAAACTGTTGTATATGTTATGAATTAAACTGTGCTGTATATGCCAAGTACATATTTGAAAAGTGAAGCACCCTCCCTTTGCCCTTTTTTCAGTGTGTTTCCATTTGTTTCCTTCCTCCTGGAGGTTCAACTGACGGAAAACCCGTCCGTTAACAGAAGACCAAATCACTCTATTCTAAAACTAATTCACTGGAACTGAATACTCAGTCCTGTTCCTAACAGAAGTTCAAAAACTCACAGTTGGAGTGAAAAAAGCAGAGTTGGGTCAGGCCGTCTTCAGCAGCTTTTCCATGGGTACACACAGTAAACACACGGGCTGTTCTCCACAAGAGCCCACAAGCTTCTACACCCTTTTCCGTCCTTCTAGAAGGTTCGGCCTGTTTTTCCACCGGCAGAAATTATCTACTTATTTCTATCCCCTTCAGAAGCTCTTGTTTTCTTATTAAATGCTCTGTGGTCAGGCACATCTGTGTTGTTGACCTACTTCCACACACACTGGCTCATTTGGGGTCTTCTTCTCCCTTCTTCTGTTTCTTCTCAGTTCGGTAGTTCTCAGCTGTGCGGACACCTGCCCAGACTGTGTGTGCCAACGGTCACATAAGCAGGGCCCGCTCCAGGAAGAAAACAAACAGAGGATCCCTCTACAAAACATGTACAAATGACTGAATATGGGAATCCCTGTGGCGGTGCATCCAGGAAGGCTAAAACTAGAGCTGCACAATTAATCAAAACTTAAACTTACAAGAAATACTGCTTTGATATTTACCCTTAAAAATTATTGACAACTTGGCATTTATGTCAGTCACAATATGTCAAATAACAAAATGTCAAGTTCTACAAGCTGTAGATGTGTCCTGATATTTTTATATGTCTATTTAAAAAAAAGGAAAAAGATAGAAAAGAATTATTTAATATAATTATAAATTTAATATAATATAATTATAAATTTAATATAATATAATTATAAATTTAATATAATTTTAAATTTGATATAACATAATTACAAATTTAATATAATCTTAAATTTAATAATATAATTATGAATGTAATATAATTATAAATTTAATATAATATAATTACAAATTTAATATAATTTATTTGGTTTAAACACACAAAACATACCTCCCATGCATTTATCCATTCACCCCTATTAAGTATACATTATGTACTATTATGTATAAAAAAAAAAGCATTAAAACAAGAAAAAGAAAAAAAAAAAAGCATTCTCTATTTCTATTCTAGAATGTGGATGACGTAATTTTGACGCACACCCAAAAGGACAGCACGCCAGCGCAGCGACCCTCACCCACGCTCACCCACACACGCACGCAGGCACGCACGCACGCACAACCCCTACTTGGAGTCGACACGCCTCCAGGGGCGGGTGAGTTTTGTTTTCCTACCAACCAAGCCTCAACAGAACCCATTGGCCCCGCCCCCTTCGGCGTATGCCCCTGGGGACGTACTGACACGCAACCGCCCGTGGCCCCCCCTACGCCTTGCCAGCCCAGCCCGCACAGCACTGGACCAGGGATGATTACGTTCTTCCAGACGTGGGCGGAGCCTATCACCCAACCACCCCCTCGATAGGACCGTTGGCCCCACGCCCTTCCGCTCGCACCCTGAGCACCATGCCGACCAGGTAACGCAGCGTAGTGCCACATTGCTAATGCCAGTACGCCTGACCATAGGGGTTCCCACCTGGACTCGTACCCACAACATTTGCTTCGCGAGACATGAGCTTAGACCACTGAACCAACGCGCTGCCCCACCCATTGGAAGCTCGGTACTGTATTTAACCCTTATACAAATTACGTCACGCCTCACCCCTCCCACCCCCAAAATGCGTTCTAAAAGAACGTTCTAAAAAAAAAAAAAAAAAAAAAAAAAAAAAAAAAAAATATTGACAGCCCGCCTTGGAAATGAGTAAACGCCTCAAATCAAGTCAAATAAAGATAATAATAAATAAAAATAAATAAAATAAATAAAGATTGACGTAGCCAATCGCGGAAGAGCCTTTCTAGCCAGAGGCAAGGGTACGTGCAAATTCATGTCTTTGCAAACGGGAGGAAATACCGGATTTAGACCAAAGAAACTTTCTCATTTTCATCAACACTTACTATTATGTTGGTCCTCCATAACTTTTCCCCTCACAAATCTTATACAGGGTGTCCCATAAGTCTCCATACATAGGAAAAATAAACGTTTCTTGACATAAACCATTTTGATTTCTAGAATATGCTCTATATGACTGCCATTTTGTCGGGAACACATTTCAATGTGTGTCCTCCACTGCTGAAGAAATAAAAAGAAATACATGTTAGAACTATGGAATGGATTACGTCTCCTATGTATGGAGACTTATGGGACACCGTGTGTAAGGAAAAACCGGAACATATGTTTCAAACGTAAGTCGTTGTTTTTAAAGAATTGGGTTGATTACTGAACACTGCTTGTCTGTCGGTTGTTTAACAGGGAAGGTCACTTATTTACTTAGAATGAATTTTGGTTGGAATATAAAACTCCGGTACTCCCTACTGAATATGCAGTCGTGTTTGATTCTATCCCTTCAGGTTTAAAACCTTTGCTACCTTCTACTATTAGTCCTTCAACCATTAGCCCTCAAACTGCACAATCAGAATTATACACAGGAAATTTACAAAAAAAAAAAAAAAAAACTAACAATAAATGCATTAGAGAAGTGATTGAAAGGGATACAATTTGTAAGCCAGCTTCCATCTTTTTTTGGAGTAATTCATATTCTGATGTGGAATGGGAAAAGGTATGGTTATTACCAAGGAAGTGTTTCATTTCCAATAAAGTGACAGAGGCGTCTTTAAAACTGTTCCATAGGTGTTATCCAACTAATTCAGCTCTGATTAAGTAGAAGATCAGTGTCGACCCTTTTTGCTCATTTTGTCATAATTCAGATGAAACATTAACTCATTTGTTTTGGGAATGTGCCTTTTGTTCAACTTTTTGTTGTGATATCAATCTTTTTTTTTTTTTTTAAATAGAAAGCTGGATATTTCTTTTAACTTCAAAATTGAAGATATTTTATTTGGTTTCTTTATTACTGATTTGCCTGTTTGGAAATCGTTTATTCTTAATCTCATTTCCTTCTTAGCTAAATTTCATATACATACAAGCAGGTCTGCCAATCAGAAACCCAGCTCTGTGGTCTTTAAATCTTATTTGAAATCCTATCTAGACACACTTAACTTTTGCACTAACCCCAAAGCTGTGAAGACTAAAGCCTTATGTGAAGAGTTTAAGTTGTAATCTATTTTTTTCTTTTTATTCCTTTACTTTTATTTAATTTACTTACCTATTTATGTAATTGTATTTAATTTCTTCCTGCCTCACTTCAAGCATATTTTTTTTTCTCCATGCCATGTTCTGGCCTATGTGTATATGGTATTTTATAAGTAAAGTATGAAAAAAAGGAGAAAAATGAAAAAAATAAAGAAATAAACATTTAAAAATTCAAAAAAAAAAAAAAAAAAAAAAAAAAAAAATATATATATATATATATATATATATATATATATATATATATATATACACACACACACACAAAAGTGTCTTTCATTTTGAGGTCAACAGTCAACTAATAACCCTACACCAAACCTAATGCCACTGGAATAAACCTACTTTTCACATGACTGTAACCGAATATTTCATATTAGTTTGGGCTTTGATCCAAGTTTATGACCAGTGCGGTGCTTCTGTTTGGCTACAATAATGGTTTACGAGGGCCTTAAGCTCTCATTGCTGGCTCAAAGGAGTCACAACATCAACTCAACATTTTCAGTATAAAAAAAAATGGAAAAACACATTTACAACAGCCTTGAACTAAATAATTCAGGCTTTTATGTACATGACAATAAACAGCATTAGATTTAAGTCCAAATTAGAAATATTGCATCTTTTTAAAACAAACATCTGTTTGGGTTTGAATTCATGTTTTGACACTTAAATCTAATGGTATGATTGTTCATTTCCATATTTTGAAGTTTAACATGAGACTGAACTCCAAAATAATTAGTTTACTATTTCAACAAAAACTTCCAAAGGCAATAATTAAATCAGTGGTATCTGGTGGCAAATATTTGATCCACAAGCACCAGGCTCATTGATTCCAAAGTAATTAACTATACAATAAATATACAATAGATGTAAACAATGTGAAAAACCAAAAAAGTAGGACATACCTCTGCAGAAAGTTATTTAATTCAATCAAAATCTTGCAATGAGAAAAAAAATAACAAATAAAAAAATGTAGTATCCAATTTGTACATGTCTGCTCCAGAAACTACTGGGTTCATCCATGGCCGACGCTCTACGCTTCATCCAGGTTTCATGAATATATGTGCAGTGGATATTCAGAGAAATAAATTAACAAGCAAATGGAGAGAAAATAACATCTTCATAGGACTTAAAAATATGGCAGACAAAAACAGATTTAACATGAACAAAACATTATGATGAGCAACTCGGCGGTGCAGTGGTTAGCACTGGTGCCTCACAGACAGAAGGTCCTGGGTTGGATTCCAACACCGTTGATGGGGGGTGGGACCTTTCTGTGTGGAGTTTACCTGTTCTCCCCGTGTCTGCGTGGGTTCTCTCCAGGTACTCCGGCTTCCTCCCACCATCCAAAGACATGCACCGATAGGTTAACTGGTTAATCTAAATTGCCCACAGGTGTGAATGTGACAGTGATTGTTTGTCTCTATATGTTCAGCCCTGAGATGAACTGGAGACTTGTCCAGGGTGTACCCCGCCTTCGCCCCTGTGTAGCTGGGATAGACTCCAGCGACCCTAGTGAGGATAAAGCAGGTTCAGAAAATGAATGAATGAAAACATTATGATGGGCAATGAAGGCCACAATTTCATCTCATTTATATTCAGGAATGAATGTCATTTTAGCAAAATTGTGTAAAAGTTATTCTTAAAGCAGCGAGCTAATAATTAAAAACCATTTCACGATACAGTCTGAAACCACAGACGTCAACAGGGTAACTGCTGATCCAACTAAATAATCTGTTACAGTGCTGTGTAAAAAGTTGGGCATTAAATCGTATCACCAACAGATATGACACAATTAAAGAAAAGCAGTTTCTGTGAATTACAGGCTTGTTATTTTAACCAGAATAAAAGCCAGGGATTGTAGTTTTGTCCTCCGTGAAGCTGTGGCAGCAGCTCAGTCAATGTGAAACCGCAGAGAAGTTGTTCATCTGTTTGACTTTTCCTTCAGTTCATCAGCATGAGCTTCTCCTCGCAGACAGATGGGAAAGCACCACATTCCTCTTTATCCGCCTTCAAGCGACTTTTAAAAACTCACTTTTATAAACAAGCATTTCATTAAATCAGGACAGTGTAGTGTGTGTGTGCATATTTGTGTATGGAGGTTTGTTTCCATCTATATTGTCTGTGCGTTGCTGTATTCAGTGTTGGTTGTGGGTCTGTCTTAGGGGTTGTTTGTGACATATGTGACCATGGTGTTCGTTCCGTGTGTGTTGTGCCAGAAAGTTTGTATCTGTATGTTGAAACTGTTTTCTTATTCTTGTCTTTCCTATTTGTTCTTATCTATGTCTCCTTTATGTGAAGCACTTTGTAACATGTTGTTTTAAAAAGTGCTATATAAATAAAGCTTGACCTACTTACTTACTACAGTGTTGACCATTCAAACAAAACGGACACTATTGTGGTTGCATGTCATGTCAGTTTAGCCAGTCCAGAGAATGCCCCTTCAAGCTTTGAACACAAACAAGAGAGAAAAAAGAAATCAAATATGAGTGATGTATGAGGAAAGATCTGGTACAACGCTGTCTGACTGAACACATAAGACGGAACACAAGGCAGGGGTCGGGGTTTCAAACAGTGTTTCCCACCAAATCTGAGAGCTCAGTCTGGACTGTACAGATGGTTTCTGACCAGTTCCTCCTTCTCTTCCTACTTGCTGGCCGGCGCAGGGGGTTTGGCAGGAGTTGTGGTCTGGAAAAATGGCCCCTCTCCATTTTCCTCACCCATTCCCCTAGTCAGACTGAGAGAATAGTAAAAGAAGAAGGGATGACAGAGACAGAGACATGAAGCGAAGGAGGGGGGTTAGACAGGCAGTTAGAAACACATGCAGAGAACAGAGCGGAGGGAGAAGATTCAACATTCCTTTTATTGTCACTGTATACACAGAGCATACACAATGAAATTCTGATGTGCTTGTTAAAAACCAGTCAGTGTATCTTTTGGTAATTGGATTTTCTTTTCAGAAACAAAAGGAAAACTAGTGGGTAACTGATTTTCATTTTAAAACAGACAAATTAAAATGGAATTTCAAGGTGTTTTTCTTTTTCAGTGTCAAAACAGAGAAACCAAATTTAAAAAACAGATTGATTTTCATTTTCTTTCAAGTAACAAAAAAGAAAGTCCAGAAGTGTCTAACAATATTAATTTTCCTAATTTCATTGTACACACAATGACAATAAAGGCTACTCTATTCTATTCTATTCTATTCTATTCTATTTGTTCATCTGGCTGTTTCTAATCTGTCTGTACATTTCAAAACCAGCAAAACATCAGTTTCACATCAGTTGCTCCTTTACTGTACTGTATCTTGGTTGCTTCCCAGACAAACTGGATTCAGACAATGTTTATCTCCTAAAGATTCTGTTGACATCAGCTAAAAGAGTCACAGCAAAATGCTGGCTACAGAAAGAGCCACCCGCAACAGGCTTTTTTATTTCTATCGCAGAAAACATTTGACTGATGGAACAGCTGACTTTTACCCTGCGGCTCCAGGAGGAGCCCTGAAAAAGGCGCTGGAGAAAATGGACAGACTTTACAAACAGTGACAGTACTAGTTAATAAAAGCATTTGATGTTGTATGCATGTTTGATGTTATAATCGCCATATCTAGACCTCAATTTCATGTTCTTGTTTTGTAAAACTAAAATGTTTATAAAAGTGTCAAAAAAAAACCCCACAAAAACAAACAAACAAAAAAAACCATTTTTGGGTGGGTTTGTGCTCACCGTTAACATAAAGCCTGGATGGATCTTGGCAGTGGTCACTTGTTTCTGATGACTCGGATACAGAAGCAGTTTGTACTGAAGAAAAGAAGAGATGCATTATTCACATAAATCACAAGTTAATGTCAAACAAGTGACGGTCTGGCAAAGCTCCCACCTCACCTCTTTTGTTGTGTGGCTTCCCAGTCCGGCTGCTCCCAGCTTCCCTTGGTTCACATACTGACGGTTAATGCTGCACCAGACATGACAATCTTTTAACTGGACTTCATTATAAGATGATTTGGTGGATTGTGACTTGATTGAAGTTAGAAAAAAGTGACATCAAAGCTCCTGACTGAAATGTAAAGTGGAGTACTCACTACCTGAAGGCTTGAACTTCTGTGGCAAACAATAGAGGGTCTGCACGTGACGTCAGCGCTAGCGGAAGTCACCGCAGTTCCACCCACTGAGTGGCAAAGAGAGGGAGATGAGTGACAGCGTTGGCTTCAATCCTGTCTAAACTGAAGAACAATATTTAATTAAAAATGGAGAAAGAGCTGTTGTGTGATTGATTGTATGAACAGGTTCTTAAAGCAGTCGGAGCTATCGTTTTACAGACACCCAAAGACAAAGAAAAGAGAAGGAGATGGATCCACAAATCCAGGAAACCAAACCTAGATCTGTGGATCCTGTTTGCTGTCAGCTAACATTCATTGATGCTGTATTTCTGGGTAAAATTACACCTTAAATGACCTATTGTTTTGGCTAACGTTCCTCCTTAGTGCAGCTCTTGGTTTCATGATCATATCTTTCATGGTTTTTGTCTTCATTTTGTGATTGTGAACCTTGTGCTCCTACATGATTAGTAAACTAACTGAAACTGAGGCCAACCTAGTTTTACAAATACAGGGGAACTGGAGAATAAAGCTACGATGGAGTATTAGGACCACAGAAGAAAAGAAAAACACTTGTGACTACGAGTATAAAGTCATAAAACATCGATATAAAACCCGTAATTTTATGAGAATAAAGTCGAATACAAAAAGAATCACAATGTTATGAGAATAAAGTTGTAGTTACAAAAAGAACTCAGAAAAATGTCATTCGTTTATGAGATTAAAGTCATATTCCAACAATAAAACCACAATATTACAAGAATAATGTCGCAATTTAAAAACAGGTGGTGTAAATCTGCTAATTTCCCAGAATCCAGTGGTGCCCTGCTGGTCCACAGCAGTAGTATCTGTGTTGGATAAAGGACTGGATCTGAACTAGACTCAGTAAATCTGGGCCCTAGTTTTGGAGCCTTTGGATCAGCTGGTTCTGGGCCCTAGTTTTGGACCCTGGTTGTCAGTCATGATGAAACCATGTATATTTGCTTCATGTAAAAATAGCGCTGATCCCCTCCACCCTGGATGTCCGGATACTCCATTTCTGTCCACATGTCAGTGTTCATGGACCACTTGTTCTTTGGCCGCTCGTACAGATCCATGTCCAGTCCAGTTGTCCTTCATTTAATTTCAGATTTCACATTTTCCCGCTCTGGCTGTGTTTACTGCTATACTCCGTCATGTTGAGCAGGTTGGTTTAAGACACTCAGTCTGACTGAGAGGGGCGTGGCCTGGGGGAGAAGTGATGTATGTGCAGACCCTCTATACTGTAGGAGCTCCAGGTGGTGGCGCTGGTGTCGTTGCTACAAAGAACCATAATGCTGTTCATTTATTGTTACTTCTCTGATGTTCGTTTTCTCTTTCTAGTAACAAAAAAGAAAGTTATTACCTGACAGAAATGGAAAAATGGACCAAAAATGCCTGTCTTTTTCATTTTCTGAGACCGGATGTTGTCATTTTCAAGGAAAGAGCACGAATACCTAGGTCACAAAGATTCTTAAAAACGATGGGTTTGTACAAAATCTGGACATCGTAGACATGCCCCCTCCACTAACGTCTACAAACTCCAGATTTCATATGACCTGGAAAATTTGTACATTGTGTAGCTGTGTTTACTCTCATTTTTGTACAGTGGAATGACTTTTACTATTTTCATTTTATTTGGGAAATGACCTGAATGGAATGATAAGTTACAGATATGGGTTAGAGGTTTTGCAAAGTGATTTATGACTCTTTTAACAATCATGTCAATATCATGACAGTCAGTGGATAGCTTACTTTTGCACTTTAGAACAGTGTTTATCACCTCCTGCTCATTTGTTGCACACAGAAAAATTGAATATGGATTCCTTTTAATGGTTTCATTACACTGGTCATCACCTTGGTTGGGAATATCTGCAGCCAACTCCAGGCACACATTTACAAAAAAAACACTTAAAACGGTTGACTATGTTATTCATGCTGTGATTTACACTATTTTTATCAATAAAGTAGTCAGAATATGTTGCTTTAGTCGGTCCTTGTTTAATTAAGTTGTTCAATATATTCCAAGTTCCTTTTATATTATTCTTACTTTCATATAATAATTTATTATAATATTGCTTTTTGGTAGTTCTGATTATGTTTGTTAATTTATTTCAGTAAGTCATATCTTTGTTCTACTTCTTTAGTTTTTAACTTAATGAACGATTTATAGAGATTATTTTTCTTTTTACAAGCATTTGTTATTTCTTTAATAAGCCATGGGTGTTTTTACTTTCTTTTTCTTTATGCAGAGTTCTTTGGCAGGGCAGTGTGTGTTATACAGAGAAATAAATACATCTAAGAAATTACCATATGCACTCTCCACGTCTGATTCCCAGTAGACTGTACTCCAATCCTGGAGCATTAGACTGTTGTTAAAGGCATTGATCGTTTCTTCGGTTCTTATTGGTTTACAGATAATTTTCATGTCTTCTTTCCTTTTCTTTATGTCACAGTCAAACAGAGTGAAAACAGGGAAGTGATCAGTGATGTCACATATAAGCAGGCCACGGGTGGTTTGATTTCCCATGATGTTAGTGTAGATATTGTCTAGAAATCGTGGCACCGTGTGATGTTATTCTGTTTGGTTTAGTTATTGATGGATAAAGGGACATACTGTACATTATGTCCAAGAAGTCAGCTATAGTTTTTAGTTTAGTTTCTTTTACAAGAGAAAATTGTTTCTCCATCCATTCACTGAAAAGTTCAATACTTGAACCAGGTGATCGATATACGAAGCTTAGAATTACATTTTTCTTCATTTCATTGTGGATCTCTACAGTCACACATTCCATCGTTTCATCTATTTCTAATGTCATCTCTGTTAAGACCATACATTTTACTGATTTATGAATATATAGTGCACCCCTACCCCCCATTTTCTTTCTTCTGTTCATATATCTCGATTCATAATCCTCCAGACAAAAGTCAATACCTTTATCAATGTCAAACCAGGTTTCTGAAAAGACAATGAAACTGAATGGATGAGTGTTGTTGAAATATACTTTGATGGAATTAAAATTTTTATACATACTTCTGCTATTAAAATATATGATTGACAACTTACCTACTGATTTAATATCATTTTCATACTGCTCTTGGGTGAAATAATTGCAATCCGTTGCTATGGTAGAAAGAAAGTTATTATCAGGATCTATCTCTGGATGTGGATCCATTGTAGTTTCAATGTAGTCCAGTGTTTTTTTGACTTTGGCATTAGTTCTCTTCTTTTTATCTAAACAGCATCTGTGTGGTCCTCGTTAATATAGATTTTCGTACCTCAGAGGCATTTGGCTCTCTGTAGTATCTCGGATTTATCCTTGAACTTCTGAAGCCGGACTACAATGGGCCTTGGTCTGTCTCCTTTAGGTTTTCCAGCACGGTGAGCCCTCTCCATCTCAACATCCTTCTGGAACTGGAACTTCTCACTTCAAAGCTTTTTCACTTTTAGCTCTGTGTCCATCCAGCTTTCTCCAGGCGACTCTGCAACGCCATCTATCATCAGGTTGTTTCTCCTGGACTGAGACTCCAGATACTCTATTTTATCAGACACGACCAGCATACTGTCACATACCTTGAACCAGTCTGCCTGGGTGGTGTTACTCTGTTGTTTTGGATTGCCCAACTGTCTCTTTGTATCATCCACATCCTTCTGTGTAAATTGCAGACTGATTTTTAGCTTACCGGCCGACAGGCCATAAGCTATTGTCGTCATGTGGCGTCTGTCATCTGTTACAAAAATTTCAGTCGTCTTCTCCGAAACTACTGTAGCGCCCCTTTGCTCTTCATTGCTTTGACAGGGGTAGCTAACCTGGGTTCTTGTTAAGTATGTAATCTCTTACAATATTAATGATTATTTAAACTATGGTTCTATTTTCTTTTTTATACTATTTATAGTGCAATGTAATTTAATATACTTTTTAAAAACATTTACCCTTGAAATGAACCCTTTTCTAAACACTGTGAGCCAAGCCCGGATTAACCATATGGGCAACTGGGCAATTGCCCAGGGGCCCGCGACCTCTGAAGGGCCCTGGGTAGCTCGGGCATAACGAAAATATCTGGTTATCTTTTGCTTATAAATGAAACTGTCCGCTGCCCGGAGCCATTGCACTGCACAGAAACCCTGCTCCTGCTGTCTGTGACCGTGAGCTGAGACCCTCTCCTCATTGGTCAGTCCAAAAAGCGAATCAGCGGTGACGCAAATCAACGTGCGTGCACTGAGCGGGATGTGAGACGTCAAGAACTACGCGACATACGCGAACCAAACATTGCAAACATGGAGAAGCAGCTAAGTGGGAAGTTTAGTATTGGTCAGATAAGTATTTCTTTGAGAGAAATTGACGGTTTTCCAGATGTTTATAGCAGTGGCGATTTCTCATAGACTGCAAGGGAAGCCCGGCTTCCCCTAAAATTATGAAAATTAAATGGTTAAATATGTTCGGTTGTGTTGACATTTTATTGACTACAAATGTGTTAAAACACGTTCATCTCAAAGATGAGTTCGTTCAAATCAGCTTTATCACAAACCAACGGACGCGATGTTGGTCACTTCTCATACATTCCCGTTGCGCTGTTTACTCCTCCATCTCTGCTCAGTGCATGTGTCTGCAGACTGTGTCCGTCTCTGGGCTTCAACGGGACTGAATGGAACAGTTTTTTTTCATTGCGTCAAAACTGGACGGTAATTGGATAAATGCCACGATGTTGTCCCGCCCCCGGACACCGGGTGTCTCTGCGGGTGAATGGAGCTGTGGGCGGAGCTCGAACGGGTATGCCAGAATCCCACGTGCTGATTGGAGGATCGGTCGAAAGGCTGAATCCCGTTTGACTGACAGCTGTTTTCAGATCTACTCCTTCACTGACACAGTTCATTTTAATACCGTCACACATTCTGCTGGGAAATCAAGAGAGAAAGTACTACGAAATTACTCGTTCATTTTTTGCACTGTAAATAAAACACACTCATTGGACTTCCTTGTTTCAATTGAACATAGTTTCAGTGTTTTCTTGTTTCAGTTCCATAATTTAATCATTTCTTGTTCAAGTTTAATATCGTTTTGTAGATAGTTAAATCAATCAAACTGTCGGCTAGGTCGGAGTGAAAGGAGCATCTGTTTAAAAAGGCTGAAGTCTGACACCCACAACACACTGGGCCAAGG
Source organism: Sphaeramia orbicularis (assembly GCF_902148855.1). Lineage (NCBI taxonomy): Eukaryota > Metazoa > Chordata > Actinopteri > Kurtiformes > Apogonidae > Sphaeramia > Sphaeramia orbicularis. Next base: position 33,477,527 of record NC_043962.1, on the reverse strand, counting down.
CAATCTAAGCAGCCTAGCTCTGCTGGATATTGAGAGGACACTGGTCCAGTCCCTGAAAAAGACGCCTACTTGGTACGATAAGGTTACTGAGCATTTTCTTAATTCTTTTTTTTTTTTTTTATGTAAGCAGACAGTGAGCTTCCCCTGTCTAAAAGACGAGCAGCCGGCACTGGTTTATAGTATTTAGTATATGTAGTATTTAGTATTAAAATGTTTAACCCTTGCCTTGACATGCCTTGAATTGTGATGTGTTTTCTGTTTAAAAGTTAAACTGGGACCAAAATGTTTATTTTAGCAGATTATACTGCATTATATTTATTTTTTCCTTGTGGTGGCTCCATGAAAATGTTGAGATATGTTTATTGTTGAGAGAAAGCAGATTTCAAGATGTTTACATTGCACTTACTTTAACTCTCTTGTTGAATTCTGAGGTGACAAGGGGATTTCTGTTTAAAATTCATATCTGATTCTATCAGATTATGTTTGTGTTTTGTCTGTGGGCTTTTTCTGACGATTCAATACATTTGTGTTGGCAAAAAGTGTTGTTAAATAAATACTGGATACTTTGGAAATGGTTTATTTATTTTTTGTGAAAATGGAGGACACTTCCCTCTCTTTCTAATGTAGTGGATCAATTTTAGATTATACTGATGATGATGTGTTTTGTTTTCATGTCATCATATGCAAGTGAGTGGCCTTGACAAGAGGCTATAGTAGTGCACTTATAGTTCTACGAGCATTTACACATTTGTACATCAAAATGCAATTGATAATAGTTAGATATTGGAGTATGGGGTATGTTTACATATATTCCTGGAATTTATTCTGTATTTTGCCAGATTATAGGGATCCTGGGGTTGTGATGATGGGGCCCTTGAATATTGTTGCCCAGGGTACAATGAAGTGTTAATCTGGCCCTGCTGTGAGCACTTTAACCACACTGTATGCACTTGAAATCTTCCCTTTACAATGCAAAAACACACACACAGTTTATAAGGGCTGTGCAGGCCTGTGCGCTGCAGCCTAAAACCAAATGGCCTCTTTACCTCATCGGGCAATAAAAAAACAAAAAGGTACCTGTATCACCAGCTCCCGAGAAATGTTAATCCCTACGTCCAGGGAAAAGGAAATCCAGAATCCGGTAATCGGCAGTCCTCCTGTCCGTCAGCTCCATTGTTGCTGTGGGCTCAGTCTGGGTCCTCCGTATATTCTGCAGTTAGCGGTTAGCTAACCTGCTAGCTTAGTCCGTCCATAGCTAGCCACATGCAGCTAACTTACTGAGGTCGCAGTCTGTGTTTTTTAACGTTGGACTTCTAGTCGAAGTGCTGTTACAACACAGTCTCTCACCATTAAAGTCACGTTTGTGATCTGTCCGACCACTTTCCCGAACTAAACTGGTGTTCTTTTCTTCCTGAATACACTGTCTGTGTTATTCCATATTCTCATACACGCACGCGGCCGTCGTCTTCACCAGGTTTTCTCTCTTCTACTTCCTGTTTCCTGTTCCCCTTGACCCCGAACTATTCTCCAAGCTCATAATACACATAACATAAAATATACATTTTCATTACTTTTTAACAAAACATAAAATATTTGCGCAACTTTCCCATATTATTATTATTTTTAATTAAGTATTTTAACAAACACTTTGCATTTAACATCCTGTAAACAATACAATGCATGAACTCAACAAAGTTACATACCTTTTCACAAATACATGATCTTTTTAATACTCCCACACTGAAATAGTTTTAATTTTTAACCCTTTGTATTCCACTTATGAACTTAGGTATTTATGTATTTATGCTTTTTTTTTTTTTTTTTTTTTACTTTTTAACACACACCCATCCCCTTATTTCCATCGGGCTACACTACAATTCCAATTGACTTCAAACTTGGTATACAGCTTCTTTATGATGATGTCAACAAAAGTTAGTGAAATTATTTGGACCTGGATCTGATTCTGGATTTGGTGCCACTTTGAAAAATGTCCCCATTATCAGAGATAGGAACTGGATGGATGCAGTAACTCAGTAAATCTAAATGATATCCAGTGTAAATTTCTCCAGTCCAGCCCTGATGGGGAGATGACCCAAACATAATGTCCACATGCTGATCAGGATCTTCTTCTGGATCTGGAACTGACACAAAATTTAACATGGGCTCTTATGGGGAAAACATTTCAATCGTCTTTTTCTCTGAAACTCCAGTTCTGATTGACTTCAAACTTGGTATACAGCTTCTGTATGATGATGTCAAAACAAGGGATTGAAATTATTTTGATCCGGATCTGATTCTGGATTTGGTGCCACTTTGAAAAATGTTCCCATTATAACAGACAGGAAGTGGATTGATCCAATAAATCAGTATCAATGATATCAAATTGGAATTTGAATTTTTTACAGATCTGATTGGAATATGACCAAAACATGGGCTATTTCTGCAATAGAATAAACACACAGAACTGGATGAGAATAAATGGATCTGGATACATTTCCCAAAGCTTTGAGTAAAAAAAAACACAAAAAAACAGTCCAATTCTGTAAAAATGAAAATGTTTACATGTACAAGCTGTACTTGAACAGAACATGAACAAATATGAACGACCTCAACATTCTACAGAACGGTCAGTGCAATGTTACCAATATCCTGCCAGTTTATCATTTACACATGCATGTTCTAACTCACAGATCACAGTGGATCCACAAACACAAAACATGTAATAACAGACAGAATATTATTCAGATTCCACATCCTTCTCTAAAGACATTTCAGTTTGTTCATATTTGCTCTGGTTCACAGTTTTTGTAAAAGGGTTAGTCTAAATGTAAACATTGTGTAATTTGGCTTTTTTTTTTTTTACACTAAATGAAAAGAGGAAAATGAGTGTTTTTCATTATTTATAGGTTCTTATAATAGTATTTTACTGGTCTGACCCACTTTAGATTGAACTGACTTAAAACGACTTTAACATCATTGATTGTTCATATCTTCAGTATAATTTTTGCATTTCACACATTGATCCCAGAGGCCGGACTGGACCCTTCAGCGGGCCAGGTTTGGCCCCCGGGCCGCATGTTTGACACCTGTGCACTAATCTATCAATACATGTAGAGGAACTGAAGTAGTTGGATCAGTGACAGTGGATGGAGACATTTGGTTTATGTTCAGTTCATGATATATTTTGCTGGAAAAGTCACATTTTCCTTTTTTTTTTTTTCCTGATTTCATCTAATAAGGTTTGACTTTACTTTTATGAACATCTACATGAATTAAATGTAGGAAAATACTTGCTTTACACTGAAAAATGCAGAGGATAATGTTTTAATAAATGGTGATGAATCACTGAGGAAAGGTTAAATGTAAATGAAATTGATGACAGAATTACTTTCTTTGTGTTCCTTTTAAATTTAAGGCTGAGATAATTAATATATAATTAATATTCTCTAGTGGGAAAGTGATTGTTTTGAAGTGATCGTGGGTCCTGGTCTGTGGACCTGGTTCTGGCCTTTGATTCTGATCTGTAGTCCTGTTGTGGGGTTCCAGTCTGTGCTCTGTGACCTGGTCCTGGTCCTGATCCTCTGTGGTTTCTCCTACAGATTGAGGCTCTGAAACTCTTCTCTCAGGCTGAACTGGTTTCCTGGTTCCTGGAACACAGAAACAGCAGCAGAAAACTCAGCGTCCACGTAAGTAAAAGAAACTAAGCCGGCCAAAACCAAAGACACATTCATACAGTTACACAAAAGATGACTGACTGCAGGGTTAGTGGTAGCTCACAGGAACACACTGTTTATCCCACCCCCTTTAATACAACACTAATTAGATCAATACAAGAAGTCTACACACAAATATGTGTATGTGTGTGTGTGTGTGTGTGTGTGTGTATATATATATATATATATATATATATATATATATATATATATATATATATATATATATATATATATATATATATATATATAGTACAGGCCAAAAGTTTGGACACACCTTCTCATTCTTCGCATTTTCTTTATTTTCATGACTATTTACATTGTAGATTCTCACTGAAGGCATCAAAACTATGAATGAACACATGTGGAATTATGTACTTAACAAAAAAGTGTGAAATAACTGAAAACATCTCTTATATTCTAGTTTCTTCAAAGTAGCCACCCTTAGCTCTGATGACTGCCTTGCACACCCTTGGCATTCTCTTGATGAGCATCAAGAGGTAGTCACCTGAAATGGTTTTCACTTCATAGCTGTGCCTTGTCAGGGTTACTTAGTGGAATTTCTTGCCTTATTGATGGGGTTGGGACCATCAGTTGTGTTGTGCAGAAGTCAGGTTGATGCACAGCTGACAGCCCTATTGGACAACTGTTCGAATGCATATTATGGCGAGAACCAATCAGCTAAGTAAAGACAAACGAGTGGCCATCATTACTTTAAGAAATGAAGGTCAGTCAGTCTAGAAAATTTCAAAAACTTTGAATGTGTCCCCAAGTGCAGTCGCAAAAACCATCAAGCGCTCCAACGAAACTGGCTCACATGAGGACCGCCCCAGGAAAGGAAGACCAAGAGTCACCTCTGATGCTGAAGATAAGTTCATCTGAGTCACCAGCCTCAGAAATCGCAAATTAACAGCAGCTCAGATCAGAGACCAGATGAATACCACACAGAGCTCTAGCAGCAGACACATCTCTACAACAACTGTTAAGAGGAGACTGCGTGAATCAGGCCTTCATGGTCAAATAGCTGCTAGGAAACCACTGCTCAGGAGAGGCAACAAACAGAAGAGATTTATTTGGGCCAAGAAACCCAAGGAATGGACATTAGACCAGTGGAAATCTGTGCTTTGGTCTGATGAGTCCAAATTTCAGATCTTTGGATCCAACCGCCGTGTCTTTGTGCGACGCAGAAAAGGTGAACGGATGGATGCTACATGCCTGGTTCCCACCGTGAAGCATGGAGGGGGAGGTGTGATGATGTGGGGGTGCTTTGCTGTAGAGGTAAGATCTTAAGCCCAAGCCCGAGTCCGACCCGACCCGAATTTCGGGCCGGGTCGGGCCTAAAATGTCAATCATTACGTTCGGGTCGGGCCGGGCTTCTCTCTCGCTGACTTTTTTTTTGCCAACCCAGTTCAATGACGGGCCGTCATTGTTCTTCTTTGTCTCTCTGCCTCTCTCTCTCTCTTAAAGTGCCGCGCTAGATTCTTAAGGACGTACTGCTGCTGTGGTTTATGGCCCAATTTTCAACCCGTCAAAATGACGGACGGCCTTAAATTTTTCCCGTCAACTCTTAAAAAAATCCGTCAATGATGGAAAATTGTCGGTTAATGTAACCTCTGCAGACACAGAAATATAAAAGATGTAAATGTTTATACAGTCTTGTTTAACTTTGATTTCATTACAAAAGACAGGCTTTAATTTGTTATCATAAATCACCCCTCTTCCTCCCGAGTCCTCACAAATAAAATATGAAATTTCGGGTTTGCTTCGGGCTCGGGCCTGCAAATCAAGTTAACTGGTCGGGCTCGGGCTGGGTCGGGCTTTAATACCCGTGGGCCTGGGTCGGGTCGGGCTGGATTTTTTAGGCCCGATCTTACCTCTACTTTGCTGGTGACGCTGTTAGGGGTTTATTCAAGATTGAAGGCAACCTGAATCAGCATGGCTACCACAGTATCCTGAAGTGACATGCCATTCCATCCGGTTTGCGTTTAGTTGGACCATCATTTATGTTTCAACAGGACAATGACCCCAAACACACCTCCAGGCTGTGTGAGGGATATTTGACCAAGAAGGAGAGTGATGGAGTGCTGTGCCAGATGACCTGGCCTCCACAGTCACCGGACCTGAACCCAATCGAGATGGTTTGGGGTGAGCTGGACCGCAGAGTGAAGGCAAAAGGGCCAACAAGTGCTAAGCATCTCTGGGAACTTCTTCAAGACTGTTAGGAAACCATTTCAGGTGACTACCTCTTGAAGCTCATCAAGAGAATGCCAAGAGTGTGCAAAACAGTCATCAGAGCTAAGGGTGGCTACTTTGAAGAAACTAGAATATAAGATATGTTTTCAGTTATTTCACACTTTTTTGTTAAGTACATAATTCCACAGGTGTTCATTCATAGTTTTGATGCCTTCAGTGAGAATCTACAATGTAAATAGTCATGAAAATAAAGAAAATGCAAAGAATGAGAAGGTGTGTCCAAACTTTTGGCCTGTACTGTATATACACACATACATACATACTTACACACACATAATTTTTTTATGCTTAATTCAAGCAAAAAAATCTGCCAATGGACCAAGTGAAAATTATCTTGTTCAGATTTCTTGAAGTCTGATTTTCCAGATCTATTGTCTATAAATCAGTTCTTCTATCTGACTGAAAAGTTCCTCTTCAGGTGATTCTGCCTGATTTTTTGTGGGATCAGATATTTGAACTAGAAATGAGACAAATACATGTGGACAGATGTAGATTTTTGCAGTGCACTACATAGAAACCCATATAAATACAGTTGGCTATAATCCATAATAATATGCATTGTTCCTTCTAATTTTCACTATATATGACTATTTCAATGATCTTTTTATATATCCCACAACTCTATTAGTTTATATAAAATATGATCTATACTACAACACTTCCATGTTCTGCTGTAATATTCACCGGTGTCATTAGATTTAACGTTAGTCTTTGTTTCACCCATGTCTCAACGCGCTGGTTTTCTGGCCCTCGTCAGGTGGTTGGTTTCGGCGTGGAGGAGAACGACCCTTCAGACCAGAGCGTCCTCTGCCCCTCAGACGGCGCCGACAACCCCCCGTCGTCCGCGTACGGCGAGGTCAGCGAGCTGAGCTTCCTGCCGGCCTGGACGCCGCAGCTGCAGGACGCTGCGCTCATCACCGACATCAGAGCCTTCACAGCATCACTGCCGCTCCACCCCTACCACCAGATCCTGCACTAGGTCGGCGTCAGCGGAGCCCCGCCTCCGTCTGGGATGATGCTGTAACTGTGGCGACCGCTGGCAACAACATCCACACTGTGTGATCAGAGAAGAGGCAATGTTTGTTTTGGTGTTTTTTTTTGTGATGCTGCGTTCACAACCTGCGGGAAAAAACTGGAAAAGACATGAAGATGAGGCTTCGATTCGGTTTTCTGCCCCTTTAACAAAATACTTGTGCATTTACGGTCGTATTTACAAAAAAAGAGAGAAAAAAAAATCTTCTCTGATTTCTCATTTTCTTTAACCTAACAGCCAAGCACTTAAAGAAGAAAAAGTCAGCAAAAAAGATTAAAATAAGTATAATAAACAAAAGTAACATTAAATCAGATTGTAAAAGCATGAAAAGAGACAGGATTGAAGCAGCGCTCTGACCTTAGGCCTAAAGCTGCAGGTTCCAGTTCAACTCCACAGGTAACATCTGGAGAGGATGCTGCATAAAAACACATCTGCTAAAATCCTAGTTTTATACAGAAACTGATCGTAAAGTTACAGATTACAACTGAAGCTTTGGATCATCATCATCAAATCCTTCTGAAAACCACCGTCACGACAGTTTGATCAGACTTTAACACGTAAAACCATATGTTCTGCATCTGTTGAATCTTATTTTGTGTATTAACAGTAAACTGATTCCTGCATAAAAAAAGGTACAAACATACAGTTTTACAACACAAATACATACCAGATGAGGTTTCTCTAGACAGGGATTTTTTTTCCCAGGCGCAGTGAATGCAGCGTGCTGACTCAGGGCTCCAGTGTGTTCAAATAGAAACCTGCGGAAAGGCAGAAAAATCATCTGTTCCTTCAGTTCCTTCTGTGACATATCCATGTTCATACTGTAATATTTGTGAAATATGAATGTATAGACTAACGGCGTCCGTTGGCCAGTGATGTGACCAGTGACTTTTAATGACAATAAATATAAACCTTTTAACTTTAGTGAGCGTATTCTTATTTCTAGCAGTCAGTTTTCTACATGGTCCAGGTCAGCGTTGGTTCTCCTGCTCCATTTATCGTCTGTTTTATTTTTTAACAAATCCCATCTAACAGATGGTTCTCACTTTGTTAGCATTAATAATGAATCCTCTCAGTGCGCTATAGTTAGTTATGGAGTACCTCAAGGCTCGGTTCTTGGACCAATACTGTTTATCATATACATGCTTCCTTTAGGTAACTTAATAAGAAAACATTCCATCAACTTTCATTGCTATGCTGATGATACCCAATTACATTTATCCATTAAACCTGATGAAGCCAATCAGCTAGCCAAACTACAGGTGTGCATTAAAGAGATTAAAGATTGGATGAACAACTGTCTGCTGTTAAACTCAAACTAAACTGAAGTCATTGTGTTTGGACCAAAAACTGTTAGGAATGTGGTGTCCAGCCAAGTAGTCACTGTGGATGGTGTTACCATGGAGACCAAAACCACTGTGAGGAATCTAGGCCTTATTTTCCGTCAGGATCTATCGTTTAACTCTCACATAAAACAGATTTCTAGAACTGCTTTCTTTCATCTGTGTAATATTACTAAAATTAGACAGATTTGAACACAGAGCGATGTAGAAAAATTAGTCCACGCTTTTATTCCATCCAGACTAGATTATTGTAACTCACTTCTCTCAGGCTGTCCCAAAAAGTCCTTAAAGACCCATCAGCTAATCCAAAAGTCCTTACAGACCCTTCAGCTAATCCAAAATGCTGCTGCCCGTGTACTCACTAGAACCAGTATCACAGACCATTTTTGTCCTGTGTTGGCTTCTCTGCACTGGCTCCTGTTAAAGCTAGGATAGACTTTTTTTTAAAGAATATATTTATTCAATTTTCATTTTTTCAAAACAACACAAAACAAACCCAAACAGCTCAGCACCACAGTCAAAACTGAAACAGGGATTCATAGTCAGCATGGAGACAGATACTCCTCACATTCATATCTATACAACAAAAAGTTCATTCAAGAGCAGATGAAAACTCGAGATAGAATTGAGGACACATTTCCCTCAGTATAGTCCAGGAAGGGTTTCCAAATGTGATTGAATATGTCGATCCTAGAGTGTGTCAGGCATGTCAAAAAGTTAAGTGGAATGTGCTTCAGTATCAGCTTCCTCCTTCCAGAAACAGAAAGGGTTTATCAGAAGTCCAGTGTAGTAGTATGTTCTTTTGGGCACAAAAAGTTAAAATATTATATAGTTTCCTGTTATGTTTGTTACTGATCCACCTATTTGGTAAGCCAAGGAGAAGAGATAGAGGATCAAAATCAATGTGAGTTTTGAGAATTTTTCTAATTTCCAGTAGGACAGACTCCCAGTCTCCTTGAATGTTAGGGCAGGACCACAGACAGTGTGTGAGGCTGCCTTCATATATTCTACATTTGAAACACTGTGGAGAAGAGCCCGGTTTACATTTAGATATACGGTTTGGCGCCAAGTGGGCTCTATGTAGCAGTTTAAGATGTAAAGCCCAAGAACGATTGCAGATAGTAATTTTTTTGGCCACATTCCAAATTTCCCTCCACACGTCTTCTGTGATATCAATATCCAGTTGTCTTCCCCAGGACTGAGTCAAACTAGGAGAATCAAGCTTACAATGACCTTTCAGAGTTTTATAGCACAGACTAAGTGACACCTTCCTAGTTCCAAAGAACAACTTTTCAATGTCCGAAACCTCATTGTCTTTCATTAACGATGTTTCTTTTTTAACAAAGTCTCTTATCTGAAAAAAGCGAAAAAGATTGTTTTTCCCTATTCCAAAGACTTCAACAACTTGGTCAAATGACATGAAAATTCCTTCCTTAAAAAGACAACCGAAAGTGGAAATGCCTTTAGTTACCCAGTCCTCAAAACCTGAATCTAGCACACCTGGAAGAAAGTCCGGATTATTGACAATAGGGGTGAAGGGGGAGGTTTTCCCAGTTCTCCCTTCAATGTGACGAGCCATTCGCCAAGCCCTGACTGTATTAGTGATTATTGGGTTATTACTAAATTTATTTACCATTTTCATGTTTTTCAAAAAAAGCAAGCTTTTAAGAGGGCATTCACATACTGAGGCTTCTATGTCCAGCCACACTGCAGATGAGTGTTCACAGATCTACTCAGGTATATAATAAAAGTGAACTCACCTGATATTTTTTCAGATCTGGCAGATCCAGGCCTCCCATATGATTTGGAAGCTGTAATGTTGACATTTTTATAAGAACCCTATTTTTTTTGCTCCAAATAAAGGAACTGAACCAGCCTTTTATTTTTTGGATCAGCTTGTGTGGAAACAGAATAGGAATCATTCTCATCGGGTAAAGCAGGCGAGGAAGAATGTTCATTTTAAGGAGTGAGATCCTGCCTATGGGAAGGCTGGTCCAACGTTCAAGGTCTTGTTTGATTTTGTCAAGTAATGGGACAAAGTTAGCCTTAAACATCTGATCAAAACAGGGAGTGACAAAAATACCCAGGTATACAAATCCTGCAGGTGACCACTTAAAGGGAGAATTGGGAAGGTGGTGTTTCCCCAAAGGCATAGCCTCAGATTTTGAGAGGTTGATTTTATCGCCAGAAAACAAACTAAACTCACTGATAATTGTAATGACCCTATGAACTGACACAGCAGGCTTGGAAAGAAACAACAAAACATCATTGGCATAAAGAGAAATTTTATGGACTCCTTGCTCAGTGTTGACTCCAAATACATTAGAATCACCTCAAATTAGCTCAGCTAGCGGTTCAATTACAAGAGTAAACAGAAGAGGGGAGAGAGGACAGCCCTGTCTGTTTCCTCTCCCAACCTCAAAGTTTTTAGACCTAAGTCCATTTGGAATAACTGCAGCCAGAGGACCATTATAAAGGATTTTAATCCAGTTGATAAAATTAGAACCCAACCCAAATTGTTGTACAGTGTAAATCAAGTAGGACCACTCAACACGGTCAAACGTTTTTTCTGCGTCGAGGGAAACCACCAGACCATTCACAGCGTGCTGCTGACAGAAGTGAATTATGTTTAGAAGACGTCTGAGGTTGTTACACAAATTGTGACCCTTAATAAAGCCTGTTTGATCAGTATTTATTACATAGGGCAAGATACTTTCCAAACGTGTTGCAAGAATTTTAGACAGAATTTTTTAATCAACATTAAGCAATGAGATGGGTCTGTAAGAGCCACAATCTTCTGGAGGTTTTGTTTTTTTGAGAATCAAGGATATATTGGCTTCCCTACGAGAAGGGGGGAGGACATCAGTGCCCAGCATCGCGGAACGTCTGCCAACGAGAGCGCAGCGTCACGAACGCCAGCCAACGAAGAGCGCAGCGTCGCAGAACGTCAGCCAATGAGAGCGCAGTGTCACAGAACACCAGCCAATCAGAGTGTAGCGTCACAGAACGTCAGCCAATGAGAGCACAGCATCACAGAACGTCAGCCAACGAGAGCACAGCATCACAGAACGTCAGCCAATGAGAGCGCAGTGTCACAAAACGTCAGCCAATGAGAGCGCAGCGTCACGGAACGCCAGCCAATGACAGTGCAGCGTCACGGAACGTCAGCCAATCAGTGCGCAGCGTCATGGAATGCCAGCCAATCAGAGCGCAGCGTCACGGAACGCACGCCAATCACAGCAGAGCGCCACAGAACACGAGCCAATGACAGCAGAGCGTCACAGAACGTCAGCCAACTTAGACCGAAGCATCGCAGAACGTCAGCCAATGAGAGCACAGCGTCATAGAACGTCAGCCAATGAGAGTGCAGCGTCACAGAACGTCAGCCAATGAGAGCACAGCGTCACAGAACGCCAGCCAATCAGAGCGTAGCATCACAGAACGTCAGCCAATGAGAGCGCAGCATCACAGAACGCCAGCCAATGAGAGCGCAGTGTCACAGAACGCCAGCCAATGAGAGCGCAGCGTCACAGAACATCAACCAATCAGTGCGCAGCGTCACAGAACGCCAGCCAATCAGAGTGCAGCGTCACAGAATGCAAGCCAATCAGAGCGGCGCGTCACAGAACGTCAGCTAATGAGAGCATAGTGTCACAGAACATCAGCCAATCAGAGCGAAGCGTCACAGAACATCAGCCAGTCAGAGCGAAGCATCACAGAATGTCAACCAATCAGAGTGCAGCGTCACAGAACGTCAGCCAATGAGAGCGCAGAATCATAGAACATCAGCTAATGCGAGCACAGGATCACAAAACACCAGCCAATGAGAGCATAAGGTCACACAACATGAGAGCCTGATCCTTAGTTTTTCTCTTTCCTGATATGCTCTTACACAGTTATTGTCAACTTTTTTTTTTTTTTTTTGCCATAAATAACTTCTATATACAAATGCAATGGAGAACAACATCACTTTCATCCAAACATGCAGTCCCTTATGCCTTGTGGCCCTCCCCGCCCTCTCCACCCCTGGTCAGTAGGTGGCAGTACTGGGTCCATCTGCTGGTATGTCAACCATAAATAAAGCACAAACTAGAAGCTGCTCCTTCCGTGTTTAGTCACATCCACTTATCTAACAGTTGAACAGCTGATTTCCACGTCTCACATCAACATGGGGGACTGGAACCGAGGTATTTGTTTTTGACACGTATTCACTGTTAAAAACCCAGGTTTGAACTGTCAGTAGCACACAGTTAAAGTTCCGTTCTGTTATTGACATGTAAAGGGCTGTATGTAGGATGTAGATAGTCAGATCATGTACAAGTAAAAGCCTTTAGCCTCATTAGCTGGCTAACATACTGAAGAATACTGTTAGGGATCACACTAAAACACTCAAGTAATACACATTACGAGACATTTTACTGTTTTTATTTCTTTTTCAGTTACTGTTTCTATCATTCAGTTCTTTCAAGGATATCTTGAGATTCTTATTCGCATTTATACATTACGCGTTTCAGATTTGTAAATGTCTTTTTAGCTCATAGAATTATAATAATATATTTTCCTAACATTATCAAACAGGTCACAGTTCTGTGGAGGACATGTTGGATTCTGAAAACAAACGAATGGCTGAAAATCTGGCATCCAAAGTGTCCAGACTGAAATCCGTGAGTTGCCAAGTTCTCTATTGAGCTAAGTGAACATCTGGGTCATTTATTTTTGGCTAAAACAATACTTATGATTACGCAGCATGAAAGACATATATGTCTAGTTTAATAAACTGTGTTCATTCAATTTGTGCTTGAATTACAACTGGATATATAAGAAAATATATGAAAATACAGTGTAAATTAAGAACGGTAAAATTTGTAAATGAATGTATTCAGCATAAATTCAGAATGTAAATAGCAATATGGAAATAAATATGTTCTAAATATATGCCTGTGTCTAATCTTATATTTCATAATAATCAAATACTATAATGATTTTGAATGTTATTTAATTTATTTATTTATTTATTTTTTTAAAGCATAAAGATGTGTATTAAATATAGTAATGAAACATGTGGCCAAAGACTGATCATTTTATCAGGATCTTAATAAAATCTTTGATTATTATTTCTGGTGCATCACACTGAACAAACACCTCACTCTGTTACTTTTTTGGATTCTCACTCTGTTACCATGAATTATTGTCTTTTAAAACTAAAACAAAAATGATATCAGTTTCATTTCTGGATATAATGTACTCTCATATATTAAGAAAAGTGTGGTACACTAAATATTTGCACTTTCCTTGAGGAACAGCACTTTTTGGTATTTTCTCCAAACCTTGAATAACTGCTGTATATTTTTCCTCACTCCGTTACAGTACTTTGTCAGGGATGATAAATTCACATTTTTATTAAATATTTGGTTATTATTCTTTAATGGCATGTTAAAGTACTTGCTTAGACCTACAATTTGAGCTATTATGGTTACTGCCAAATTAATTGTTAAAAACAGATATGGAATGATTAGTATTACTGCACAGTGCTTTGTCACTTCGTTACTCGCTTGGCCAGGCCCTAATCTTATAATTTCAAGTTCATTCATACATGATGATGAAAAAACTAAACATGGTAGTGAAAACAGTGACATAATCACGGGAGGAACTGGTGTATGTTTTCAATCTGTCACAGTGTTCCCTTTATGTCTGTAGTCTGATGCTAAGAGGATGTATAAATACCTTTTAATGTGTCATAATGACATTAATCTGCTGTGTGTCTTATAGTTGGCATATGACATTGACAGAGAAGTAGATGATCAGAATGACTATCTGGACGGCATGGTGAGTCTGATGTGTATGTTAGTTATAATTCATCACCAGTTTAACACATGTTTTTTGATCAGCATCATTAGACAGTCTCTCTTAGATATTTTTATTTTGCTACATATCAGACCTTGTGAACCACTCAGATGAACAGATTTTATACTTGTTTGACTCACAATTGTTAAGGAATATTAATTAAAAGCTAATTTGGTAAAACCAGTTTCAGCGTCTGCAGTATCTACAGAGAAATTAAATAAATGCTGACTTTATCAAGCTCTCTTTGTTTAACTTGTACTATTGTAATGATAACAGCATTTCACACAGTATAAAACACCTAAAATTTCTTATTTGAAAAGAAAATTTGATTGGTGTAATAGCTAACTAAAGTACAGCCACCCTTATAAGTTACATTTAATCATCACAAGCATGAGTGGTTGAAAAGTTTTCACATGCAAAGAGATGTGTATGTATAGTATACACAGATATCAGATCCATATTTTACAATCCTGATTACTGAAACGATTAATCGATTAATTGTTTGTTAGACATGTCTTTTCCACACTTTTTAGCATTTTTTCACTTATTTGAATAATCATTTAATCAAATCGAATCATATAAAATAATTGATAGATTAATTGATAGGTGTCGCTCTATTCCTGATCATGTCTGGGAATCATTTCAATGAGATTGCTTAGATTAACTCCACATAATACTAATAATAATCATCTGTCTTGTTCTTCCTATCAGGACTCAAACTTCCTGAGTGCAACAGGCCTACTGACCGGCAGTGTCAAGCGCTTCTCCACTATGGTTCGGTCTGGTAGAGACAACCGCCGCCTCCTTTGCTATGTCTCCGTTGGCTTGGTTCTTGTCTTCTTCTTGCTCTACTTCCTGGTCTCCCGGATCCAGCGCTGACAGCATATGGAGCCAGATGTGAAGCTCAGACTGATCTCACATCTGGTTTATTGAACTCCTTCTATAGACTTTGTAATGAGCCACAGAGAGGAAAGAAAAAAATTAGTGAGATAACATCCAGGTGAGTGTCTTATCTGGCCAGCAGGGGGTGTCGGCACACCTTGCATGAACCCTAGGCGTGTCGGTGGGTTGGGGTTAGAAAACTGGACTCTTAGACATTTTAGAAAGAAAGCTCTGGTATGGAGCCTGAATTTAGTACAGGTGGGAGCTGGCCTCCAACACTGCTGAGTGTGACATTACATCACATCAATACAAAGCCCCCTCCTCCAAAGATAAACTGGACAGCATCATTAAAGTCTGTCTGACCTAGACATCCCATCAGACTGTCCATACCTGCCTCCTAATCTAAGACTTTACACCATCACGTCTGAGGCTGTACATCTGCAGTGAAGAAATGTAACCAGTCAGTGATATTTTATACCCATTAGAGCTGTACTGGAGCAGTATGAATACTAAAGGACTGTCATGTAGTTTATGTTTGAAAAGTAATGTCATTCCTTATCAGGTCACCCAGGCCTCCCCAGGTTATGGAACTTCACAGAGTCCTAAAGCTATTCTACAAATGCCTTTATAATTTAAAATTATTGTTTTTTACACTCAGTCTTTCTATCACTGTGTATTCTAGAACTGCAATGATTTATCAATTAGTTGTCTACAACTAAATTAATAGTTAGCTATTTTATTTTGAACATCCTTAACAGATTCCAGTATTTTTCAAGTAGGGAAAAAAGTCCAAGTTGTCTGATTTCAGCTCTTTAAATGTGAGTATTTTCTGGTTTCTTGATCTTCTTTATGTTGATCAATAATATACCTTTGGCTTGGCAAATGAGACATTTGAGAAAGTCCTCTTATTTTTTTAGGAAATATGTTTCACCATTTTATGACATTTTAGACACCAAACTGTTAATTGATTAATTAAGAGAATAATAACAAGGTTTATCAACAATGAAAGTTGCAGTTCTAGTGTATTCCAAACTTTACCAGGTTTTTTTTCCCATGTGTTTGGGTTGAAATATGTGGAGAAGACCCAAGAAACCCTATAGATAATTTTGTGTTTCTGTTGCTCAAATCAAACTAATAAATTATATATTACCTGAAGCAAGAATCTTTGATTTACAAATTTAGACTCGTCACTTACTTTTATTTTTTACATCCATATTTTGACAGAGTATTGGTTGACTGTCTTGGTAAATACACTGTACCTTCAGAACTAAAACATCGACATCTTAACAATATCATTGTTAGTAACTTTGAAAAATGTCAAGATGTTTTATTACTCCAACAGGTGACTTTGAATACACGCACTTAAAAAAATTAATTTAACTTTGATGCCTTAACTTAAAAAAATTAGAAGTATAAAGATTTTGGAGAAGAGCGTCAGGGTTTGTGAGGTCCCATTAACTTAAAGTAACATCAGTCCCACTGATAAGAGCACAGAAATTTACTGACCTCTAAACTCACAACTGAGGACCAAAGTTTACACAGATGACACAGCATATTGTGACTCTTTTTTTTTTTTCTTTTTTTTAACCCTTTATTGGGCAAGTGACTATTTTTGGTAATTTCCACAAACATTAAATATGGGGCCAATCCAGTGCCTCAGTGAGGTCAAGAAGCATGTTGGTTTTTATAACGCTATAGAGTGATTCAGAGAGATTTTATAGACATTTTGAAGCTTTAAATAGTGAAAATGAGTGATTTTTATCAGTTTATGACCTTATAACAGTTATTTTATTGCATGAGTTTAGTGCTGTTCAGCTGTTTTATGTCAAGATGAAGGAGACTGTTGTCACAGCAACCGACGAGGAGATAGATGGCGATGTCCAATAACACACTAAGGTTGAAATTTTGAATTTCAGAGTATTTCAATTATGTAGTGCCCTATAAAGGGTTAAAGAATGACAAGCTGATGTTCAAACAGGTGTGTCTGGTTGCTTCACATCCTTTCAGTTCCCTTTTAGTATTTTGGATTTAATGATGGGACCTGTCATCTGTGTGTATTTCACGGACAGCAATAGTTTATCAGTCAATGAGTGGATCCTGATTAAGTGACACTGATACCAGACACATGCATACATATTTACTTAAATGAAGAAAACAGATTTGAAGAAATGAAAGTGAAATCATTCAAAGGAAAAACACAACTGTATGTGTTTAGAATAAAGTTCAATTTTTGTGTAATTTGACATGATGTTTCTGTTCTGATTTTGCCCATCTTCTCTTTAACTGGAAGTGACAGTTTATAAGTCAAAATGTAAAATACTTGATGTTACTTGTGATGTTTTGGAGGTTTTCATCATCAGAGGTGTAGTTTGCCACCTGTAAACACTGCAGGTTGAGATTGAATACATTAACATTTTTTTTGTTCTGTTCATTTTAACAGTGTTTACAGATCTGATCACTGTGTCACATCCTCAACATGTTTATTCATTGTATTTTTTTATTTTTTTTTTACCTAGATTACTGTTAATGATGTAACATAAACTTAACTGATTGTTTGAACTGCGTGGTTGCTTGGGCATAACTCACATTATGAACTTTTTTTTTTTTTGCTTATGGAGGATCTGAAACAACAAATAACATTACAGTGGTTTATTTTCCTAGGGTAATACATGGTACTACAATTAAACTTGTTATTCACTTTCACTTTGATTTATTAGAAAACGACATTGTAGTTCACTGTTTTTCACTTAGTTTCTGCTAATTTTCTGATAAATACAAGTGAATAACATATTTAATAGCAGCGCCATGTATTACCTAAGGTACAAACAAATTAGACCACCAATATTGTGCAATGTTTCATGTCCACTTGAAGGTTGGAGATTATGTGAGGTATGCAATATTTCAAGTATTTTTCTAAGACATCATGTAATATTTATTTTCATAATCAGAATGAATTTTAGAGATTGAGGATGCATCTATGGGAATAAATAAATCTATCAATTTGGCTTGTTTCCCTTTGATTTTTTGTGTGTAACTTACTGCTATTCTGTCTGTGCTGTCTATTTTATGTAATTTAACCCTTTTGTACATACTGGTCACTACAGTGGACATTTATTCTACAGCTGTTCTCTTGTATATTCATGGATTTTATTGTTTTAGTTCCGTATCAGCCAACACAGTGGACACTTAAATGCATCATCCCATACACTGCAATTCATACCATTACTGTAACTTTGCTGTTCTTGATAAACTTGATCTGCAGGAACACGTTTGTGTGTAAATCAATTCCTTGTTATTGCTATGAGACTAATTAACAGGTTTTTTTTAAACAATTTTTTTGTGTGCATATTATCTCCATAAAGTGAGTAATAACTTATATTAGAATATGTTAAAATGTGACAAAACATCAGATTAGCAGCATTTTAAAATATTGTAGTCATAGTTTTCACACAGTATATCAGTAAATACATGTTTATTTGCTTCAAAAATTAAACATAGTGTCCAGCTGAGTGGATATTTTTGCAATTCCATGAAAAATAGGTTCATAAAAAAATTCAATCGCAATGTGTTTTTTTTTTTCATGCCTTAAGAGGAATAAAAACACTAAAAAAAAATCTTGATTTATGCATGAAAGGGTTAATTTAATTTAATTTAATTTAATTAGTGGAGTCTGGCATGAGAATGTGGAAAGTGTTGTTTGTGAGTCTGAATTAGTGTGTGATATCTGCTTGTAGTTAAACCCTACCAAAGCATTGAAAGGGGCGGGGTCATTTCTCTAGAGTTGGCAAGTGGCGTGTACCGTTCTAAACGATCCGACTAGAATGTTTTCCCAGACATTGGTTCCGCCCCACACATCACCGCCTTATAATCACAAGAAATTAATAATGTTGTTATTATTAAAGATCATTTGTTTGGAGGGATGAAACAGAGGTAGGGAAATCAATCTCGATTTTAGGAGCACCCCCCACAACAAATGTCTATACAGCCAATAACGGTGGAGTGGCGCGTCCATGTGCATGATCCATTCCAGCCTAAACCCTTTTGTAAGGCTCAGCGGCTGTTCAGACACACAGCGGAACCGTTAGACTGGGTTTCTCCTATCAGAGGCAGTCCACAATGATTCAGCAGGAGTGTCATGCTGCCATAGTGGAGGACGGAGAGGTCATAGATGGATTGAAGGCGCTCGGGCTGGAACCGCCCATCGGCGTAAACTCGGAAACCGAGTCGGAGGCCGAAGTCACCACGATGGAACCGGGAAACATCGACATGGGAGCCGAGTCCTTGCCGAACACGGACGAGGCCGAGGCAGCAGGCAAGGCGGGCAAAGAGTGTGAAAGCAAAGAGGCGAATACTGTAGCAGTGTTTACGACGACGGGTTTTTTTTTAGACTAATATGGCGGAGACATAGCTGTGTAGCCGAGCACTGATATTGCTATGGATGAAAAAAAAAAAAAGCTTTTAATGCGTATGAATATAAGTTCTTCGACAGTAGGTGCTTTAGACAAAGAAAATAGAGGGAAAAAAACGAAAGTGTGCTTTTTGAGAACCGCTTTCATTTCAAGATGGCGGAGAAGTCTATCTTGCTGCTTGATTTATTTGCAACAAAACGACTATTATCGACAGTATAAGTTCTTTGATTGGGAATGTATTAGCTCAACAATATGCACGATATAAGAATGATGAAAAAGTTTAGGAGTTTATCCTATTTAATCAAGTTAATTTACTTTAACCTCATTGTCAAAACTATGACAAGTATTGCTGCTTTTAAAATATTTGTTTTGATAAACCTTGGCTAATTAAAATAACTGTTACACTTAAATCACTGTTTCACTTTATGTCACTGTTTCACTTTATATCATTGCCCTGAAATGTGAAAATACAATCAGAAGTCTTTATTTGCAGTATTGTAAAGGAAGCCCTTTTAGAGTAGTTTCTTTGTCAAGTGTCTTTTAGAGTATATATACTAACCTTAATGTCAACCTGGTACTAACCCACTATTGTGTTGTGTTTTGGTCTGTTTGTTTTTTGTCTTCTTGTGCTGTATGTAAGCTGCTGAACACTTGAATTTCCCCCGGGATCAATAAAGTATCTATCTATCTATCTATCTATCTATCTATCTATCTATCTATCTATCTATCTATCTATCTATCTATCTATCTATCTATCTATCTATCTATCTATCTATCTATCTATCTATCTATCTATCTATCTCAGTTCAAGTATTTTGTTAGATTTAAGGTTTTGTAATAAATCATTAACCAAACTCACATTACTGCACATCCTCCTATTTTGATTAAAGTAGTATTCTCAAGTAATAGTGGTTATAAGTCAGGGTTCAATAATATGTCAAGGCCTTTCATTGTTTTCCACACTGATTTTTTTTTTTTTAACCATTTAGTGGTTTCACCGATACTAACTTACATCTGTTGAAATTTCTGATATTAGTTTAACTCTTAACTTCTCTATAGTGTCTAAAGTGCTCACAGACAATTTAAAAATGACAAATTAGTAAAGAGGTTGATGAGAGCTCTTTACTGTAACTTTAACCAAGTTTAACCAGTGATTTTCATTGTTGAATGACACTTTGCTTTGTGGCCCAGCAAACTTGTGTTAAAATGTTTATAAAATTCCCACCTTTTGCAACACCATATAGATACATGAAATAATAAATGACACATTTATTTCAAACACGTAGGACAAAACAATAAATAAATAGATGCATTTATATGATTTCTGTAATGTGTTTGAAATGGAGTAAGCTAAAGCAAGAGCTTATTCATTCCTACCCCAAAATGACTCATTACAATATGACACACAAACTGTATTAACTTATATTAATGCAATATTTATATATTTTTAAAGCAGCCAATATAATGATTATCATATATGTAATTCTACATCATAATCCACTACATATATACTAAATATCAACCAATATAAATATACAATCTGACATAATTTATAGTCATGGTCACTAAAGTATTACTGCATCTGTTTCATGTCCCCATACCTTTAATCCAGTCTGTCAATACCAACTGTAAAAGTCTCTTTCATAGGGAAATGGTGTCTCTTAACATTTCTCTTGCATCTGACACTGAAGCTTTCTCTTTTTGGTCATTATTAAGCCTAACAATTGTTGCAAGATTTTTTTCTTTGCCAAATTAAGAGATAAAGGAACCAAACTCTGAGCGGAATTCAGATGAAATTGCCATGCTTTGCTGAACATTGCTAACATCCACCACTCAATTTAGCAATAATAATTTAAAAAAAATATTTTGCAATTTGTTATTCCCTTTTATTCATGTGTAGCATGGATCCTGGTGTGGGTAAAACACTGTAGAAGTTGAAGTTTCAGGTTATTTTACACTATCATATACCTAACATTATCTGATGTCTGTTTTTATCAGAGGTGACGGTGGGTGGTGTTCAGGCTGCAGACGACAACGTTTTCACCACAACAGTTGCCACATCAGGAAGCCTACCTGAGCACGTACTGGTAGGTTAGCACACCCTCCTTATCAGCGCTCATGCTCAGCATCATTTTGTCCATACCATCAGATGAAAGGATGAGTTCACAGTCATTAGTCCAAACAGTTAAACAGGTCTTTCCATATTTATATTTCCATGGTTCCTCTTTGATTTTGTTTTCTCCAAATGTTCAGAGTAAATGTGCAGCATTCAAGAGTATCCACGAATCTCTCTATTAAGTAGTTATGTGACTGGTAAAGGGAAACTTTTAGCCTCAATCAAAAAACAACATTGTTGGTTGTGTTTCTGGTGGCGCACATGTTGATCAGATTGAGATAAACTGCAGATTTCGGGCGCTGTGGCTCTGTTGGTAGAGCAGGTTGTCCACAAACTGGATTGATGGTGGTTTGATCCATGAAACTCCAATCTCAGAATTTCCTCAAGACAACAGAGAGTAAGGTTTTTCCTCACCTTTAACTATGTTCCTTCTGTGTGTTTCACAGAGTGGGAGGACCACTTTGCAGCTGGCTGAAGGTCTCAGTACCCAGAAGGCCACTCTAATTGTGGTTCACACTGATAGCAGCATCGTGGAAGCTGCTGGCCTCAAGTCTGCTGCTGCCATTGCTCCAGGTACCACTGTTTGTGTGTGTGTGTGTGTGTGTGTGTGTGTGTGTGTGTGGTATTGTCAGTCTTCACTTTGAAACTTTGTTAAAAATATAAAAATCTGCCCTTGAATGACACAGTCCCATCACTCTGTCGGGGACTGGTGGTGTGTTTGTTTTGTCCTTCAGTGTGTCCCTCAGGATCACAGACCCCGCCCACACCTCTGACCCCTCCCCAGGACAAAGACTCCTGCTCTAAGTATAACTGGGACCCCTCTGTGTACAACAATGAGCTGCCAGTCCGCTGTCGGGACACCAGTGGTATCCTGTACAAAAACCGGCTAGGATCAGGTGAGTAAATAGGCTAATTCAAGGAGAATGGGTAAACAACGTATTGACAGTGAACAGAGAGTTACTGATTATTGCACTTATAGGTTCAGTGTGTGAGATTTTGTGATGTCTGATGATGAAGTTTCTAATCACAACTACCCAAATACCTACCTCTCCCTCCTCTGTGCCACAAAAAACACCCCTTGTGTCAAGATTTCCACCCACATGCATTGCAAATTTTCCGAAAATTAGCACATAAACATGCATTTCAATTCACTTCTGTTATAGGAATATATGTAATATCCCTATATAGTGTTATATCACCATTGTAAAGGTAAAAGTTTGCCAGGTGCAGGTAGTATTTCATAGACGTTAGGAGTATTTTGTCAAAAACTCTAAAGCTGGTGTCAGACTTTGCTCCCTGAACCAAACATCTAGTCTGGATCATATAACCTTTCTTCACTTTTCCAAACTCTTCCAGAATTTGCCAGAGTTTGTTACAGCTTTTGTCTAACATTTGTTTTTTGCAGTTCCGAACAAATGGTGTTGTGTTGTTGCTGTTTCCATCTAATGTGGCATTTCTATTTCTAAATCAGTGAATGTTATATATGACGTTTTAGATCACACATTCAGACATATGAATTATGCACTAAATCTGTTTTCATTGTACTTATTTGAATTTACCTTTATTCAATGTAATAATTTTTCCTCCACATTCAAGTGTAAAAACATTTCTAATATTTAATATTTTTAATGGAATTTTTGGTATTTCCACTGTTTTTATATGCAAATTAAAAATGGCTCATGCACCTTTATATATAGCTATATTAAAAGTGTGTGTGTGTGTCCAGGGATTCACACAAAATCCAGAAAGAGCTGACTGCTGCAGTTTGGCATACTTATGTATTTTTGGTCAAGGAATAGACTAGCGAAAACGGCAAGTTGATATGACCAATATTTTGGGAGATATTAATAATTTTGGAACACAAAAGCCTTATAATCCCATTGGTATAGCCAGAATGCTTTGGTGGTGATTGCTGGACAAATGTGGTACAGCATACACGAATATACAACAGCGTTAAAATGACAACATCTAGAACCTGTGGATCCACACAGGTCAGCACGCTAGTTTGGTTTATCTGTTCAGAGCTTTTTAGATAAAGCAGAAATTAACCCTGGTCAACACTCCAGCAGAGATGTCTTTAATGTACCCTAAAGCTGGACCATACCTCCTTTAATTTCTGTAAAATAGAAAAAAGCAGAAGAGGAAACTTGTTCTGAACTGCCATAGAAACATAACAGATTCTTTGGAGGAGACCTACTTCCTGAAATTCATAGATTCACCTCAACTCTTGGTGATTTTTTTTCTAAAATAGAGAACATAACATAGTGATCGGAGGACATAAGTTGAGTATAAATTGAAAATGTGCTAAACAATGACTCTTGTTTTCAGGAGGCAAAGGTCGGTGCATCAAACACAATCAGCAGTGGTTCACTCCCACTGAGTTTGAAGGTCTGGCAGGAAGAGCAAGTAGTAAAGACTGGAAGAGGAGCATCAGATACGCAGGGAGACCACTGCTCTGCCTCATACAGGTAACACACAGGTGACAGGCACCTCAGTAAGACAATATGAACATTATTCAGTAGAATCTTTGGTAAATACAAACCACATAGCACATTAAAGCAGAAGCATACAGGTACATGCTTCCTTATAAACAGATACTCTTACCCCTTAATGATGGAGCCAATGATTAAACAGGTGTGTTGCTCATTTAAACCATCACTATGTTGGTAAAAAGAAATTTACTGAAACAGATCTAAACCCAAACCCATCTTTCTTAATCATGTATAACACATCCAAACATTTGACCCTACCTGTCTGTGTAGGAGCGGATCCTGAATCCTCATGCTGCCTCCTGTACCTGTGCAGCCTGCTGTGATGACCTAGCAGCGGTGAGTCAGTTTTCTCTGCAGACACCTTAAACACCAGCAGAACCTTGTCCTGATGTTCCTGGTCTTGGTTTCTCAGTAAACCTATGTTGAAATAGACATTTTTCATGTTATTCTCCATATCACATTTTTTCATCTGTTGATAAAATCCTTCTTAAGATAAATACACTCTTGAAAATCCACCTTTAACTAAATGCCAAATGCTTTATCATATAGGGCTTATGAAAGTTTATTTAAACTAAATGGTTCTCACAGATAGTGACATTGCAATGATATCTAATAATATCTTCATGTCATTTATGCAACAGATATCTCCTGTAAGTAAAGCCTCTGTATATTCCTCCACTGGTCATAGAAGTAGAGTTAACCTGGCTCAAACAGACTGTGTTATTATCTTTGTATTTCTGTGCAGTGTTCAAAGGAGGGAGAGGCTCTGGCTGCAGAAAACATCAATATGGTGAGTTTATGTATTTTTGTGTGTCTCAATTTCATGATATACTGTGAGCAGTAAATTAATTCACTCTGTCTGTTTGTTCATGATTTAATAGAAGAAAAACTAAAAAGGCTTAATGAAAATCACTGTCCTAAGTCACACCTTACATAAATACACTTACTTGCTATATATCCCTTGGGTCACACATTTTTTAAAATCAATGTCTGGTTTAGTTGTCAAATACACCCTGCCACACTTAAAAACAACTGGTGCCAGGCACAACAAACCCCGCTCCTCGCACGTATCATAGCTTATTTTGGCATCGATCCAGCTAATGTCATCGTGTATATGCATGTGCTGATGTCAGCTTATCAATTTGTCACTAAATATGCACCAAGTTTGAAGTAAATTGAAACAAAATTGATGTTTTTACAAACATTTCAAATTTTGGTCATTATGAGTAAATGGGAGACAAAAAAAGATTTAACTAGAAAAGCACTCGGAGAGCGCAGACCAGATCAGTGCCCCCCCCCCCCCCCCCCCCCCCAATCACCTCCAAAATTTAATCATTTGTTCCTTGTGCCAGTATCAACATTTCCTGAAATTTTCATCCAAATCCGTCCATAGCTTTTTGAATTATCTTGCACACAGACAGACAGACAAACCAACGGTGGCAAAAACATAACCTCCTTGGCAGAGGTAAAAAAATTCATAAAAAATTTAAACTTTGACCTACTGTTCCCAAAATATATTGACATCTATTCTGGGTCACTGACAATGTATAAACCCAATATGGTATGAATTCAACCAATAACTTTGCTGCTAGAGATTTAACAAGCAAAGAAACAAACCAACCGAACCAAAAACAATACCCCTTGCCTCCTCTTTGGGGGCGGGATAATGAATATTTTCAGACAGATTGATATGATAAGTTTTACCACAAGTCTTGGATGTTATGTAGTATCATCACAGTCCTGTTTCTGATCTGTTTCAGACTGGTCCGGTCCGCCTCTTTGTCCCATATAAGAGGAGGAAAAAAGACATAGATCCTCCTGTTGTTCCTGCCAAGAAAGAACATCCTCCCACCAAAAACATCACCCTGACCCCTGGGACAACATGTAAGTCATGCCATCTCGGTGTGATGTCTTACAAAAATGATGCAAAAAAACTATGTCATGGCAGTAAATTTTATGTGTTCAAGCAAAAACAGTCAAAGTTCACAGGCTGCAGCTTCTGATGTTTGAAGATTTGCTTCCATTTATATCATATCCAGTATTGGGGAGTAATAGAATAAATTTAACATTTGAATATGTGTAACAGGATTGTGTATTTACAACAACAAAAAGTGTGTAGTTACAGTTATATTTGAATCCAGTTGCAGCCTTAAAATCAGATTTTATTAAGCAGATTATGTGCATTATAAACTCTGAAATTTAAATGCCATCATTAATTTCCTATTGAGCTATTGGCATTTAAAGTAAAAGCATATTTCCAGTGTATCAGTGAAGTGTATCCTGATCCTGCCTACAAACATCATGTGAGGGTAGAGTTAATGAGCAATCATGTAGCTGTGTACTTTAAACAGTACATTTTAGATTATTGTTATTTATGTTGTATTTTGTCACCCATTTCATGTTGTAGTTTTGATGCTGATGTTTTATTGTGGATTAGCTGCTACAAAATGCCCATCACAAACAGTGTTCTACAATTACACTGTAAATTCACTGTACATTGTTACCTCCGCCAAGGAGGTTATGTTTTTGCCAGGGTTTGTTTGTTTGTTTGTCTGTCTGTCTGTCTGTCTGTCTGTTTGTTTGTCTGTCCGTTAGTGTGCAACATAACTCAAAAAGTTATGGACAGATTTGGATGAAATTTTCAGGGTTTGTTGGAAATGGGATGAGGAAGAAATGATTAAATTTTGGTGGTGATCGGGGGGGGGGGGGGGGGCGCACTGATCAGCCTTGGCGGAGGTCTCCGCTCTCCGAGTGCTTCTAGTTAAATATTGTCATCTTCCTTTACTAGTTTTCACTCTTAATTTGATGCTGTGGAAAATAAAAGGTAAAAGAAATGTTGTCTTAATCCCATTTGCCAGACAAAGCACCACACTTTTTAATGTCCATATAGTTAATAATGATATCTATGTAGCAAGTGTTAATATACATTCATAATGTTACATGCAATAATAATGTAAGGCAATGTTAAAGACATACATACTTACTTCGTGTCATTTAATGGACTTTGTTATATTTATATCTAAGGGCATTGTTTTCTACCATCCATTTAAAAGGCATAAGAAGTTAAAACAGGCATTTCTGGCATATTAGAGACAACACCATTAAAGGTTATTTAAGCAGTAATAAGGTGTGGGGTGTTTTAACTCATCAGTCCTGTCCATCAGTTACAGTGTCCCCGTCAGGACAGATTACCACCTCAGGTACCTTGACCTTTGACCGGGCCCCAGCTGGAGATGCTGCTGCCATCATCTCAGACGGACCCACGCAGAACGAAGTGTTCACCAGCACTGCAGGTACATTCACCTCTGCCGCTTTCACAGACTAGCTAAGTAACTCTTTACTCTGATCATCAAACTGCCTGATGATAATTGGGTGGATATGCAATTCTAAACCATCCCATTAAAACTGATTTTCATCCAAACTAGACAGGGTTTATCCTTTATGCACAGGTCCAGGTCCAGTCTGGTTTGATATGGTGTCGGTTTGTGACCTGCGATTCTCCAAGTCAAGTATTGTTTTTTTCCATATAGTCCATATATCCATATAGGAAACCCCACTACCATCCTACTGAGTCCCACTATCCTTTGAGTCCAGTATTATACTGTAATCGGATTTAATCTAATATATGAGACCCTCCTATGTGTATAGATAGACAGACAGATGGACAGACTTTACTGATCGCAATCTGGGAAATTGCAGTAAAGACATAGTGTGTATGTTTATTACCCCACCCCCTGAAGGGGAGGCAAGGGGCATTGTTTTTGGTTTGGTTTGTTTGTTTCTTTAACACTCTAGCAGCAAAACTATTGGTTGAATTCATACCAAATTGGGTTTATAGATCGCCAGTGACCCAGAATAGATTTGCTTATATTTTAGGAAAAGTAAATCAAAGTTAAATTTTTTTATGAATACTTTTTTTTTTTTCCCATTTACGTGTAATGGGCGAAATTTCACGTTTGTAGCAGCAAAACTGTTGGTTGAATTCATACCAAATAGGATTTATAGATTGCCAGTGAGCCGAAATAAATGTGGTTATGTTTTGGGAAAAGTAGGTCAAAGTTAAATTGTTTTATGAATTTTTAAAATCTTTTTTTTTTCTCCCATTTACTTATAATGGGTGCAATTTCAAATGTCTATAAAAACATCAATTTTGTTTCAATTTACTTCAAACTTGGCATATATATAGAGGCAACTGATATGCTGACATCAGCACACGCATAGACATGATGACATCAGCTGGATAGATGCCAGAATAAACTACAATACGTGCGAGGGGTGGGGTTTGTTGTGCCTGGCACCACTTGTTACCCTTATAAACCTTATCATTTTCATCTACATGTTTCTTTCAGACCACACATACTCTGCTCCATTTAGTTCATTTAGCCATCAGATACAGCTGCATTAGGATTTTTAAATAACAAAAAATATGTTCTCATCATTCTGTCGCATTTAATGTATGTAATGCAGGAGTAGCTGGAACAGCAATAATACTTTCAATAAAAAATGAGAAAGCAACTGCCTTCAAAACCTTGACTGACAAGAAAAATTATGTAGCTGAAAAAATTACCGTTGGAAATGAACATTTTTGACATCAGAAAATACTGAAAGCTCAAAGTAATTAACATCATACTATCCGGACAAAAAATCTAGATGGGTCCAGCATCCTTTTTTTGAGCTGTTTTTTTTCTTCAAAGTTGATAATTCTATTGGAAAAGACTAACATCAGCTATTGGCCACTATTTAAGCCAAGATCTGCTGATAATTTAGTTCAGTTCTATTTTGTTTATATATCACAATATCACAAGTCAATGATCTGCCACAAAGGGATTTAAAAATCTCAGGAAAAGCCACACAGGAAGACAGTGCAAAAGGTTATGTGTTGTTACGTTTACAGACACGTGGATAATTGATAATCTGTTAAACAGTGATGATTTATTGGTGTCGATCTTGAAGTAATGAAGTGAAAAAGACGTATAAAAACAAAATAAATCAGTGAACTGATCATTCAGCCTGGCATTTACCGTGTCCTTCTCCTTAATGAGCTGTCCCGGGGTTTTCCCACGTCCCCTTTGGTGCTGCTGACACCTACAACATCCATCATCCTGTGAGCCTCCTTCTGACGGCTGTGTTCTGATTGGCTGCCATGCTTTTGATATAAGCTGTTGGTGGGTGTGAAAGCTCGGACTAATGAGGCACCAAAGACCAATCAGAGCTTGCGTCATTGACAGAAACATTGTTAGAGGCGTTAATCTAACCCTAACACTTTCACATACATTGATCTGACTCACTTGTGATTATTTTTGAAAATAATTGGCTGTTTAAAGCTGCAGTGTTTGATAGTTCGTAACGTCTCTGAGCAAAAACTGCATAATTACCTTTCACCATATTGTCATTCCAGCGGTCTAAGAGGACACACTGTTTTCATACTGTATGTGTTTTGGCCAATCATATCTGTTTTCTGTACATATGAGACTGACAGTGAAAATGATCGCTGCTTCTGGGTGTGACTCTGCTGATCTGCTCCACATCACAACACAGAAGCTTTTAGAGGTGGCTGCACTTTTTCACAAACAGCACAAAACAACGTCAGGTCATCTATCTATATCTTCAATGTTTTGATTTGGACCAAGAAGAGGAGGAAACTGTGTGTATTTTCAGATTCTGACACTTTAAAACCAACCATCTGATGTTTAAAAGCTGTTGCTGAGACTCAGCTGAAGCTGATGCGAATTAGTTGTTTTATTATTTTGAAAATATTTTTTCACAGATCATTTACATTACAAAGTAAACATGCACATTTAAATAAGTAAATCTGAAAAATAATCTTTAAACATATTAATTTAACAGAAGTTTGTATAGTACTTACAGTAATAGCACAGAAACTGTTGTTCAACAAATCTGTTGAATAGTCTTCAGTGCTGTGATTCAGATTAAATGTCAAACTCTGAAATAGAGAATGACCTGGTAATAGTCCAGGTCAGATGCTAAGCATGTCAGTAGGACAAGGTACCATCCCATTTATTACTAAATGTCATTCTTTATAGTACATATTACCTCACATGTGGTGAGTTGTACAGGTTTTGATTGTTAAAAGCACAGTAAAAAATGTGCAGTTGAGTAAAGAAATGGAGGTTATTAATGTGACCTTATCTCCAGCTCCAGCCTGCAGCAGTGAAGGAAGCAGCTGCCTGTTACAGAAGCTTTTCTTAAAATATTATGGAACATCTGCCTTTTGGAAAAAAAAAAAAGTCTGTGCTATTTGAAGCCAATACTTACAGTAAAACTAAGAATCAGCATTTTAATAGTCAAAAAATGTGTCATAAAGGCTGTTTAAAGGTGCAGTGCTTGATAGTTTATAGTGTCACTAGGCAAACACTCCTTAATTACCAATTCAGCATGTTGTTATGTAAGTGATCTGACAAGACATGAGATTTACTTCTAAAAGAAAAGGTGTTTTCAGACAGGTCAGTGGTTAGATAATTGATTAACAGTTATAACACCTGATCGCAGATGACACCGTTGCCAGACGAAACATGGACACGACTCTTGCTCTACTACATCAGCAACACATGTGAAAAGTGGCTTTGCTTTTCCATAACAGCAGGAAATTATGTCAGTTTACTTTTTTGTATTTAGTCTTTTGATTTGGGCTGAGAGGAGAGAGCAGCAGAAGGAAAGTGTGTATGAGCAAATTCTGGCAATTCATTTTTTTCTCCAGATTTAAATTCCTGCAGCTTTAGCTCTGTTTTAAAGGTTAACGCTAACTCTACTTGGACAAACTGCCTGAAATGTGTTGCCAGAGATGTTCAGAGTCATTCTGGACTGTGAATGGCTTAATTGTGTTAAAATTTTTAATCAGATTAATCATGATGGATTAATCTACGTTAATGCGTTAATTTTGACAGCCATATATATATACATACATATATATATATATATATATATATATATATATATATATATATATATATATATATATATATATATATATATATATGGTCTTATGACTCAATTGATACGCAGAGGTAACACTGCATGAAACAAGTAAAAATTTCTTGAGGGCAAACAATTACTGTGTCCGTCATACTAATCCCCCAATGATGTAGCTTGTTTTGTTATAAGTATTGCTTAAAATTAGTTGTAATGTCTAAGTGACAACAAGATTAAGTCTCAATAAGTTAATAAATTAAAAAAAAAAAAGATCTTGCAATATAAATATTCCAAATTCAAGTCAGTTTATCTAAGTAAGATATTCCTTTTTTGCAGTGTGTTAATTTTTGTGAATCTAAGGTCTTAAATTTGACCAAAAACACCTTGAAAAATATCTTAAAAAGTCATAAATTTGGCTCCTTCCAACCTCCAGATACCTTGAGTTAGGACATGTGGGATGTATCAACACTGCCCTGGTCTTGGGAGATTTTATCGGACATGTTTGCATGTTAGGTTTTTAGTAGAGTTTACAACTCAGTGTTATAAAGAAACCAACGAACCAGCAGTTTTTCTAGGCTGTTGTAGAGACATATGACCAAAAGAAAAGTCCACATGTGTAGATGAGGACAAACACACCTACTTTTAAAACCCGGTCTGTGTTGATATTAACTGGTTTCTGGATATGAGAATGGTTGGGAGAGTCAGTGTAGGTGTGATATTGAACGTCTCCCACCAGTGGGAAATAATGTTTTGTGTGTGTGTT
Source organism: Sphaeramia orbicularis (assembly GCF_902148855.1). Lineage (NCBI taxonomy): Eukaryota > Metazoa > Chordata > Actinopteri > Kurtiformes > Apogonidae > Sphaeramia > Sphaeramia orbicularis. The sequence continues at coordinate 33,445,749 of NC_043962.1, read as the reverse complement.
AATCACAGTTTGCATCTCTTCAACAGTGGAGTATTTATTTTCCATCAGCCATGGGAGGAGCTTAGTGGGAATATTATCACAAAAGAGAGTATTTTGTGAATGTTCACATACTTACAGGTGCTTACAGTATTTCCATGGGGGAAACTGGTATTTATGATATGTCTGAAATTGACATGAAAGGAGCACAAATGGTGATTAGTGTTTGCACATCTCAGTTTATTCACTGTGTGTGTGTGTGTGTGTTACTAGAGAAAAAATGGATGTAGGACAAAGCCTCAGAGATCAGACACACAAACAGACACACACAGACACACCTGTTCCCTGTGGTTCCTGTTATAATAGACCGTCTGATGGATGTTGTGTTATTTTTGGACTCTGTCACACTTTCCTCTGTATGTGGGTCATAGTGGACATATGGAGGACACTCTGACATCACCTGCTCCGTGATTGGTTCTCATATTAAACGCAGCTGCGTATTGTGAAGCTGTGGGAAACCTCAAAGTGTCATAGCAGGCATCCAATCACACACTGAGATGTCTTCATAGGTGCCCCAAGTGGCAGACAATGACGATGTAGTAGGTGTGGCGGGGAACCGCTGCTGTTGTGGCATTCGGGGATTTAATTTATTTAAATGAATTCAGCTAAGATACTCCTGGGTTGCAGCACGTCAGTGTTTTTCAGACAGCACCTAAAATCAGCAGAAATGTCGGAACAGGCTGAAAATTAATATAGCCAGAATAGATAATGTTTTTTGTCTGGAAATTTGGCTCTTAAAAGTAGTAAGCCATCTATTATTCAGAAAATCAGAATGATATAATGCTTCGTCAATGAGCAGATTTGTTTTTGAACGCTGCAAAAATCTGAATATTACCAAGAGTATTTTTCTCATTTCTAGTCTCATTCATATCTCATCACACTTAAAATAAGACATAATCACCTAAAGAGTAACTTTTCAGTGAGATATAAGAACTTATTTTTAGACAATAGATCTTGAAAATCTTATCTCAAGAAATCTTACCAAGATAATTTTCACTTGTTCCATTGGCAGATTTTTTTTTGCTTGTTTCAAGATTTTTTTTGCTTAATTCAAGCAAAAAAAAAAAAAATCTGCCAATGGAACAAGTGAAAATTATCTTGGTAAGATTTCTTGAAATAAGATTTTCAAGATCTATTGTCTAAAAATAAGTTCTTATTTCTCACTTACAAGTTATTCTTTAGGTGGTTATGTCTTATTTTAAGTGTGATGAGATATTTTGACTAGAAATGACAAGATAAGATTTAAATTGGTAAGATTTAGATTTTTGCAGTGAAGTATTTTGTAATAATATTGGTCAAAATTTTGTGAAAACGCAAGAAGACGTCATACACCAAGGCCTTTGATAAACAGTTAATTCAATGAATTATAATTTCTGACACAAATCTGTCAAATTCCAAATAACAAGCACCTGTTACATAATGTAATAGGTGAACAAATAAAGATAATGTTGGCCAGTGGTATGATGGTGCAGTGCTGGGCTTTTTATGTGGATTTTACATGTTCTGTCTGGGTGGGTTCTGTCCACCATCCAAGGACATGCTCTTAGTATGTTAACTGGTTACTGTAAATCCCTCGGCCTACCCCACCTTTGCCCAATGGTAGCCAGGATAGGCTCCTCCACCCCCACTACCCTCATGAAGAGCAAGTGGTTTGGAAAATAAATAAATGGATAAATTAAAACATTGGGACCTTTCTGAATCTCAAAGATCATTCCTTTTCCTTCAAAGACAAGGCCACAGTCCTTCCTTGTAATCAATTCCCTCATGAATGGAACAGTCTAACAAGAGCAGAAAAGGTCATTCCCTCAAATCAGTGGATCAGTAACACGTTAACACACACATGACAGTAAGATTTAATAGAAGACTAGAAAATGCATTGACTTGCCTGAAGGTAGTCAGCATGGGCTCCAGCACCCCCATGACCCTCATGAGGACCAGGTGGTTCAGAACATGGATGGAAAACACATTTACAAGGGCAGTAATAAAGGTGAAGCAGCATCTAGGCCTGTGTGTTGATATTTTTAAATCCAAGAAAAACATTTTACTTCTCATATTTCTATGATTGAACTCTAAGTTAATTCTTATTTCACTGCATGCATTACTGTTGGTAAATTTAAGACTGCTCCTTCTACTAGTCATATTAAACATTCTTTAATTATATTGGGTGGGATGGTGTAGAGTATGTTGGTATAAACTGATTATCCTCGATGTTTCAGTGAATATTTGCCAAATCAAATCTCTTAACCCATAAAGACTCAGTGTTACTTTTGTGGCAACTCCAAAATATGTTTTTCTCTATATTTAACTTTTCTTTAGTGATTTATCACCACTTATTATGATCTATTGTCATCTGTATTTTGCGTTTTTTCAGTGAACATCAGGTATTTTCCAATATTTAATTTTCTGATCATGTGGATGTTCATAAAAGCTCAGAATCAAAAACAGAAAAAACTGAAGAAAAAGTGACTCTTTCAGCAAAATCTATCATTAATTGAACATAAAAATAAGTGTCCCCATGCACTGTCACTGATCAACCTCCATGGATTTTACTGGTGAATCAGTGTTGTAGGAGATGATGGTGTTTCCACGTTCACTACGGATCCTCTGATCGTCCAAATGGGTCATATCTGATGACTGTGAAAAGACGACAAACTGCATTTTACACCAGTTATTTACATGAACTGATAGGATTACTGATTCAGAATTTATTAAACATTTTAGATCATTAGATGCTTTTGGTCGTCGATGGCTGTTTGGGTCTCTATGGGTTAATATATCATTGGCTGGACCATGTGCTCCTGTATAAAGCAGTTACACTCACTACCATTAACTATTGTAGCTCATGTACAATTAACATAGATTACCCACATGGAAAATCAAATCAAAACCTAAGGAGGAAACAAAGAAAAAGGCAGTCCACTTGTTTTGGATACACAATGACCTACAGATAAGGGAAGGCAATAGAGGACAGACAGAAGGAGGAAGAAGAGGAAGGAGAGAAGTTCTTGATGAGATTCAGGTGACTCTCATTGCTCTTGTTCATGGGATGTGAATGAGAGAAGCTGGAGAAAGAATGTGGTTAAGTCTGACCTGCTTCACAGTCTCTATCATTTAGATGTTCAGAGGAAAACTACTAGACTAATTTACATTCCAAGCTCTACTGTAACTGTGCAGTGCATGTGATGTTGATGAGGTTCTCTGCATTGACCCAGATCACATGCTGAAACAGAATAACTTAACGTACACATGGTATCTCTCCTTTATATTGCACAGTCTCTACAGGTTCTCCAAAAGTTCTTAAATTCATTTGTATAAATGTTATGCCTTGGAAGTCATTAAATAGTGTTGGAAACTGTGTTGTCTTCATGGCCATAAATATTTAATCAAATTAATTTGTCCAGCTTTTATTTATCCAGTTTTTATTTATATTCTATTTATTTTATTTATCCATTTATCCAGCCTTTGTGTTAGTATAAATTAAGCTCTTGTGTATAAAAATCCACATGTGTTGTTACTGGAGCCTATAACTGTTTATGCACTATATGGACTATTTTGGTTGGTTTTAGTTTATACTTGCTCTCAGGCTGCATTGTGACTGTCCTAGTTTTGTCTGTTAATCGTGAATCATATCCCTACATAAAATTACTTCTATATGTGACCACATACTGCAGTACTTCAGTCTTAAAATAGATGAAAATGATCTTGAAAAAGTCTTACATTTAAAAGATTAATCTTGTATTGGTACATAGAGAATGGTTTGTATTTTTATACAGTATTAATAATTTTTTGTTGCTTCAGTATTTGGTTCAGTAGAAAGTCTCATACCAGAACACACCTAAAGCGGGGTACACATGTAAAGATTTTCTAAATCTGAAAAGATTTTCTATCTGTTCCAGACCCCACACATGAAGATAAAAAATCAGGCATTGAACAGTTTTGATCATACTGTGTGTGGTGTGCTCCGATAATTTCAACACAACACACCACACACATATTGATTCTGTCCCACCACCGATCTAGAATCTTGTCCTCCAAGACAGAAATCTCACGTGATCAAATGTGATCTAACAAAAATGAAGAAGAAACAACATAGCAACAACCAGGAAACACAACATGCAACATGTAGTTTTGGTTGCGGTATGACTTGGCGGAGACGTTGAATAGACATTCTCAGGCTTCCACCAGCTCCACAAGCTGGTCCTCCATTTCTGAGGTCCACAGAACTTCATGTTTTAGGTCGGCCATGCTTGTTTTTATTTACGCCTGCTTCCTTGTTATTCAGTCAGCTCGCTTCTTGATTGGCTACATTCCATTCCATGTCACAATTCATGGAGTTCATGACTCAGGAGTCGTCGGCTTTCCCCAAACACATGAAGATTTTTGGTCGTAAATATTGAACAGGTTTAATATTTACATTTTGGACCCGATTATTGGGACAAATTCACTCTTAACACACCTCAGACGACAGGATAATCTTATAGGATAATCTTATAAGACATAAAATAATCTGGCATTTGGTCGGGAAGGGGGAAAATCAGGACAAAAACAGCCCGATTATCTTTATGTGAGCACCCCGGTTAAGATGAACAAAACCACCAATGACTCAAAGCTATGTCTCCACAGACTATATCAAAGTATAAAGCTCATTGTTTACACACATCTGTATTATGGTATCATCAAGTTTTCTTCTTCAAATTAAAACTCATGGCCAGTTATTTTGACAGTAGGTTAAACATAAGAATCATTTATGGCATGTGTTATTCCAACTGTTGTGCTTCAAGATGAGAGATTTTAGTATTTGTGTTCATGTATTTTCTCATTTGTGTATCAGTCTTGACAGCGTTACCAGCGTTGGCCGTGTCTCCTCAGCCTGTTCCCACAAAGATGACGATAGGGTCGGGTTCTCCGTCAGCAACGGCACTTGTGAGCGGCCTGGAGGTGGGACCTGTTGGAGGAGTGGGTCCTGCGTTGAATGAGGGACAGAAGAACACCTGGCTTTACCTGGAGGACCTCGCCAACACACTGATGAACAACGTACAACAGCTGAAGAGTCTGATTGAACAGGCCAAACAGAGCACAGGGGACATGGCAGGGGTTAAAGATCAGGGAGGCAGGAAGGAGGTGAGCACACACACACACACACACACACACACACACACACACACTTCAATCCAGCACAATAATTCTACTCACTGTAATAGAGCAGGGCAAACATGACAGGCTTTTCCAGTAGTCACCATATGTCATCTCGTATAAAATATATGCGAATTACCACCACTTACTACCACTTCAGCTGCGGTGTGGTGACTTTTTGTTGTTTATTGACTAAAAACTTAGACAGATTCCATGCCAGATACCATTTATGGATGAAACAAACATTTTTCCACATTGTTTTAACTGTACACACACCAATGTCAGCTGCAGTGTTTCCCATTAGTCCTCCAGCCCTTATGCATCCCTCTTATTTACTACCTTCTGGGGATCCTCAAGCCAAAAATTTATATGCACAAAAAAACGACTATAAAATCATCATACATCAGTATTTTCTGTTTTTTCTTGTATTGACATCTCAAATCACTTAAGCTCTACTCAAAAAATAGGATTAAAAAAAAGGATTTTAAGCCTTTAAATGTCAGTTTGAATACATGATGTGATTGTTATTGTTAATAATGGAAAAAACACAAAATGTGACATATTTTTAATATAATGAACAGTGGATTTAATGATCTGAAAAGTCCCTCTGAAAAGCAGATAGTAAGACAAAGATCCATCATGAGTTTATGAGATTGTCAAACACTATCACATGGATTTTAGAGATGAAAATGTTGATGACGGTGTGTGTTTATTTCTGTGTGTGTGTGTGTGTGTGTGTGTGTGTGCGTGTATGTGTGTGCGTACAGTGTGCTCTCAGTCCGTCGTTTCAGGGTCAGATATCATTTCAGCAGACAGACGACTCGGAGACAAAGAGGAACTCTGAAATCACGGAGCTCATCATCAATGTATTAGACATACACACACACACACACACCCACACACACACACATACACACTTGTCTATCTATACTGGTTGTTCAGTTACATCTATTCCCTATTGTCTAAACCTGACTACAAATCATCTACACTGGTCCTACCAACAATGGATAGATATAACACACCTACTGAAGGTGTCTCTGTCCACCCAACATTTATAGATAAACAACTTGTAGTTTCTACCTTGATTTGGTGTCTTTTCACAAAGCAAAAACCAAGAAAACCAAAATGCATCCCCTACACCGTCAATCATCTACGAACCATGTGAGAACGCTTACTCTTCTTTTTGTTCAGGTACACCTTGAACAGAAGCGAGAAAATGAACACAGTGGAATGTCTCATTCCAGAATGCAAAACCCACAATGTATGTCTGGGTGATATGGCTAAAAAAACTCTCATACTTCAATATGAATAAAGAGAAATGGTAATATACGCTCACTGGCCACTTTATTAGATACACCTTGCATGGACTCTCTTTTTCCCTTAAAAATGCTTTAATTTTGTGACACAGATTCAACAAAGTGCTAGAAACATTCTGCAGAAGTTTTAGGACATATTTATATGATATTGTCATAGTTGGTGCAGATTTGTCTTGTTCCACCACATCCTAAAGGTTGAATTGAAGTCTGGTGACTGTGGAGCCCATCTGAAGGGGATGGTGCCCCAGTGACACCAGGTTTTAATACTGTTTACACCAAATTCTGATTCTTCCTTGTAGATGTACCAGCATAAACCTAGTCTCACCAGACCAGGCAGGTTTTTCCAAACTACTTTGGTCCAGTATTGATGAGCCCATGTGAAATGCCGCCTTAGTTTTCTGTTCTTAGCAGACAGGAGTGGTCCTTTACTGTGGTGTTGTGCCCTCACAGATGCTCTGCTGCAGGTCTGTTTTTTAACTAGTGGATATTTGAGATACTGCTGTCGTTCTGTCTGTTCAAACCAGTCTGACCATTCACCTTTGACCTCTGGCAGCAACAACGCATTTTCACCCAGTGAACTGCCACTGGATGTTTTCTTTGTTTGGGCCTATTTTCTCTAACTCTAGAGATGATTGTGTGTAAAAATACCAGTAGATCAGCCGATTTGTCTGGCACCGACAAATGTATAATGTTCAAAGTCACTTAAATCACATTTTTTTCCCCATTTTATTGATTGGTTTGAACGTCATTAGATCATCGTCACCATGTCTAAATGCACTGAGTTGCTGCCATGTGACTGGCCTGTTAGAGGTTTGTGTTAATGTACAGGTGAACACATGTACCTAATAAAGTGACAAGTGAGTGGATGATACAATACAATATTTATGTGATATTTCAAACATCAATACAGCAACCAATGCACTGATAGAAGATATCTAATACAAAAAAAATAGAATATGCTTTATCAAGTGTAACCTCAGTCATTGGATTTTTAGCTAATTAAGTTGTGCAATAATATTTTACAACTTTTAGATAATTATTGCATCATTAATCATTTAAATATTAGTTATAATGCATTATTATGACAGTACACTAGTTTGTTTACTGTCCCGTCGAAAATAACTTTGGTTTGTTTTTCCATTCTTCATGTGTCACAAATATGACAGTGACATTCTCTGGATAATGAGCTGTCAGTGAGATCTGCTGTTTTTCTCTTGTCTTGTTGTTTGATAAAAAATAAACTGAAGCTCTGATCATTCACAGCCCAGAGAAACTGAATGAAGCGATATAACATGACCAACCAAGACATCAGGGTTACAACAGCAAATATCAGAAGCATGTGTTCCTGTTCAGATGAATTGTATTGACTTTATAAACTTCACCAGGTGATGTTTGAGTGGCTGAAATGACTTAGTTGATGCTATCTTCAGTTGTGATATTTACAGGTATAATATGGAGAAAAAAAACTATTCATGGATGAGCATCATCTCCAGAAAAAGAGTCAGTTAAACACAGTTGATCCATTCACATAATTTTAAGAATGAAATCTTTGTTGGTTTCTTTTTCCTCTGAACATGATGATTGTTGCAAGTGTTTATCATTCTGTGCACGCACCCCAATTAATGAAATCGAAAAGAGAGTTCAGCTGCACCGTGCACTCCTGTTTAAATGTTTGTTCAAAATGCACTTAGATGATAGTAAACATTATGCATACTTGATATATTGAATATGGCCATTTCTTATATCCTACACCAAACCGTATCAGATGTATGGATGTTGTAGGTAACTCCAGCCTGACCTGTTGGTGGAGTTGGATCATTTTACCACCACAAACAAATATGAACTGAAGGACAGTTAGTGGACCTACACCATCATCTACTACATTATCAGGATTGTGATGATCTAATCTAATGTTAATATCATATGAATCAGACAGGCTAAAGTTGGATCTTTTTACCTGGACACTGGGTAATTCTGCAAATCAGGAAAGTCACAGTTTGTGGTGAAACTGTAAAAATACCTAAATACAAAGACTACATACCAGAAAGTCACTGAAGTAGCCTTCTGTCTCCACAATCTGTTCAAAGTGGTTTAAGATGTTGCTACAGCTTCTGATTTTCACCTCTTTTAATACTGTTTGACCTCACTCTTGAGGATGGAGGTGAAATATACAAAAGTAACCATATTAGCAATGGTGACGTATATCACATGTGGTGAGAGATGTAGACCGTGTAGCTGTTTAACACAAAACTAAGTGTGTCTTTATTGTCTGTACTACACACTGCAACTGCTTTGGCTTATGAAATTCTATTTTAAGTTGACAAACATCATATGTGTAAATGGTGGCACAATCCAAATGAAATGAAAAAAATAATTTGTCTCTCACCATTAACTGACTGATTCATATTAGACATGCTCCCTGCTTTTCTCTATATGGCATTTAATTTGTCTCTGTTAATTGGGCAATTCTTATTGTTGAGCCCTGAATTAGTTTAACACAGTTATTCTCAACTGGTGGGTCGTGACCCAAAAGTGGGTGGTAAACTTCTTTTTAGTGAGTTGCAAGCTTTTGTCTGGGTAAAAAATTATGTTAAGAAACAAATATTGTGTTTTATTTTTTATGGAGCTGAGTGCTGTTCACTCACACTCCCCAACAATAGGTGGCAGTAATGCACTGTGATGCTAAATAACACAAGGCATTTTACAGCATAAAAGAAGGTCCAAAAGTTTCTATTCAAATCATGGCAAATGACTACGACTACATCAGATATGGTTTTACATACAATGAGGACAAAAACCTCAGTGTTTAATTCTTGAATAAGTAACTAAATGCATTTTTAATTTTTAACTGAGTGCACTTTTTAGTTTTGGTTGAAATTGACCTAATTTAGTGTTAAACGGAATATTTCCCTCTTTAGCATCACCACCTGCTGGTCAGTTTGGTTTAGCATTAAACTTGTCTTCTGCGTTATCTCAAGTTCAAAACACACCATCTTTTCATTAAACTTTAAACAGTGCAATAAACCGTATCTCTTGCCAACCTGTGGCATGATCAGTATGTGCACAGCTGTAAATAATATATATAGCTTTTTGATTTGTCTGTATTTTAGATTTTGCACTTATTTTGCTCTTATGTGCTTTTGTGCTTTGTTGCTGTAAATCTGGAATTTCCCCTTGCAGGACTAATAAAGGCTTATCTTATCTTATCTTATCTTAAACTTGAAGAGTTTAATTTAACTATCAGTTTGGGTTGCAGCTTGTCACTGAGGGGTGACAGTGGATCCTGAAGCCAGACCAGTTGAGAATCACTAACATATTATCAGTTAGGTATAGTTATTACGGATAAGCATGTAGGCTATGTTCAGACTGCAGGTAAATGCAGCCCAAATCTGTTTTTTTTTTTGCCCATATGTGACCTGTATCCAATCTGTTAAAGACAGTTTGAACAACACAAATCCAATTTTTTTCAAATTCGACCCAGTTCACTTTCATATGTGGTCCTAAATCCAATACGAATCTGATATTTTGCAATGCCGCTTCAGTCTGAATGGCCTGGTCGCATTTATCCGACCTTTATGTCATTAAAATGCGACAAACATCCCAATTCTGCGTCCCAGGAGGAAGAGCAGCAGGTAAAACATATTTCTTCCATAAAAACAGTGCGTGCCTGTGTGGTCATGTGTTACGTCAAGACCTCTTTTGTGCATGCAGGTGACGTCAGAGTCTCATTCAGTTCATACTCAAAACTGATAGAAGTCACATTTAATGTGTAATATGAACAAGCACACCAAAGAATCGGATTTCACCAGAAAATCCTAATTGTGCATTAAGACCTGCTGTCTGAACATAGCCTTAGTTACAAGGGCTTCTATAAAACCGCTCTGACATCATCTGTTTTCACCAGTTGTCTTCTGTTTTTTGTTTCCTCTCTGTTTTCCTCTGTTCACCTGTTCTTTTGTTTTTTCAGCAAATGTGTGTGAACTGCGGTCGGATGGCCATCAGTGAGTGCACCGGCTGCCACAAAGTCAACTACTGCTCCACATTTTGCCAGAGGAAGGTGAGGATGACCTCAGGCTGCTAGCAGCCAACGGATAAACATTCATCTCATGTTCACAATAAACGGCCGTCGGTCACCAGCTAAGCTAACATGTCTGGTCTCTGCAGGACTGGAAGGATCATCAGCTGACCTGCTGTCAATCAGCAGGGGGCGTGGCCGTACAGGAAGAGGAGCACATCACAGCCATGAACATGGATAAAGTCAAGTGAGAGCACAGCAGGCCCCGCCCACAGAGCAGCATCTCAGTGAGGTCAGCTGCTGCAGACAGGAAGTCCTTCTGTTGAAGATACTGTTATGGTGAAAGTCTTGGCCAATGAAGAAGTTCACAGACTGAAAACAGAAACCTCAGTTGGACGTCAGAGGAGATGCAGCTCAAACAGAAACTATTTACCTGAGTATCCAGTCAAACGTGAAACATTCAGAACACTTGTGTTTCCATTTTGTGAATTAATTTAAAAATGTTAATTTAAAGTTTGAACATTTCCAGAGGCCTGTTTAACTAAAGGCCACAAACGTGAATAAAATGTAACAATATTCAAATACAACCTGGTCTTCTCCAGTTCTCAGAGGTATTATCTGTCGTCTGCTCTGTCGTTGGTCCTTTTTATCAGTGACTGAAGAACAAGTATGGAAATATGACGTGCTGGGGGGGGGGATCATTTATGTCTTACACTGTGAGGACGTACAGTACATTTATTTGTGTAAGATTTAAGGGAATCTAGGAGGCTATATTTACAAAAATGGAATAGAATTTTCATGACTATGTTGTCAGTAGGGTATGACTATTTGCATTTTAGTTACAGCACAATGAGCTGTTTATATCTACAGAGGGAGTTAGTCGCACCAATAAGGCCAACATTTTTTGATAGAAGGTCCTTTTTTTCGTTTTCCAGTTATATATGGAGTCCAATCCAGTGGTAAGGTGTTACTGCCACCTGTGATGTGACCTAAAAAGCCCAGAGTGAAAAAAAAAAAAAACAGACGCTGGCAGTGACAATAAGGGGGTAGTGGTGGGAGACGTTACTAAAAAAAATTACAAACTGAACCTTTCAGAGTTTTATGGTGGTGTTCGTGTAACGGTTAGGCACTTATGATGGTTAAAGTGTCAGTGTGTTAGATTTAGGAGATCTAGTTGAAGAAATAGGTTCATAGTTATATTTTCATTCGTGTATAGTTACTTTTTTCTACAGTTTCAAATGAGCTCTTTATGTTCACATAGAGGACATGCCTTCCACCATGTACATTAAGATGTGCTGCCATGTTTCTACATTTGTTTAAAATACAATCATGTGTTTTAATGTTGAATTCACAGCAACTGTGAGCCCTGGTTGGGTGTAGTCTATAACATTACTGATAGATAGGGGTGTGTACTGCTAAAAATCTAGCAATGATACAAATCACAATACTAGGATCACAATATGATATATCGCAATGTTATCACGATACTGTTAACAAGGTGGCATTTTTTTGTTTTGCCTCTTTTTTCAAAAAATTATTTCTTGGAAAATAACATCTGCCTCTTTTAGACTGTAAAAAGTGCTTTTAGGATTCCTGAAATAACCATTATTTAACAAAACAGTGTTATCAGTTTTAAAAAACTACATGTATGACCTGCAGGATCACAATACTACTTTTGTCGTGTACAAACAACAGAGCAAAATAGCCATGTGAACATATTAATAATAGAGCTCGCAGGATTCCCAAAAATCTAAACAAAAAAACAAAAAAAACCCTCCACCATGTCTGCATTTGAATAAATACCTAAAAATATTGATACACCTTTTTTAATATCGATACAGTATCGTGACATGGATTAATGTGATATATTGTGGAACAAATATTTTCTTACACCCCTACTGGTAGATGCCAGTAAATCGCATCATTATCTCCTACAAAGGCAACTAAAAATGTGAAAAGCCACTATATAGAATATATGGCAATATGAGACTTAAATTCATCTTTATTAAACCAAAATGAAAGTGTTCTCTCGAAATGTTAATGAATGTTAAACTCAGTAAAGCCACATGAAATGGAGGCACCAAAATGAAAATAACAAAAGAAGATGAGCATGGTGTTAAAGCTATCACAAGATAAAAAAAAAAAAAAAAAAATCAAAGACTTACTTCATTAAATTGACAAAAATAATGTAACAAGATGCAAAAAATAAAGAGGAAAAATAAACTTTCAGAGCATGTTTTGATAGAAGAGTCAATAAAAATTTAGACCCAAGCGGATACCAAATTTCTCTTGAGTCTCATGGTGAAAATTTTGTGAACCTTTAACAAATGATTGGTTACATTTAGTAAAAAGAAAAAGTTATTACCATTTATTTTTGACTCTTGGCCACAACACTGATGAGAATGAAAAATGTTTATTCTGAAAAGATTAGCATGAACATATAAAATCGGTCAGTTTTCAGAATAACACAAACATTGCTGTCGTCACATTTAGAAAATAAAAGTTCATAAACACCAAACTGTGAGTGTCTCTCGGAGGTGGCGTATGTCCAGAAACTGTCCGTTTACTATGAACAGCAGCGTTGAAAGACCTTTTTAAAGAAGTTCCTAAACTCTGTGTTGAAGACGGTGTAGATGACAGGGTTGAGGGCGCTGTTTACGTAGCCGAGCCATGTGACTACGCTCATCAAGGCTGGGGGGACGTGGCAGCCCTGACACCGGGCTCGCATTGTGTGGAGGACGAAGAACGGAGTCCAGCAGAAAAGGAAGGCACCTGTGGAAAGATTGGAAAAGTTTACCTGAGGCACAGGGAAAAAATGGACCTAACCTTTTTTTCCCACAAGTTTCACACCTGCGTAGATACAATGTACCCATTCATGGAAATATTCATTCATCATTTTAATGTAAATATCATCCAGACAAGTCTGAATGTGTCCTCACTGTTTTAAATGTGTCAGGGTTCGTACACAGTTTTCAAGACCAAATTCAAGCATTTTTAAGGATCATTTTCAAAATTTTCCAACACTGCACCTCTGGGGCACTGCTAGTAATTGTGGGCCCCCTGAAAGCTAAATGTTGTGGGCCCTTGCTACAAGAAAGTGTTTGTTGGTGCATGGGGGGGGGGGGGGGGTTCTACATTTATTTAACCTTTATTTAACCAGGAAAAAAGATCCCATTGAGATTAAGAACCTCTTTTCCAAGGGAGTCCTGGCCAAGACGCAGCACAAACTACAACACATAGTTACAATAATTTACAGGACAAGTGAAACAATGAAAAACAAGTGTAAGTCATTGAGTTATTCTCTGGCACTTTGAGTTTGGATTTAAAAGCATTCAAGGAGATCAATTCAGTCAGTTTCCACTCTTTTAGCAACATATTCCGTGTGCAAGGAGCAGAGTAGACAAACTGTAACTTCCGTAACTACTGTAACCAGTGTAAACCGAAAGTGAAACTTAACCTGCTTTGACTGTCCGACTCCTGGCTTCTATCCCTCTGTTGTACGTCGGAGCTTATACAAAATTTTCACAGCTTCTAACCTATATCCACTGGGACCCCTCCATTACTCTGTTGGCCCCCCTGGGAATTCTGGGCCCCATGAATTTGCAATGTTTACCCCCCTTTACAGCACCCTAGCAGCACCTTATCACTGGGATAAAATACATAACTACATATACTCATGTTTTGTTTTTTTTTTCACTTTTTATCATAATGATGTACATTGTATTATGCTATAAACATATAAAATTATGTTTCATAAATGCAACAAGTTTAAAAATTAAAGCAGAACACAAACTTTCATCCAAAAAAAGGGAAGTCACTTGGCATTTTTCAGACACACTGGCACCAAGACAAAGATTGAGATAAAAATGTACCTGGAGTCCTTTTTTTGACATAAAGTTTTATTTTTCAAAATGTACCACCTCTCTTTAAGTAGCTTTGACTTGACATTGAACCTGGTAGAGTTAGAATTGGACACACTTAAACTAAAATTCAAGCACTTCTAAGACCCTGAAAGCACAACATTGAAATTCAAGCATTTTCAAGGATTTCAAGCACCCCTATGAACCCTGATGTGTGTAGGTCTACCCTTATACTGGACATCCCATAATAGAACCTGACCGATATGAGATTTTTGGGGCCGATGCCAATGCTGATGCTGATATTGAGGGCTAAAAAAGCCAATATCTGATATATCAGCCACTAAATGAAATAAGAACATCAATATACACAGGATATAATAGTCTTATATTAGATAATGGTGGGCATGTGATTGTTGGAGAAGGGGTTAGTGGTCCGTGAAAAGCGAAAATGAAACCGAACATGCTTTACTATTCCTCTAACTCTCTGGGCAGCACAGACACAGGAGCAGAGCGACACAATCTCTGCGCAGCAAAAAAGTTAATACATTGGTTCCATATTGACCGATGTTGATTAATCGTGATACGCTATAATCAAACAGCGATTAATCAGTCGGGCTCTACCCCCTTCCCAAAACTGCATCCAACATAATGACACAATCTACATTTAACACAAACTGATCCACTCCTAAAGCCGACATGGGCTTAGGCCCTGAGAAAACGGACTTGAAACCACTCCACATTTCCAGACCTGAATTTCATTGAAAAACTCTGCAACGTCATCAAGAAAGTGATGATCATGAACTGCTGAGCAAAGCTGAGCTGCTGTGTTTTCGCAGCAGGAGTGGAACGAAGCACCAACAGCAACGTGAAAGACCAATGAAGATCATGCCAGGACTCATCAATTCAGCGTTATTTCAGTCAGGTTCGGAGCTCCTCCTAAGGTCAAACATTAATACGAACTCTGCTGTTTGGAAATAAGTATGAGCCGAGACCATTTTGACGATTTTCTGCACTTAAGCACAATCATTTTATTTGCAATTTGGGAGGAATTTTAGAAGTTTCTACATTAAACATAAATATTAATTTACTTCACACACCTACAAGTAGTATTTTTTACAACTGTATTTATTTTCTTCCCCCGTGACAAACTGTCTGTGATAACTGAACCTCATTGTCCTCAGCTCAGTTTAATTCATCTTCAGCCTGTATTTAGACTAACTCAGTCATTCCCCTCACTACATTTTACACTGTTCTCAGATCAGTGCTTGACCTACTGCTGCAAGTGCTGATGGGAATATTATCTGCGTGCTGACGTCATAATTGGATTTCAGATTAAGAGCAGCAGATTAGCTGTGGTGTGCTAAAGGGAAGCACTTCTCTGCATTAGGACCAGCACTGTTACTAAATATAGACCAACCTGTTCAAACTGACCTGGGGTCAGAGGTTGTGAGGCGTTCAGGGACATGTAGTCTTTGCTCATCCGGCTGTCGCTGTCAGGTGTCAAGTAACAAGCATGTCAACAAAGGTTTGTTAGACCTTTCACTGACTTGACGACACATGTCTGCAGCTGAGTCTCTGCCGGCAGTTTGATTCACTGTGGAGACTTTAATTTCATTATGGATTATACGCTTTTTATTATGTGAATCTTCATCGGCTTCATGATTTGATCGAGATTCAACTAATAATGATTCTTGATTCCTCTCAATGCATCACATCTTGGATATTCTGTGTCTGCACATGCCTACTTTATCATCAGTGAATACAAGCACCTAGATAAGAGAACTATCAACAGACTAGATCAGACCATACCAGTCTGGGAGTGTGACCCACCTGAGTATGTAAGCATTAAAAAACAAAGACACAAATATTTGGTAAAAATAAACTTCATCATGATGTATCCCAAATTGAGACCCCAGACTATTAAAATCAGCATAAATCATCTGATCCATACAGAAACAGACTGATGACTTATGATATGACTTATATCACCTTATAATAAAATGAATGTTACTTATACGGTGACATGTTATTACTACATACAATCAAATGAAACAACCACAGTAAAACAAAAGAGTACACGGGCTGGACATGTAGGTTATGTCAGTACATGAGACCGCTCCAATTTGTGGGTTTCATTGAAAGCTTGTACATAATCTTGTCACTTCAGATTTGGAAATTCAGTATATTTACAGTGGTAGACAAAATCATTAAAAACTAGTGGTTTTACAACATTTAAAGCCTAGCCATTAGAACACCTGACATATTTTTTACCTCCAAAATGTGCCTCTTTTTCCTAATGCTAATGAAACATGCAGGTGGTTGGTCTGAGCACAATAAACACCAGATGAAGTGAGTCCTACGGTTTTTAACCACTTTTAACTTTAACATTTACTGAAATGAGCAGGATAGGCCTTGTACTTTGAGCAGAATCGCACACACTGTGCCATCTCTCAGTCAAAAACCTAGGTGTGTTTTTAGACAACTCCTTTAAACTGGACCGACAAATCAGTTCAGTAGTTAAATCTTCTTTTTATCAGTCACGTCTCCTCAGTAAGGTTAAACCATATCTAAACGCGTCATTCATTTGAATGCATCATTCATGGTGGTTGGACTACTGCAACTCTTTGTACTGCAGGTTGGACCAGGCCTCCGTCCGCCACCTACACTAAGTCCAAAACTCTGCAGCATGACTACCATAGGCACCAGGAGGTATGAGCGTATACCTCCTGTTTTGGCCTCCGTGCACTGGCCTCCTGTCAGCTACAGAACTCACTTTAAAATGTTACTATTGGTTTTAAATGTCTTAATGGGCTGGCTCCTTCTTATCTTTCTGAACTTGTGTCACTCCACGTTCCTGCCAGAACAATGAGGTCCACTGACCAGCTGACCGTAGAGGTTCCAAGATCCTGGTTAAAAACCAAAGGAGACCAGGCTTTTTCTGTGGTGGTCACAGTCTCCCTTTGGACATCAGAAAAGCCCAGTCTATTAATATTTTTTAAAATCTTCATTAAAAACTGATTTGCTTACACTAACGTTTAACACAAGCTGAGCAGGACATTCTATTGGTTTGTATTTGTTTGTGTTTGCCTGCTGTATTTACTTTTACTGTTTTAGTGTTGTTCTTAACTTCTGTATTGGCACTTTAAATATGGTCACAAAGCACTTTGGGCATCATTGGTTGTTGTAAATGTGCTTTACAAATAAATTTGACCTTGACTTTGATAAGATTCCTCACCATTAGTTTAACTATGATCACATTTGGCCTCTTCTGTGGTGGAACATGATTGTGTGACACAGACAGTGAGATAAATCTCCTTTTGATGGCTCTATTCTATGCTTTATAGAACAATAATGACTTTGGATTTACTTAATTTGTTTTATGGGTATTTTAATGACCAATTAAAAAACAGATGAAACCTCTTCAGTATACAATGTGTTTTAATTTTTTTGGCCACCACCCTATAACGCGTGCATGTTGGGCCTATGTGACATCACTGCACCTCTGCGTCATACTACAGAGTTTTTTGAGGCGCAATTTCTGGTCCAAAATTGAAAAATATATCATATCTAAAAGTAATAATAAGATAACTATAACATCCCAAAATGTAATTATATATTTAATATAGAGTTAAAGCAATGTCCAAGCATGAAACAATTTAAAAGGAGGTACAAAGACACAATTTTTCAGAGGTACAGGGATGAGGGAGGACTTGGGGATCACTGGGTGATATAAAGATGAACAAGTATGTGGTAAGTGTGTGTATATGTGTACAGGTGTGTATGTGTGTGTGTGTGTGTGTGTAGGTGTACATGTGTGTGTATAGATCTATGTATGAATATGTATTTACATATATGTGTTATTGTATTATGTGTTTATGTAAATCATATTATATTTGTTCATAATAATATAAAGCCAGAAACCTAATTATTAAATAGTAAGTAACAGTCATATTATGTCATAGTGTATAGATATGATTAGACTAGGAAGGTTATTATTGTTATTAATTATATAAGGAGAAGGGGTGGGAGTTTATAAGTTGTACTTCTTCTCACTCCTTTTTGAATATGTATTATATGTCTTATGTTTTAATGTTTTGTTTATTTATTTTCTTCTGTTTGACATTCATGTTCGAAATAAATACATCAATCAATCAAATTTTTTTAAACATGATATTCACAATTTAGATTTTGTTTAAATTTGTTCATCTTATTTGGAAAATTTCACATACATAAAAACAAATATACTAAAACACACCCAAATTTTAAAATCTTCCTATTGGAATTTGAAAATTATATTAAATCTTTAGAATGTATCTATAGTAAAAAAAAAAAAAAAAAAAAAAAAAAAAAAAAGCTCTAACACCTTGGCTATTTATAAAAATTTATTTTATATTGTCTGAACTCTCTGTTGCATTTATTTATTTATATTTGTCAGATTTGTTATTTTTATTCATTTATTAACTTTTTTATACTATTATTTGTATATTATGCTTTATATCTTTAAATGTATGCATTATTTTCTTAAACTTATATGTTCAAATGCTTTTTCCCTTTTGACATCTTATTCGTTTAAATTTTTGTACTGTATACTTAAATGTTTTCAATAAAGTTGGGGGGAAAAAAAGAGTTTTTTGATGCGCTGCTGTTTAACCCGTTCCTTCCCGGACTAACACCAGGACCTGCAGGACTCACCCACGACCACGGGCAGGACCTTCATGGCCTTCCGCTCCCGGCTGTTGATCTTCGCCCTCTTCTTGCGCCGGGGGTCCGGGTTGAACTTGATTTCCGCCAGGCTGACGGTCCTCAGGTGCGTGTCCCGGTACTCGGACGGAGCCGGGGGCAGGTCCGGGGCCGGGAAGGCGGGCAGCTCGTCCGGGGTGTCGGTGGGCTCCCGCTCTATGATGGGCGGCAGCAGCGGCGGCAGGGAGGCCAGCGGCGGCAGCCCCGCGGCGGCCTCCTGCAGTTTGCGGCAGGCCTGGATGCTGTTCCGCAGCTTGGCTTTGCGCGCCTCCTCCCAGCGGCGCAGACCGCGGAACATGGCGCAGTACAGCAGCAGCATGATGGGGCAGGGGATGAAGAAGGAGCACACCGAAGAATACAACACGTAGTCGTCGTTCTCCAGTTTACACTCGGTGGGGTCGCGGCCCGGCACGTTGTTGAGTCCGAACATGATGGGGGAGGCCACGGCCAGGGCCAGGACCCAGGTGGCCGACAGCAGCACGGCCTGGCGCAGGTCCACGTGCTTCCGGTTGTAGTTCAGAGGGATGGACACAGCAATGAACCTGCAACAGGTGAACACATGCATCTGTGAGGGGGTGTGTATCTGCAACAGGTGAACACATGCATCTGTGAGGGGGTGTGTGTCTGCAACTGGTGAACACATGCATCTGTGAAGGGGTGTGTGTCTGCAACAGGTGAACACATGCATCTGTGAGGGGGTGTGTATCTGCAACAGGTGAACACATGCATCTGTGAGGGGGTGTGTATCTGCAACAGGTGAACACATGCATCTGTGAGGGGGTGTGTGTCTGCAACTGGTGAACACATGCATCTGTGAAGGGGTGTGTGTCTGCAACAGGTGAACACATGCATCTGTGAGGGTGTGTGTGTCTGCAACAGGTGAACACATGCATCTGTGAGGGTGTGTGTGTCTGCAACAGGTGAACACATGCATCTGTGAGGGTGTGTGTGTCTGCAACAGGTGAACACATGCATCTGTGAGGGGGTGTGTATCTGCAACAGGTGAACACATGCATCTGTGAGGGGGTGTGTGTCTGCAACAGGTGAACACATGCATCTGTGAGGGGGTGTGTATCTGCAACAGGTGAACACATGCATCTGTGAGGGGGTGTGTATCTGCAACAGGTGAACACATGCATCTGTGAGGGGGTGTGTATCTGCAACAGGTGAACACATGCATCTGTGAGGGGGTGTGTGTCTGCAACAGGTGAACACATGCATCTGTGAGGGGGTGTGTATCTGCAACAGGTGAACACATGCATCTGTGAGGGGGTGTGTATCTGCAACAGGTGAACACATGCATCTGTGAGGGGGTGTGTGTCTGCAACAGGTGAACACATGCATCTGTGAGGGGGTGTGTGTCTGCAACAGGTGAACACATGCATCTGTGAGGGGGTGTGTATCTGCAACAGGTGAACACATGCATCTGTGAGGGGGTGTGTATCTGCAACAGGTGAACACATGCATCTGTGAGGGGGTGTGTATCTGCAACAGGTGAACACATGCATCTGTGAAGGGGTGTGTGTCTGCAACAGGTGAACACATGCATCTGTCTAGGGCAGGGGTCAGCAACCCTGGTCCTCGAGAGCCACTATCCTGCATGTTTTAGATGTTTCCCTCTTCCAACACTCCTGATAGTCGTTATCAGGGTTCTGCAGAGCTTGATGATAGGCTTATCATTTGAATCAGGTGTGTTGGAAGAGGGACATATCTAAAACATGCAGGATAGAGGCTCTTGAGGACCAGGGTTGCTGAGCCCTGGTCTAGGAGTGTGTATCGGCAAGAACATGGCAATACCATTCAAATTACAATACTAGGATCATGATACGATATATTGTGATATATCATGATACTGTTAACAAGGCAATGATTTTTTTGTTTGTTTTGTTTCTTTTTTAAAAAAGATTATTTCCTGGAAAAATGTAATTACGCCAGAAATATCCACAAATATCAATCACGATTTTATTTGATCAGAACAGGATCTAATGCTTTGGAAGCGTATTGCATTTACATGAGTAAACTAGAAGCACTCGGAGAGCGCAGACCTCCGCCAAGGCAGATCAGTGCCCTGGATTTGGATGAAATTTTCAGGAAATGCTGATACTGGCACAAGGAACAAATGATTAAATTTTGGTGGTGGTGGTGGTGGTGGTGGGGGGGGGTGGCGGCACTGATCTGCCTTGGCGGAGGTCTGCACTGTGTTTTCTAGAAAAGCACTTGTAGAGCACAGACCTCCGCCAAGGCAGCTCAGTGGGCCCCTGTGGCACCCCCACCCCCAATCACCACCAAAATGTAATCATTTGTTCCTTGTGCCAGTATCAACATTTCCTTAAATTTTCATCCAAATCCATCTATAACTTTTTGAGTTATCTTGCACACAAACAGACAAACCAACGCTGACAAAAACATAACCTCCTTGGGGGGAAGTAGTGTCTGTAAGTAGTGTTGATGGTCTTGTTATTAGTTTGTCACCACGTAAGCTGCCTGAATGCATTTCAGATGCATCATCCTATATCCATGAAGCATGTCATATCTGCCCAGTTGTTCCTGGTGAAACACTACAACATCCAACAGATCCAAGCGATGTTTACATCTAAACAGCTGCAGAGTCCTGAGGTGCCTGTTACAAAGTCGACAAAAGTCGACAGTGTTATATTTTTAGGGTGTGCATGATTTGTAGCATTTAAGTGGTGGGGCCCAAAGTGATCTTATGGGCCCCATGTCCTGGTGGTAGCCTCCCCCTGTCTCTAATCTCTGGATGCAGCATGAAATAATGTTTAGGGGCCACATACAGTCCAGTGGGCTCTATGCACAGCCCCACTACTTCCTGAACTTCAGGTGGCTCCTTTATCTCCTGTCTTTCATTATTGGACACACTGATTAATCCAGGTGTGCCTAATTAATCAGTAGTCAGAGACACACCTGGATTAATCAGTGTGTCCAATAATGAAAGACAGGAGATAAAGGAGCCACCTGAAGTTCAGGAAGTAGTGGGGCTGTGCATAGAGTCAAGTAGACCTAAACGAGCAGGATAACTAAAGTAATGGCATAATAACATATAAATAATGACAACTTTGTTTTAGTGCAAAAACAGTCAAATTAAATTATGAAAATGTTTACAATAACAAACTATTGTTTCATGAAAAATACCAATAACCTGAACAACCATGAACAAGCTGAAATTTCTTCAGAAAAATAAGTGTGATTTTAACCAGGGTTCCTGTGGGGTCTGAAAAGTCTTGAATTTACAAATCTGTATTTAATACCTTAAAAATGTCTTTAACAGGTAATAAATCGGATGTAGTAGGTCTAAACTTACGTTGCCTAAACTTTTTGGCTGTATTGTATTTAAAGTGTCGAAGCTGCAAAGAAAGTAATGTTAGTCATCTCAGTTCCACCCATTCCAACCCAACAATTTATATCAAAATTATGAACCAGTTACAGTTGGAGTAAATAAATACATTTGACTAAATTCTAGGTGTCACAGCTTTTTGCCAGTATGGCTGTGAAACGGGTATTAAGTTATGTTCTAAGTAGTCTTAAACAGGTCTGAAAAAGTCTTAAATTTAACTTGTAGAAACCTGTAGGAACCTTGTTAACTATATTATGCCTCAACTTATCATTTCTAAATCTACATTTCAGGTCACAGTGGATTTACAAAAGGCACAAAACATTTAGTAACCGCCATAATATAGATTGGAATTTGGAATTGTCATTATTTGTAGGTTATTATTTTACTGGTCTGATCCACTTGAGATCACATTGGGCTGAATGTGGCCCTTGACCATTGATGTCTTCAGTGTAATTGTTACGCTTCACAGAAGCATCCCATTGGCCTGATTGGAACCTGGTGGGCTGGTTTTCCTGGTGGGCCATATGTTTAATACCCCTGGTCTCCATGAATCATGTAGACCAGACAATAGTGGCTTTTACACAGAGATCCTGGAAAAAAGGTGAGATGGTGATCCCACCTTTGGATTCATGCCAGTGCCTCCATATGCACCAGCTGTTTCTCAGGCGTGGGTGTCGCAGTCATCAAAATGTCACACCTTGGTTACGGAACGAGAGATGTTCCTTTTACAAAGCGTTCTGGAACCATGATTCCACCTTTATCACGGCTCAGATACTACCTCCAAAGGTGTTACAAAGCCGCGATAAAGGTGGGACCAAACTATCCCACCATTTCGTTTGCACAGACGTAACAGATAGGGGTGTAAGAAAATATCGGTTCTGCAATATATCACGATATTTCATTTCACAATACTGTATCGATATTAAAAAGTACTATATCGATATTTTTAGGTATTTATTCAAATGCAAATATTGTGGAGGTTCATTTTTGTTTTGTTTTTTTTAATTTTCTTTTTTGTTTATATTTTATTTATTATTTAACACTCTTTTATTAAATAATGTTAGTTCCTTTGTTGGGATTGCACAACAATAATGTTCTGATGTTTGTTCTGAACTAATAGAATATGAACATTTGAACAGGATCTTAAACTGTTATGTCTGTAAAACATAATTTAAGTTATAACACAGGAACATTTTGTGACGTAGCATTAGATCCTGTTCTGATCAAATAAAAATGTGTTGAGTATTTGTGCATATTTCTGATGTAATTCAGTTCTTCAAGGAAATCGTCATTTAAAAAAAAGAAAAATAGCCTTTTTAACAGTATCGTGATATATCGTGATATATCATATCGTGATCCTTGTATTGTAATTTGTATTGTATTGCCAGATTCTTGCCAATACACACCTCTAGTAACAGAAGTGCTGTGTAAAAGGGGCTACTGGGGTGGGGGGCTCAGCAAACTGAAACTGGTGAACAACTGCCTGAGATCAATGATGTCCCAGGATAGACTCGACAGCCTAGCGCGTGTCTCCATTGAAGTCAATTATCAAAATAAAAAAAGGACTTTAAAGACCTCATCAGTGATTTTGCAAACATGATGACCCATCAGGGAGCATTTACTGGAGGATACATTCCAACACCTTTTTTTTCCCCTGCCATTTTTTCAACAGCACATTTGTCAGAACACATTTCCAACAATAGCTAGTGATCTTTTTCTGCAAATAAAAATAAAGTGAAGCTTGGCCATTTGACTTTATAATAATATAAGCACTTTCTCAACATATTTTTGTCTTATTCCATGGAGAAAAATGTGCACCACAGATATTAATCATGTGAGTATTTAGCCCCTCTGACATGGTTTATACATAGGGCCCAGAATTCTGTGCCTCATACTGTAGGCTTAGATTTTGCAATTCTTGTTTTTTGTTCTTATTGTTTTAACCTGAATCTTAGGAGGTGAGTAATAGGTAGGGCTGCATGATTTGCAAAAAAGGTCACGATGAGTCACCACTTTAGAGAGGATGGCAATGTTTGTTTTTCACTTTCAGAGGAAAAAAAAATACAAATACTGATGGTGTGATTTTTGCTGGAATCTGTAGAAAGAGAAAAACATGATTTGTTGGCAGGGGCATCTCTGTAGCACCACACTGTTTCATTTTCGACCACTACTACTTTCAGCTGCTCCTTTCAGGGGTCACCGCAACAAATCATCTGCTTCCATCTGACCCTATCACCTGCATGTCGTTCTTCACCACATCCATAAATCTCCTTCTTTCCTCCATCTTCATCCTTCTACCAGTATATCCACTATCCCTCCTCTGCACATGTCTGAAGTGTCTCAACCAATCTCAATCAGTTAAACATCTAACCTGAGCTGTCCTTCTGATGTGGTCATTCCTAATCCTGTTCATTCTTGTCGCCCCTAAAGAACATCTCAACATCTTCAGCTTTACCTCCTGTCCTTTCGTCAGTGCAACCATCTCCAATTGTTGTTTTCACTACTGTCTTGACAATGCAGAGGATTCATTATTTTAAGTAATTTTCAGTGTTGGTTAATGTAGGATACTTTATACAGAAAAGTAGTTCCAGATTCTGTCCTGCAACCAAACAAACATATCTGAAGAGTGTGCAGGTAAAGCCACACAAAGCAATAAGTTGTAATATTTCTTGCGTATAAATGTAAAGTTCATGCTGATGGTGGTGGTTAAGGTCAAAGGGCCGTCGTCTGGTTCCAGTCTGAGTGCATCGTCAAAAAGCTTCGAACTATCAGCATCAGTCCTCGTTAGTATCTGTGTAATCAGGTTTCCCGCAGATCTTTCCATCCTTCACCATCAGACGGTGGATCACATAATCTAATGAGCGTAAAACGTCGCTGCATCCCCAATCTGCAGCCACTTTCATTTTTCTTCTCTGAAATGTTTTACTGGAAGCAGAGTAAAAAGGTCCATATTTTATAGAGCGAAAACTGAGACTCCTCAGTCTAGTTCTGGACTCCGATGGCTTTGACTTCATCACATGACGTGTCTCTGGAGGTGAAGCTGACTTTTCACCGCTGTCTTTTGATCAGCAGGCTGCTTATTAGATTTTGTGCAACTGGATGAAGCTTAACTTCAGATTTGTTTTCTGACCTGCATGGTGTCAAACGTCTGTCATAATCCTGCAGCTCCACAATCTGTTCCCGCTACGTCAGGGCTGTCAAACTCATTTTAGTTCAGGCCAGGCCAGACCAGTACAATAATAATATAACACAAGGTGCTTGCTCTTTATCCAAATAAAAATTCCAGACTTTTTTAAAACTGCAATTTTTTCCCCCCAAACCTTGACTTTATGTACTTTTATACTTGCATGCCTACTTTTTTGGTTGAGATTGTACCTGTTGTGTGTAGTAGAAAAGCTCAGTTTAATAAATGTATGAATGAAAGCATAATTAACAAATTGTTTTGCTGACAGAAATGTTTTCAAAACATATGAAAAATCATAAAAGTGCATGAAAATCACACAAAAAAGTTTCACTAGAATCATTCCAGTACCGACCAGTTACTGAAATCATATCAAGTTTTTTATCTGCTTTCCTCATGTATTTCTTATCTTACAAGATTATGTGCCTTTGTTCATACTCTAAAATTCGACTATGAGAGAGACTTTTTTCCATACTTTATTAAGACTTTCACACAAAATTCCAGACTTTTCAAGGTCTGGAAGACAGCGTTTCAAAATTCCATACTTTTTAAGACTTTCAAGACCTGCATAAGCACCCTGTAATGACCTATAAATAATGACACCTTCAAGTACATGAAAATGTTTACAACTACAGACTGTCCTTTAAAAAAATGTAATATTCTGCCTTAGTGTATCATTTGTAAATGTTGATTATAACTTACAGAATCTTGCTAACATTACTTGTTTCTCATTTGATGTTGTTTATATTTGTTCAGATGAAAGTATAGTTTGTAAATCTAAACATTTTCATGGAATTTTACAGTAAAACCAAGAGAAAAATTTGGAAATGTCATTATTTATAGGTTATTATGATAGTATTTTACTGGTCATATCCACTTGAGATTGAACTGGTCTGTGTGTGGAACCTGAACTGAAATGATTTTGACACCCTTGATTGTTCATATCTTCAGTGTAAATTCTGGTTGGGCTGGACTGGACTCTGGAGGGCCGGTTTTGGCCCGCGGGCCGTATGTTTAACACCCCTGCTCTAGGTAATCACTGCTACACCTGACGTCAGGTGTGAAAAAGTCAATAATATTGACAAGGAAGCAGCAGAAATCCACTTTTTAGTTTATCCGTGTGCTGGTGGGTACTAACCTGTCGATGCTGATGGCACAGAGGTTAAAAATGGAGGCGGTGCACAGCATTACATCCATTGTCATCAGACCGTCACAGAGGGAAGTGCTGAGGGTCCACACACCATCCTGGAACTGACACACACAAACGAAGCACTGATCAGAGGCTCTGGAGACCCCAGTAGACCTTCTGTAGATGGTAGCTGACTGAAGACAGTCACTCCTGGATTCAGTGGTTATTTTTATTTACTTACAATAAGTGGATTTTAAACTGTTTTGTTTAATGTTTACTTAAATATTTGCTTTGAATCAAGGACTCAGTAATATTGAATATATTACATTATTATATCTTCATAACCACCACCTCACAAACAGAATGCTTATGTTCTACTGAACTGGGATAAGTGGATGTTTTCTCTTCTTAATCACCCCTAAAAAATCTAAACACCCACCAGTGACCAAAAGCATCCACTGATCTAAAATGTTTAATAACTCTTCAACCACTAACCCTGGCAATACATGTAAATAATTCAGGTAAAATGCAGTTTCTCAGCTTTTCAGCAACATCACATGAATCTTATTTGGACGTTCATGGAAACGCCGTCATTTTCTGCAACATCATTGAACCCATGTAATTTGTCAAATGACAGTGCTTTTACAGCAGACGCTTGTTTTACACTCAGTTAAAGATACATTTTGCTGAAAAAATTGTGATCAGTGAATAAAATATAAGAAAATACCTGCTTTTCACTGTGAAAAATCCAAAATCTAGAGGAGGATTTCTCAACCTTTTTTGAACCACGCCCCACTAACGGCATCATCAGCCCACTGGTACCCCCCTCTGCCTGGTGGGGGTGGTATGTAATTCTAAAAGTAACGTAACAGACCTGTATGTGGAGGACGTGGTGGGTTATATAGCTCTGTAGACAAAGCTGTGCCAAATGAGCTCCTCTCACCTCATCACTGACTACCTGCTGCCACCCCAAAAACAAATTTGCAACCGGGGGGGGATGGGTGATGTGCATCCGTGAGCACACCCGAACATACGCATGACAATGTCACTTGCGACCCCCCCATGTGCTCACCCTCCCTTGGTAGAGTGTCTGCGCCCCCCGGCTGAAAACCTCTGATCTAGAGGATAACATCATAATAAATCACAGGAAAGGTTAAATGTAGACAAAAAATCATTTGGAACTTGCCACAAAAATAGTTCTAGGTCCTTAAGGGTTAAAAGAAAAGGCATCTATTTTTAATATATTTGACAGAATACATAATTGAAAAAAAAAAAAAAATCTGAATCATCTCTCACAGTGTATTATCAGTGACTCACATTTATTTATAAATACACACTGCATGTACATACAGAAACCCTTCATATGTGAACCTGCCCTCAATCCAAACCTACAGTAAATGCAGTATTCTTTAATAAAGACACAGACACCATCTAAAAAGACCAACATAAATATAGCAGACAAACTGATTTTACAAACAAATGTAATAGAAAATGATCTTTAGTGAGAAGGTTGTGAAATGTGAGAGTTTAAAGAGGAGAAAATGTGATCTGCTAACCGGCTGAGCGTCATCTTGTTTGTTGTTTGTGTTTTTGGAAAGAAAAGGAATGATAAACTTCAGCCTTGGAAAGTAGATCTAGCTGTCAGATAAATTAGTGGCAAAGTTTACTGCAAGGAAGAAATTTTCCAGTTAAGTGAGAGCAGGATGATGAGGCCAGAGAAGCAAATCTAGATTTTTTTTCAGTGTTATGGACACCTTTTTTCCAATTATTTTTTTCTGGCAATATGACTTGAACTACTCTTTTGTTACTAAAACTATATGGTATCAATATGACTAGATACAAACACAACAGGCAA
Organism: Sphaeramia orbicularis; assembly: GCF_902148855.1. Classification (NCBI taxonomy): domain Eukaryota; kingdom Metazoa; phylum Chordata; class Actinopteri; order Kurtiformes; family Apogonidae; genus Sphaeramia; species Sphaeramia orbicularis. Next base: position 33,417,132 of record NC_043962.1, on the reverse strand, counting down.
ACATGGCATTTTTAATTATTCTTAGGATGGAAATGTCTCTAGTGGATTAATCTTGATTTGGTGATTCAGGCGATTTCAATAATTTTCAGAAAGCAAAAAATTGGTGAATCAAAGTAATTGGGTACTTCTATGAAACTGGTCCTAAAAACAGGATAGAGGGGCTAAAAATTCAAACCAGATGTAGACTAATGTTATGAAGCAAGTTTGGAAGCACTTTGGGTCTATTTAAAAATAAATATTTACTGAGATAAAAGAGAAACTTTTTTTTAGACAAAATACATTTTTATATTATTTTTTAATTCAAAAATCTGCATGTAACATGGTAAAAAGGACACGAAAATTACACGCTACTATTTTTTTGAATATCTCTTTATTCTCTCACAGGTACATCTTGGCAATCAAAGTAATTATTCAAGGCAGAGTGTTTCACAAAAAATGACCGCTGTTGCAAAATCACTTGCGATTTATATGTGTTTAAATGGGCAGGTTCTGCATGTAACGCAAGTGAAACCTGGAATGAGACTGTCGATTCATGAAAAAACCTGCATGTCTGGATTAGAAAAATGACTAGGATCGTCAAATTTATTGCAGTGTCTTTATTTATAGTGGTATATAAGACCATTTCAAGTGATGTTTTCCAGATCAAATGCACTGACACCTATAGGTAGCTTTTCATGGTCCAATTTTGGTCCTATTTTTGGCCCCAATATTTTATTAGAAATGTATTAATTTTGGGATGGCTCAGAGCAAGAGTATCATTTTTTTTTTTTTTGCATTTATTTGAGGTCATCATTAGGTACATCCTGGGGGGAAATATGTCTAAATTTGTCTTTTATTATTGGATCTAAAAAAGCTAGTAAAGTGCCAGGTACCAAAATGAACCCAGTTTCATAAAAGCACCTAATTCCGTAAATTAAGTAAAGTGCAGGTACTTCAAAGATGTGCTTAAATGGAAGTATTCATTCCACTAGTTGTACAAGCTGACATAATACTGTAAACACCAGTTTGAGTTTTGTAAACACAAGAAACTGAAAATATAAACATGACGGCTGAACTATGAAGCTAAAAACATCTATCTGACGTCGAACCAGTGAAAATGAATACAGCGTCATTGTTGAAGGATAAACAAAAACAGAAATTATGAGAAACTGTGACAAACACTGGGTGAAAAACAACCTTTCATTGTTTTGATTGTTTCTTGAATCCTCTGATGGGCCCCCCAGACGACCTTAGACCCCTGGCACAGAGGCGAGTTGACAGGAAATGTCATTGTTCTTTGTACAGGACAAACATTTAGTTAATTTAAATATGCACCCATCCGTGCATGAATTATCTGAAAACACTTTTCCTTGGCAGTGCTGCGGTGGGGGCTGGAGCTGGTCCCAGACATTGTGTGAGAGGCCCAGTACACATTGGGCAGGTCACCAGTTCATCACCAGGCAGACAGACCATTCATACTCACATCTACACCTACGGGAGTCACTGGTTCATGTAGAAATAACTGCATGTCTTTGCACATACTACAGGGTAAACTCCACACAGAGAGGCCCGGTGGGTTCCAGCAGGAACACACTGGTTCACACCAAGTGGGAAATAACACAGTACACATCCTCCACTATTGTACTTCAGTGAACTGTATTTGTTCTAACTTACTCCTTTTACTCTCTAAATTAAAAAAAACAAAACAAAAAAAAACATGTACATCTACAGATACAGATGCACCCTAATTGATCCAAAGGGGAAATTAAATTAGTTAATTATTAGAAATGGACTAATCTGTACTTTGTACTCCTTACATTTTCAATATGAGTGTGGTACTTAAGAGGGGAATTATCTTTTATTTCTGTTTTGTATCACTATGTGTCTTCAGTGTTCAACATAGATGGATGGAACAGTAGCATATTGGTTCAAAACAACCTTTGAGCCTTGGAGTATCTGTTAAAATCTTTATGCTCTGGAAAAAAAAAAAAAAAAAAACTCATTGATTATAGTGCCTTTCAGACAAAATGACAAAACATGTTATTCAAAACATTAATTAGAATGTATGTAAAAAGAAATCAAATAGATTTCAATAAAAAAGTGCTTTAGTAGATATAAAATCTAAACATCTACATTCACTTTTGTGAAATATTGAGCAGATCTATAAAGTTAATCCAAAACAAAGTTAATATTTCTGACAAATATTAAAAAGTTTACTTTGCAGTAAATCCATACATTTCACAAAAGTCCGTTTAGACTATTATGTTGATGTTAAGATTTCAGATAAACTAAATCTTTTATTACTTTTTATCATCTCTGAAGGCATTAAATCTATAACATTGTATTTCGACCACTTATGTATTTCCACATCTCTATGTTCACAAGAATTTAGGAGTTAGATTTTTTTTTCTGAGTTGGACTAACTTATTATTTGTCAAAACTACTTTTTAGTCAAATTTATTAGAGCTGCAGGAGCTGAAATCAGTAGAAAACCGAACATAATACATGCAGTCCCTCGGCAGCTTTCTCATTTCAGTCCAAATCAAAAGACTGAGTAGAAACATAGATGAACCTGATGCTGTTTAATGCCGTTATGGAAAAATTAAGCCACTTTCTCCATGTTGAGACACAATCTGATCAGCGATCGATAATAATCCCTGAATGAATAGGAGAATGATGACCTGGGCAAATGAGAACCGACACAGATGTTTTTGGACAATATTATCAGAATTTTGGAGGGCATCTTAAACCATAAGGTCCCCAGGGACCCCCAGATCTTGTTTCTGTGTTTGATTCCTGAAGGGTTAATTATGAAAGAAAACATGTATCTCTTAAAAAGAATGATTGTGGCCATTTGGAAGGCCATTACAAGAAACTCAGTTAATAAGTGATGCTACAAACCAAAGGCAATGGATGGAAATTATGGAAGAGATCTACAGTATGGAGAACATGACTTTCTACCTGTGAGTCAAAGCAGGTGACTTTGAACAAAACTGAAGGAAATGGACACTATTCAAAGACATGGACAGAGACTCAAAGACTCAACTGCATGATTATTTCAACCCTCTGTTTCTCCCCCCCCCCCCCCCCCTTTTTTTTTTTGGTTGGTTTTCCGTTCATTTAGGATAATATTTCTTGTACATGTTATACAAAACTAAATAAAGAGTAAAAAACAAACAAGAAGTGCCAGGCACAACAAATCCCACCTCTCGCACATATTTCGCCCGTTATAAGTAAATGGGAAGATTTTAAAAATTCATAAGAAATTTGAACTTTGACCTACAGTTCTCAAAATGTAATGAGATCTATTCTGGGTCACTGGCAATCTATAAACCAAATTTGGTATGAATTCACCCAATAGTTTTGCTGCTACAGACATTTGAAATTTCACCAATTGTAAGTAAATGGGGAAAAAAAAAGATTTTAAAAATTCATAAGAAATTTTAACTTTGACCTACTTTTCCCAAAATGTAATGAGATCTATTCTGGATTACTGGAAGTATATAAATAAAATTTGGTTTGAATTCATCCAATAGTTTTGCTGCTACCTACATTTGAAATTTCGCCCATTATAAGTAAATTGGAGAAAAAAGATTTTAAAAATTCATAAAAAATTTTAACTTTGACCTAATTTTTCCAAAATGTAATGAGATCTATTCTGGGTTACTGGAAATATATAAGCCAAATTTGGTATGAATTCAACCAATAGTTTTGCTGCTAGAGTGTTAACAAACAAAGAAACAAACAAACTGAACCAAAAATAATACCCCTTGCCTCCCATTTTGGGGGGGGGGTAACAAAAAAAACCTTCCTACCCGTCTGAAAACACCTGTGATCAGACAAAGCCTGAGCGTGACGGGGTAAATTTTCTACAACTTGAACACACAAGCAAGGAGAAGACCCTGGAGTCTCACGTCCTCTCAGACAACGTAAAGTTTGATAAAAGGTATTTATGAAAGTTTGTCCCAGTGAGACAAAAAAACTATTAAACACTGCAGCTCTGAGTAAACCCTCAGTGTATTTACAGACTAGAGTGCTCATTCATCTTAGTCAGACTTTTCACAACACAGTATTTTGCTCTGAAATGTTGTCCTGTTTGCTTTGGTCTTTTGTTTCAGTGACTGTAGCGTTCATAGTGTCCACTGTGAGCCCTGAATATAACGGCCAGAATTTAACCATAGAATGGACATGAATGGGGAAATTAAATTAGTTAATTATTGGAAATGGACTAATCTGTACTTTGTACTCCTTACATTTTCAATATGAGCGTAGCACTTAAGAGGGGAATTATCTTTTATTTCTGTTTTGCATCACTATGTGTCTTCAACATTCAACACAGATGCACAGTATGATGAACAGTAGCATAGTGGTTCAAAACCTTTGAGCCTTAGAATATCCATTAAAATCTTTGTTCTCTGGAAAAAAAACAAAACAAAACATTGATTATAGCGCCTTGTCCCAGTGAGACAAAAAAACTATTAAACACTGCAGCTCTGAGTAAACCCTCAGTGTATTTACAGACTAGAGTGCTCAGAAATGGACAGAATTTAACCATAGAATGGACAGTTACATTTTACATGGAAAAAAATGTGTCTTCTAAAACTTATCTTATGTTCTATTCATGGACAAGGCTTTGTACATGCACACGTTTATGCTAAAGATAGGCTAATATTTAACATTTTGTACATTTAAAGCTATTGGTGCTCTACAGTGCTCTCTATAGTTGAGTGTTACGCTTAAAATAAGACCGAAAATCTAACTAAACGTGTTTTACATTATTCTTGTTTGGTGCAGGAAAACACAATGAATGTGAACAACTCCATTAAAGGACTAAAGCGCACCATTAACCCTTTCAGACCTAGAACTATTTTTGAGGTGACTGTCACCTTTATATCATTTTATCCTCTGTATTTTTCAGGGAAAATCTGTTTGTTTTCCTCCATTTAATTCACTGGTGAAGTAGATGTCCATAAAAGCACAGAGGAAATTCATATGTTGTTATATTGACCCTTTCATGCATAGTGGTCACTACAGTGGACTGCTGTTCTACAGTTGGTCACTTGTTTATTCATGGATTTTGTTGTTTTTATTGTATATCAGCCAACACAGTGAACGCTTATTGGTCAAAGCACAGTAATGTTCCGTCAGAAAGCAAACTTTAATTGATTGCCATCCCAACATTTATTTCAATATAAAGTAGCTCCTTGTTTTGGATAATCGCTTATGGTCCAACTAAAGCAAAAATTAATTTAAAAATAAAAATGTGGGTCATTCAGCAACACTGATCTGTCAAATTGTCTCTAAAATGTCCTGTCAGAGAGATTTTGAATACTGTGTTTTGACTGTTACGCACCATCCCATAATACACTGTAATTCATAGCATTACTGTAACTTTCCTGTTCTTGAGAAACCTGATCTGCAGTAAAATATTTGAGTGTAAATAAATTGCTAATTGTTACTAGACTGTAATTAACACATTTTTAAAAAACAAAAAGTTGTTTTTTTGTTTCATATTATCTGAGTGAGTAATAAGTAGTATTATAGTATGTTAAAAATGTGAGAAAATATCAGATTAGCAGCATTAAAAAAATTAATTTCATAGTTTCAGTCGGTAAATGCATGTTTCTTTGCTTCAAAAATTAAACGCATGGTGTCCAGCTGAGTGGACATTTTTGTAACTCCATGAAAAACAGATTCATTAAAAAAAATTTCATTTACATTGTTTTTTATGCCTAAAGAGGAATAAAAACACTGGAAAAAAAAATCTTGAATAAGGTTGTCATAATTCATGTATGAAAGGGTGAATGCAGAGAACTGAACTGAAGAAGAAGTCCTTTTTTCAGTTACAAACAAGCATCTAAAACCACTAGAATCTGAAAACCTTCATAGTTTTCACAGTGAATCGATGTTGCAGAAGATAATGGTGTTTCCACATTCACTGTGGAGCCTCTGAACATCCAAATGGGTCATATCTGCTGGTGATGAAAAGATGAGAAAGTGCATTTTACCTGAATTATTTATATGTATTGATAGGATTAGTGGATCAAAAGTATTAAACATTTTAGATCAGTAGATGCTGATGGTCAGTGGTGGTTGTTTAAGTCTTTGAGGGTCAAAATATGAATGAGCTAATCACAATCTGGGTTTTTTTGTCATTGCATAAAGACCAGAGACAGAGGAAATAACTCCCTTCACAAATCCCACCCACTAACTCCTCTGAAATGCAGCAAAGTGCATGTGGGTTTACTCTCCAAGAAGTGCTGAATAGAAGTCTGAAACAGTTATTCATGTATTAGACTGAAATAGTCCAGTACATCCCAGTTTTGAGGCTGAAACAGTCAGAAGCTCCGGAGCTGCATGTGGACCCTGAATGACGCCTGGAGGGAAAACATGGAGCAGCTCTGATATGTTCTGAACATCTGCCCCCCAGAGTTTATGAAAGGCTCTAACAGACAGACAAAACAACAAGAAACCACAATGATTCACTATCAGTCATTAAAAAGTGTAGATAGATATCACTTTATGGTTTATCTTTGAAAAACAGACCACCCACCCTGCAGTCGGTGGTGGAGGAAGCATGTAGATCCAAGTAAACATATTCTAAAAGTAAATACACTATTAACGGTGCTTCTAATAATAAACAGTCCAGAATGAGGTTCTGTGCTTTCAGGAAGAAGGAGTTTAACCCATAAAGACTCAGTGCTACTTTTGTGGCAGTTCCCATATGGATTTTTAACCTTTCCTAAGTGATTTATCACCATTTATTCTATTATTATGCTCTGTACTTTGCATTTTTAAAAAACTCAGATTAAAGTTGAGGGTTATAATATCAAAAACAGAGAAAACTGAATAAAAAGTGACTTTTTCAGTCAAATATATCATTAACTGAAAATAAACCAAGTGTCCATCCACTGTCATTGATCCAATAGTTTTACTGGTGAGTCAATGTTATAGAAGATGATGGTGTTTCCACGTTCACTATGCAGCCTCTGAACGTCCACATGGATCATATCTGATGACCATGATAAGATGAATAACTGCATTTTACACCAATTATTTACATACGATTAGTGGATCAACAGTTATTAAACAGTTTATGCCAGTAAATGTGCTTTGGTCACCGGCGGATGTTTGTGTATTTATGGGTTAAATCATGTCAGAGTGGAGATCAGGACATTTTCCAGTTTCTCTAATTAAAAATAACAGTGAGTTTGTGAAAAACAGGCCACCCACTCTGATCGGTGGTGGAGGAAATAAGTAGATATGCAAAGTAAATACACTGCATTCCAAAATGTTGATTTAAGTGCAATTATTTACACAAAAAGGGAATTTGCAGAAGCAGAATAGTATATATTATTGGATAGAGGTTGGATCTAGTTTCTTTGTTTTTTATAGAGCTAATTGTGCTCAATGAAGATAATCTGTATTAATTTGACAGAAGGTTATGACATGAGTCCTGTTTATGGTCAGATGATGAAAAGACAAAGGTGGTCCAAAAAAAAAAAAAAAAAAAAATTCACATATCTGGTCTAAACAAGAAACAGTGTCTGTTAAACATTATGATGACATTATACTTGTTTGATCCTGTTTCGGATGGATGTAGATAGATAGATAGATAGATAGATAGATAGATAGATAGATAGATAGATAGATAGATAGATAGATAGATAGATAGATAATCTTTATTACAGACTCATGCTCCACATTAAAAGACAAAGGACTGTAGTTATTGGTGCATTAATATGCCATCTTTAATGATTACCTGATAGTGATGAGCTATCATAATGTGTTCACACTTCATCAACCTGCAGATTCAAGTTGAGTAGAAGTCTATGGGAAAAAGTATCTCAAAATTGAAACTAGTGCAGCAGTCCTGGAGTAAATGTGTTGAGTTACATCCCACCAGTCCTGACAGAACTACAGCAGTGGAAGAACTACTGATGATGCAGGTTTGATTTTGGACATTTGTTTCATTGGTGACACACGTGCGTAAACGCGTCAAATGAGCAGAAGGTTCCGTGGAATAGCTGATTGGATGTGTTTTATCCGCCCTGTGGACTCTGATCTCCCCTCACCTGAACCTGACCCCTCCCCACTTAATTCACCCTAATGGCCTCAGGTGCGTCTTACCTCAGAGTACACGAAGAGCGGCAGCACGAGCACTGCGAGCATCAGATCCGCCACCGCCAGACTCACTATGAAGTAGTTGGTGGTGGTCTTCAGCGCCTTCTCTGTGAACACGCTCAGACACACCAGCAGGTTCCCGCAGATGATCACAATGATCAGCAGAACCCCGAAGATCAGGGCCGGCAGGTTGTGCGCGGTCTCCTCCGCCTCTCCCTCCCCCGCCGCCGCGCTCCCGTTGGCCGCCATCTGCGCCGCTGCTCCTCCGCTCCGTGCCACAGCAGCGCGGCCAGCGGGCTCTCATGAAGGCCGGGCCGGGCTCCGGTCCCAACACGGGGGTCTCGTCATGGTGTCACAGAGACTCAGACTGCCAGACTCCGCTTCGGAGCTCCACTGTGCCGGGGGCGCACCGGGCGCAAACAAACTCTTGCGTAAAACAGATTTGGATCCAGGCGCAGACTGGAGTGACTCACAGAGTGGAGCACAGACTAACACTCATCATTCCAACACAAAGAACCTGAGAAGAAACCACACTTAGAGACGTTAAAAACTTTAAATACCGCAGTCCTTCAAAGGAACAGACCAATAAAGTCCATTTGTGCGCGGACGGAGCGCAGGGTTTCGGGTGGTTCCAGTTTCTTCCCGGTGTTTACCTGCAGCCCGTTAAAGGCCAACGGATCCAAATTAACCGATTAAAGCAGCTTATCAGCTGCGCTTTACGGTGTCCTTCAGTCCTTGAGCTCCAACAGGAGACGGTGTGTGTCCATCTGTCTGCCTGTCTGTCCATATGTGTGTTTAGGAGTGTGCGTGAGAAAGACGCACAGCCGCTGCAAAAAATATCTACAACTTAATTTATTAAATTAAACAGCGAGGAACAGTCACTGCCTCTCACTCTTATTAGTTTAGTCTTTAGTTGTAATTAAATCAAGTGTTTTAACAGGAAGTCTTTCATTACTGGATAAATTAATCACCGTCAGCCTTGGATTAAGGGATGTCTTTATTTACAGTCTTTCAACAACTGAAGATTAGATCTTAATTTCTGTGTATTTTCACAATAATCTCATTATCTGTCAATAGACCACATTAATCCATTCATTCATGCATTGATTCTATAACATTATAGGGCTGTTCAATGACTTCGAGTTTTCTGAACAATCCTTTAAAACTAAATTACATGCAAACAAAATCACTCAAACCTTGAAACTAGTCAAACAGAGTCTATTAAATTACCATCTGATCCTGGATATTTGTTACACATTTGTACATGACTTTTACAAAGATCTGCATTTATATTAAATAATCATCTCAGGACCCTTAGAATAATTTAATAGGGTGGTTTGGCCTAGAGCAAGGGTGTCAAACGCATTTGAGTTCAGGGGCCACATACAGACCAATATGTTATAAAGTGGGCTGGACCAGTAAAATAATATAAAGAATAGGACAAGAACTTATAAATAATGTCAACTCCAGTGTTTTCTCTTATGTTTTTGAGGGAAAAAAGTCAAATTCCGTAATGAAAATGTTTACATCTACAAATTGTACTTGAACATAACATGAACAAATATGAACAACCTGAAAATTCTTAAGAAAATAAGTGCAATTTTAAAAATAGTACACCTTAGTTTATCATTTATACATGTACATTACAGCTTACAGATCACAGTGGATCTACAAATACACAAAAAATGTAGTAACAGGCAGAATATTGGTACAATTCTACATACTTCACTTAAGACATGTCAGGTTATTGACATTTTTTGTAAAAGGCTAGTCTGTAAATGTAAACATTTTTGTGTAATTTTACATTTTTTACACCAAAAGAAAGAGAGAAATTTGTGGTTTTCTTTATTTATAGGTTATTATGATAGTGTTTTACCGGTCTGACCCACTTTAGATTGAATTGACCTGAAATGATTTTAACACCATTGTTTGTTAATATCTTCAGTGTAATTTTTGCATTTCACAAATTCATCCCAGGGGCCGGATTTGACCCATGTTTGACACCTGTGGACAAGAGTGTTTGAGCTGGTGGAGGGAGCAGATACATTTAGAGCCGTAAAGCTGTTCACTTTTTGCAGTGTAGAGAATCACAGGGATTCCCTCTCAGTGATCACTGCAGGAATCCTCTGCATTCATCAACCCGGGACAGCAGAGGGGTAACACATCTGAGACACACTCACTGAGCATGTGTTGTTCAAGAGTTATTAACACAAGACGTCATACCCACAGATGGTAAATGTAAGGAGGAACCTGATGTGAGTGGTTCATAGAGGACAGAATGCCCCCATCCATGGTTTATCAGAGCTCACTGGAGGATGTGATGAGACTGAAAATGATGAGATGCATAGTAGAGCTTTCAGATCAGAAGACAGTTATCCCACAGGAGACATGTTGGACAGCGCTCTCAGACTCCATCGCCATACCACCATGAATATAGAGGAAAAATGTAGTTCAGAAAAGACTATAATTTCACAGTTAATGTAACCAAGTGATGTTTGAGAACTTCACAAAACGTCTGTAAAATATCTTAAAACATACAGAAACAAGAAAATCATGGTTTTATGCAACTATATCCTTCCACTTCACTGCATATTGAGACAAATACTGTACTTTTTCCCCACTAGTTTTCCTGAAGTAACTGAAGGATAAAGAAATCCTTCTGGTATAAACTCTTTAAAAACTCTCAAATTGGCAGAAAAATGTATAATAAAAAAAAACTGAAAAATGCCTTTGCAGACACACTTTTCACAGAGCAGCTACGCCACAAACAAATTGTTAGTTTCATAGCATAATTGTCATATTTTTGGCCAAATTGTGATATCAGCATTACTTTACTCTCCTAAAACTGCTGCTTCCTTTTATGCAGACATCACAGTTTGCCCAAAAATATGATTTAGGCAATAATCCAGTGAGGTAAACGACATGATGATGTTACAGATTAGAATTTGATGCATTGCTGTACATTATGCAACAGCACAGTTTCTACTGAGCTCAGCCTTTAAAATCTACAGAAACATATCAGTACCAAACAGCGATTTTGCAGCACTATGACTTTTTTTTTTTAGCAGAAATTCCACTGGTCTACAATTTTTTTTAGAAACGATTTGCTTCAGAGATTAAATGTGCTAAATGTTATGTATTTTAATAAGATTAATTGGAAAATAAAAGACAAAAGTGCCGGTTTGCTGATGTTTTCAAGGTATATAATTAAATGTTATTACACATATATATTGGTTTATGTACATGTATATACTAGTTTTATAAATCTTCCACCTGTAAAGTGAATGTATTCTAATGTGCAGACAGTGTTTTGAAGTAGATCTTGTAGCTCTGAGACAAATATTCCTTTTTGAGTCAAACCCATTCTCTCGTTAATTCTTGAATTTCACATTTTGACCCAAGGCTGTATCTTGGAAAGTTCAGCCAAGCAGCATTTTTTACTTGATTTTTCTTTATTAGTGACTCTCATGTGGTAAAATTTCATTACTTTTATTCTGGAAGCATTTTCCTTGTAGACCAGTGTTATATACTTTTACGTAAGACTTTTTCTGCATTACTTCTTGATTGTTTTGGGTGTTGTTTTAATAGTTTTAGTTAATAAAAGCGTCATCTCTTCCCCACTGATTAGAAATTACCACTTAAGAACATTAATATTATTGCGTCTACTACTTACATACTGAATTAATTACTTATTTTTATCACCCTGCCCTCTGAAGGGGAGACAAGGGGTATTGTTAATGGTTTGGTTTGTTTCTTTGTCGACATTCTAGCAGCAAAACTATTGGTTGTGTAGGTTAAATTCCTACCAAATTCAGTTTATAGATTGTCTGTGATGCAGAATAGATCTGATTACATTTTGGGAACAGTAGGTCAAAGTTCAAATTTTTTACGAATTTTTTAAATCTTTTTTTCTCCCCTTGTGCTTATAATGGCTGAAACTTTAAATGTCTGTTGCAGCAAAACTGTTGATTGAATTCATACCAAATTTGGTTTATAAGTTGCCAGTGACCCACAATAGATATCTTTACATTTTGGGAAAAGTAGGTTAAAGTTCACATTTTTTTATAAATTTTTTTCAATCTTTTTTTTCCTCCCATTTACTTAAAATGGGTGAAATTTCAAATGTCTATAAAAACATCAATTTTGTTTCAATTTACTTCAAACTTGGCACACATATAGAGACAATTGATATGCTGACATCAGCACACACATAAAGATGATGACATCAGCTGGATCCATGACAAAATAAGTGAGGGGTGGGGTTTGTTGCAGGGTTTGTTGTGCCTGACACGACATGTTTTATTGGGTATTGTGAAGTGTGTTGTGTATTGAAATTTTACAAATACAGAAATAAAACCATCCATACATTCATTCATTCATTCATTTTCTGAACCCGCTTTATCCTCACTAGGGTCACGGGGGTCACTTGGAGCCTATCCCAGCTACATAGGGGCGAAGGCGGGGTACACCCTGGACAAGTCGCCAGTTCATCGCAGGGCTGAACATATAGAGACAAACAATCACATTTACATTTACACCTATGGACAATTTAGATTAACTAATTGACCTATTAGTGCATGTCTTTGGATGGTGGGAGGAAGCTGGAGTACCCGGAGAGAACCCACGCAGACACGGGGAGAACATGCAAACTCCACACAGAAAGGTCCCACCCCCCGTCGACTGGTGTTGGAATCGAACCCAGGACCTTCTTGCTGTGAGGCACAAGTGCTAACCACTGCACCACCGTGTCGCCTCATTCATGCATTATATATAAATAAATACCAGTCCGTAATTAGGTTCTATGTTTTCTAGTTTTTCTAATAGTAACAGTGAGTATGTCAGTGGTATTGGAGGTCACGCCACCCACTCATTTGTCGTATGTGCTGTGTTTGAGTGTAGTCAGACATCTGAGCGCTGTGGGATCATTTTTCTCTCTGAGTTTTTGTGAGGACGTCAGAGCTCAGCTGCAGTTTTCAGATCAGCGCCGCCGGTCAGATTGAAGATGTGAACATCAGTCTGCACTCCAAAAAAATAACACAGTATGAGATATCAGCGGCTGCAGTCACACGACCTCACCTTCATGTGTGCCATTGTCTCTGTATTCCAACACACTGACATGACATGTGAATGTGGACATAGCTCCTGTGTGGTGCTACTCCCTGAGTGGATCCTGCACTTACCGACTAAGACTCAACAAGTGTTTACGCTGGATCACAGCAGCAGAGACACTATTCCATTTAAGTCATCTTTGGTTAAAATGGGCATTTACAAAGAATCAGTGAAAAGTTGGGACGTTTTGGACTAAGTAAATGTTTAAAGGAGAGTTACCAAAGTATAAACTGTGATGACATGTTTTAGCATGAAGCTATTAATCATTGCTGCTTCAGTTTGCTGCAGGATCCAACAGATGCTTTCACTTACCCTCCCCCTCCTCCTCCTCCAGCTCCCGACCTTCCTGCCTTTGGCTGAGAGCAGAAGGAAGAGAAAAATGATGGAGTATTGGCTAGTTAAATGTTTTTACCAACTTAACCCATAAAAACCCAGTGCTGCTTTTATGGCAGTTCCCAAATGGCATTTTCTCTATATTTACCCTTCATCAATTGAATTATCACCATTTATTACAATACTATCCTCTGTATCTTGTGTTTTTCAGTGAAAATCAAGCATTTTCCTTCATCTAATTCACTGATCAAGTAGATGTTCATTAAAGCTCAGATTACAGTTAAGGGTAATTATACCAGGAACAGAGAAAACTGAAGAAAACGTGACTTTTCCAGTCAAATCTGTCATTATCTGAACATAAACTTAAGCTTTTCTTAAGTGATTTATCACCATTTATGATAATATCCTCTGCATTTTGCATTGTTTAAGTGACAATCTGGTATTTTCCTACATTTAATTCACTGATCATGTAGGTGTTTTTAAAAGCTCATATTAAAGTTGATGGTTATTATATTAGAAATGGAGAAAAAGCGACTTTTGCAATACATTATATCATTAACTGAACATAAACTAAGTGTCTCTAACCACTGTCATTGATCCAACTCCATGGGTTTTACTGGTGAATCAATGTTGTAGAAGATGAATGTGTTTCCACGGTAACTACGGAGCCTCTGAACATCCAAATGGGTCATATCTGATGACCATGAAAAGATGACAAACTGTATTTTACATCAATTATTTACATGTATTGATAAGATTAGTGGATCAACAGGTAATAAAAAGTTTAGATCAGTAGAAGCTTTTGGTCGGTGGTGGATGTTTGGGTCTTTATGGGTTAAACATCTAGGCAAACCGTCAAAATGTGGTATCAGGTTTTTTTTGGTTTTGTTTGAGTCCCCTGCACTTTCCCTTTTCCTTATTTGTTACTAAAGGTGTTTCAGTAAGAGGCACTGGCATGTAAACAGAAGATGCTTTATTCATATCTATGGGGGAACGTGGAAGCAGTGGAGGTGATATTAGAGGTAATATTTGGCGTTTCGGTTATACACAAAGAGTCTGGTTGATGACATTTCTATGGCCCAGTTCTCAAGTGTTTAGGTGGAAGCAGCTGAAGAACATCTGAAGAATGATACATTGGTCTACAGTTTTGTTTTGTTTTTTAGAAATGATCTGCCTCAGAGATTAAATGTGCTAAATCTTACATACTTTAATAAGATGAATAGGGAAACAAATGACAAAAGGGCTGGTTAGCTGATGAGTGTTATTACACATATACTGATTTAGGTACATTCATACAATAGGTTTATAAAACGTCCAGTAGAAATAAACTGTAAAGTGAATGTATTGTAATGTACAGACAGTGTTTTGAAGTAGATCTGGTATCTCTTAGAAACATTCCTTTGGAGTTAAGCCCATTCTCTCATTAATTCTCACAATTTCACATTTTGACCCAAAGACTGTATCTTGGAAACTGCAGCCAACCAACATTTTTAACTCAGTTTTTCTTTATTAGTGACTCAAACTTGGTAAATTTCACATTATTTTCTCTGGAGGCATTTTATTCATAGATCAGTGATGTCAATGGTGTACTAAAAAAAAAAAAATCTCCGGCACCAGTAACCTGACTCTGTTTTAGCAAAACTCAGTCCAGTTAAATAAATAAATAAATAAAGCAAGCAAGCAAGCAAGAAAGAAAGAAAGAATTGAAAAAATTAAAAATGGATCTGATTGATTGATTGTGTGCAATGTCCTGCTGAGAAATTTCTAATGGTATTTTTTTTCCCTTGCAACTGTGTAATCTTAATCTACTGTTTCTCAGCGAAAAGCCAAAAATATAAGCCACATATTTTTACTCCCCTGAGGGCAACCCGGTGTCAAACTCACACTTCTTAACTGAACCCTGGTCAGTATAATAATTTTTAACAAACACTGTAAACTTCCAAAGGCCAGCTGGTACCTTTTAGGAAACCAAAAGAGACAGGTGGTGCCAGGCACAACAAACCCCGCCCCTGGCACGTGTTGTGGCTTATTTTGGCCACAGTCCAGCTGATGTCATCATGTTTCTGTGTGTACTGAACAATGAATCAATGTATTACAAAATTATTACAGTTAAGATCAACCATTCATTTACAAGATAACTTTTGTAATAGGACAGCCCAGAAGCAGTCCACAGCTTATAAATGGGGACCCTTAAACATGTGATAAGAGGCGCAATTTACATTATAATCTTTAATAAAGTCAAATATTCTCAATAACTACAGACATATTTTAAAATATTTGCCTATCTACCTAAAGATGATTCATTTCCTTATATTGAGTCCTACTGTAATCAGCATATACCAGTATTGTCAGATAATTTAACAGTCAGTCATGGAGCTTTACCCACATTAATAAAGAGTTTACAGGATTTGTATATCAGCCATGGGTTTAGGGTCAAGCATATTTTTGAAGCAGCTCTGTTTATTTATGTTTACATGTTTTGTTTTGGTTCATTAGCCATATAGGGTTACACTAAACATAAAGCAGCAACAGTTTTTTGCTTAAAACACTTTTTAACCCTTTCATGCATGAATTACGAGAACCTTAGTCAATATTTTTTTCTTGAGGAATTTTATTCCTCTTTAAGCATCTGAAAGAAAAAAAAAAAAAAACAATGCAAGTGAGGTATTTTTAATGAACCTATTTTTCATGGAGTTAAAAAATATCCACTCAGATGGACACCATAAGTTTAATTTTTGAAGCAAAGAAACATGTATTTAAAACCTATCATCAGAAAGTGATAATCTGTGTGAAAACTATGCAATAAAAGCATTTTTAATGCTGCTAATCTGATGTTTTCTCACATTTTAACATACTCTAATACTAGTTATTACTCACTTCATGGAGATAATATGCAAAAAAACACAACTTTTTGTTTAAGAAAACTGTTAATTACAGTCGAATAACAATTAGTAATTGATTTACTCTAAAACATGTAACTGCAGATGCGGTTTCTCAAGAACAGCAAAGTTACAGTAATGGTATGAATGTCAGTGTATGGGATGGTGCATAAGTGTCCACTGTGTTGGCTGATATGGAACTAAAACAACAAAACCCATGAATATACAAGAGAACAGCTGGAGAATAACTGTCCACTGTAGTGACCGCTTTGCATGAAAGGGTTAAATATATTAAAAGATGTCAGCAGATCAGTTGCCTCTATACATGTGCCAAGTTTGAAGTAAATTGAAACAAAATAGATATTTTTATATACATTTGAAATTCTGCCCTTAAGTAAATGGGGGAAAAAGATTTTAAAAATTAATACAAAAAAGGAACTTTGACCTACTGTTCCCAAAATAAAATCATATCTATTCTGGGTCACTGTTGGCAATATATAAACCCAATTTGGGATGAACTGAACCAATAGTTTTGCTACTAGAGTGTTAAACAAACCGAACCAAAAGCAATAGCCTACCCCATACCTCTCCTTCGGGGGGCGGGTAACAGCCCCATGGACCACAGGGTCTCTGAAAAACCCTCCACTAATCGCCGTCTACAACATACATTACTTTTGTATTAGTCTGCTGCCACCTGCTGGTGAAAATCTACACAAACATATGAGAATCGTGTCTTAATTTGTCAAACCTAGGCAGAAAACACAACTTCACAACAAAACGTTACAAAATATATTTTATTTTTTCACACTGACACTCTTTTGTGTTGATGTGACAACCGCCCACAGATTTAACTGAATGTCTGAACACTTCTGTTGTCCAGTTGTGGTGACAGTGAACACAGGTATGCAGGGGTTTTACTTTTGATGATTGTCTTCAACTGCATCCTGTTGGTAGTTATGGATGAATGGGATGTATGATATTTGGCTAGGGTTAGGACTGTGATCGGCTTAAAATAAATCCTTTTAAAGTTGCAACTGTATCCGCAGTCTAACTTTAACTCCACCCACTGCAGGACTCTGAAAAGTGCTGCAAAGTCAAAGAAGGGCTGAAGGGCAGGTGTAGATATGAGACAGGAGTATTTCAGAGACATCCAAGACATATATGCAGAGCCACAGGAGGGTCTAAAAAGGGCTTTTTTTTTTTTTTTTTTTTCTTGCTGCTTTACCACCTAAAAAAGGCCCATGTAAGAAGTTCACAAGATAGTGGCAGCTGCAAAATTTGTAAAATTGAACAGTTGGCAGCAAGTCAAGAGGACTGTACAGTTCTGATTAGAGAACATTTAACAGATACTTAACCCATAAAGACCCAGAGCTACTTTTGTGGCAGTTCCCAAATTATTTTTTTTATTTAACCTTTCTCAAGTGATTTATCACCATTTATTATATTATCCCCTGTATGTTGCATTTTTTCAGTGCAAATCAGGTATTTTTCTATATTGAATTTACTGATCATGTACTTTAATCATCATTGCTGAGATTAAAGTTGAGGGCTATTATAGCAAAAACAGAGAAAACTTGAGAAAAAGAGACTTTTTCAGTCAAATCTATCATTAACTGAACATAAACCCAATGTGTCCATCCACTGTCATTTATCAAACTTCATGGGTTTTACTGGTGAATCAGTGTTGTAGAAGATGACGGTGTTTCCACATTCAAAAACGAGCCTCTGAACGTCCAAATGGGTCATATCTGATGACCACGAAAAGATGACAAACTGCACTTTACACTACAGCTGCACAATGTATCGTTTGAGCATCATAACTGCAATGTACGTATGCGAATAGTCACATCGCAGGTCCTGGAATGTAGGAGGCAAATGAAAGCCTGTTCTCATCTAATTTCAACCTGGGTACCTGACACACACTGCGCACAGCGATCCGCCAATCACAATTGTTCTTAATCAGTTTGTCGAAGCAGACCACGCCCCTGCACATGGAGGGAGTCACTGGTAACCACATTGAAAAATGAGCAATGACCAAAAGAAAATCACCAAAAACGAAGACTTGGTGCAGAAAAAAAAGCAATATCAGTTATCTGGAATTATTTCAGCTACAAGGAGGATGATACTGAAACGTGTTTTGTGTCGATAGTGCCTTGAACCTGTCGACACGAGAGGAAACACAACTAATTAGTTTGACCATTTACATTGGCACCACAAAGTTACTATATCCTCCCCAGTATTTTTTCATATCACAATATATATCGCAGGGTTAAAAAGAAAATCGCAATGTCAGTTTTTTCCAATATCGTGCAGCTCTATTTTACACCAATGATTTACATGTATTGATGGGATTAGTGGATCAACAGGTGTTAAACAGTTTAGATCAGTAGATGGTTTTGATCACTGGTGTATATTTGGGTCTTTATGGGTTAAAAACAAAAAATCATGGTGTAGATTAATCCCTAGTGGTTGACTCTACATCAGTATCAGAGAAAGACAGCTCAAGATGTTTTTAAAACAGGAAGTGGTGTGTTGAATAAATATTTGCACTAGTACTGATGGTGTTTCTTCAGAGTGGAGTCACACAATTCAGTTCATGTTAGTGTGTGAATGTGCAGTAGCTCTTCCTGTTCTGTAACTCACATGCGGAGTCAGTGACCATTTTAACGGTATTTACATGGCTTTTGACAGCTTGTATAAGACACAGTGAAGGTTTTGTGAAGTCATGTGACAGGATGTTGTCAGTCCTGTAGGCCACTCAAACCATCACTAAGCTGGAAGTGAGGTCGGAGCACAGAGAGGATGATGCCCCGAGGTGCTCCGGCCAGGCAGTGGGCCTCGTCCACGCTCAGGCCCCGGGTCCGCAGCGTCCGCAGAGCGCTGCAACAGCTGTCCCTGCCACCCGATGATGTCATGACGACGATGCTGAGCGGGCTGTCTAACGCGCCGAACCTCCTCCGCATCTCACCAAGCTGAGCTGAGAAAACCTGCAGGTGACGGCGGGTGAGAGTTACTGATCCACACTCAAACGACAGAGTTCAGATCAGTGTTCAAGAATGTTCGGTATGAAAGGTTTTGTTGAACACACCTCGGCGGCCTGACGGCTGGCTGCGTTTATGTCGGCGTCAGGTTGGACGATGGAGTCTCCACAGAACACAACTTTGAGCTGCTGAGATGAACATAGAGTGGTCTGATGGTCGACCAGCGCTGAGAGGACACCTGAAAAACCAGTCATCTGAGGGATTATTTTCTCCACACATGTAGCTATATTTAATTTTATTTGGTTTTGTGTTTGTTTTTCTGACTCCTATTCTTCGGTTGCTTTACTATAATTGGTTTTAGTTTTATTTTGAGGAATTTCATTTATTAGCTATTATGACAGAAGCCTTTACTGAACCTGGAAAAGCTATGATGACACAATGCACTGTGTAAATTTAACAAGGCCATCAGACATTTTACTCTTATAAACCATTAATGATTAACACTGAAAGGAAACGACTGATTTTTACCTGCGATTCTATTTTGTTTGAATTCATGCTGTGTTGTTTATTCTTGTGGTTTTCATATTTTTTATTGAGTTTGTTTTTATTTCAATTGACAACATTACATTTTCATTGGTAGTTTTAATTTTTTTTTTCCTAACTCATAGTCCTACTTTTCAGGGCCTTACATAAATCCTAATTAATTCACATTTAGTGCTCTAATGAGGTCTTATGGGAAATAAACAGTGTGCGTACATTTAAAATGCCCTTACTGAGTATGAAGAAAAACTAAATATTTATTTGTGAAAAATACTCAAGACATTGTCGTTTCATTTTCCAGGGCACTATATATTTTCATCATGAGAGAAAAAAGAAGAGAAAACCCTGCTGACCTCTGGACGCCGCCTGCACCGTCTCATTTTTATCTGTCGAGAGGAAGAGGTGCACCTTATTCTGCAGTAAACTGTCCGTGAAGTCGTCCTCACAGGAGAAACAGAACCTGTGGATCTGCAGACCTGACAACAGAATCCCAAATGAGTCTAAATCTGCGTCAACGTCACAAATATTTAATACTTTGTTACTAAACAGCTTCAAGTGCAAAGTAACGGAGTGTGTGGTAAAGTTACCCACATTCACCAGTGGTCCTGAGGTTTTACATTTAAGTGATGATCTGTAGATAAAGTTACCGTGGTGTCTGGTGCTGCTCATGATGCGATCACTCTGCTGTTGCTGCTGCCTGTCGGTGGTGATCAGGATAATGTCAAACAGCAGCATCTCGGACGGATTTTCCAACAGCAGCCGTTCATTCACTGTTTGGAGAGCCTGGACAGAAAAAAAACCCAAAACAAAATACTGTAGGTTTTAGCTAATGAACAAAATGAAAGGCTGCATTTGCTGGGGATGATTATAAGCGCCAGATTAATTCACTTTTGGAGCTTATTTCTGGCACCAGGCTGTGTATGTGGGACAAAATAAACTACTAGTGATGTGGGAATGTAGCACAATGAAAAAAGTGTCTTAAATATTCAGCAGATGATGTGACTGTTTTTTTAAATAATTAAACACTGGCTCATGAAGCTCTGGAAACATATTGGTTGTTGCAGCCAATCTGAAAGTGAAATAATCTCTGCTTTACAGTCAGTTTTGTAATTTTGTGATAAGGTCACAGTCAAACATTTAGGTAGTGACACAAATTTTGGTTTTGTAAACTTTGCTGCTTCCTGTTTTTTTTCCCCTCATGTTTTTGTGATAGGTTGAAGAACAATCTCAAAGGTGAATCAAATGCATGTGAAGAGTCAATTTATGCCACAACTGTTCAGTAATTATAAAACTGCAAGTGCACCTGATGGTAGTAAACTCTTGACCACTGGAAAAAGGGTCTGGTTTGTACAAAGGAGGCGCTCACAAAAGATTTAACATCATTGAGCAGAACAAAGACAGTCTTGTTTTTTGTTTTCTTTAATACTCTTCTGTTGTTCAAGTCCTCTGATTTCTATTGTGTTACACTTGGAATGCATATCCATACTTTACACATTTTGCCTGTGTGCTTACTACATGTATGTCAACTAGATTATAAACTAGTCCACACACAGAAAAAGTAAAATCCTCATGTTTTTCCATTTATCAGTGTGTAGTCGTCAGTTTTACAAGCCATTTGCATGAATTATTTGCTTTAGCAAGACAGAAACTGATTTGTCTGGTTTGGTGTAAGGATGTAGAAGTGTAATATCACAGATTGTGTTGAATTCTGACCTGCAGTAATGTGAAGGCCACACCTGCACCGTAAACATCATCACCATCATCAGATCCAAAAACAGCTTTAAACGTCATAGCAACAACCACGGCATGTTCAGCATCCTTCTGCACAGGAGACACAAGATGATTGATTATCACCTGACAAGGACTGAAAGACCAATACACCAGCTTTTATTATTTTGATTAAAATGGTCAATGTTTGGATGCAAAAAAATTACATAATAATACTAACTGTATAAAATATCTAAACCTTTAACATGTTTCAGTTGCAACAGTGAGTAGCTTCTCATTTCTTAAACAACCATGTTTGATTTATAGTGACATTTCATAAACACTGGTGGTGTAAATGGTGCCACAGTGAACAATTCCTGTAATTGATGCATTAAACTTTTTTTTTTAAGTGTGTAGAGATGTAATTACATAATGCTTAAAGTTCCAGTTCCTTAATCAACAGAGAATTATGGTGTTTCATTGGTGAGCATAAAAATTGGTGGGAAATACCAAACTCCCAGATGAGAAATTATTACTGCTAGTTGTATATGTTTTTATGATTGACATACTGCACTTTAAGCAGTGGTTGTTCTTAAAGTGCTTTATGAATAAAGTTGAGAAAGCACAATTGTATCATCATTGTCATGCACTTGGAAAAAAAAAAGTCAAATTTTGAGAATTTTATTTCATAATGCTGCACATCTAAGAGATCTTTGCTTAGAACAAATGACCAGAGTGTCAATGTCAACAACTCAGTGGGACTGTAACGTGTAAAGGAACTCATGTCTTTGGACCATCTACATTCCCTTTCAAAACCATGAACGGATGGAATCAACTCCCAGGAGGTCAGAAAATGTGTTAGGTTTAATTTATTTTCTTGTGAGGACATTAGCGTTGCCAACATTTTAGTACCCCATCACCCTGGAGTATATGTTATGGTGATGTGTCTCATAATATGACTATACGTGGAGACTCGGGGGGTTGGGGGGCATGGTGTGGTCAGACCTCCTGTGTTTGACTTCCCATATTTTAGCCACTACTTTGAATATCACCTATCCATGGAAATCTGGTACAGCATGTCTTTTCTCTCTGGTATGAATGTTTTTGTACATGGTCTTTGTAAACTAAAATGATAAATAAATAAAGAATGTATTTGCGTCTTTATTTGTACAATCACATGTCTGTAATAAAGAGTACATATTAGTAACATCCTTTCAAAGTAAGAAAAAACTACAAGACCAGAATGGATGGTAAAAAGTTTCAGGAAGAGTAGTTTACATCTAATTCTAACTCTTGCACGAATCTGTATACTTTGTCAACTTCAATGTCAGTACCTTATTTGTAAGAGTCTGCTTTTATCGTAAAGATCAAACTTCTCTTCAGTTAAATAAAGTGCTGCTGCAGGAACAGAGATCTAGTTATCTTGAACTAAAACCTGCACAGACCTATACACACCTGCCTGGGCTGAGTCTTACCTGTTCAATGTCGGTATTCTGGACAGTGGAGACCATATCCGCCTCCAGGTGAGACTCTGCAGGTTTACAAACGGGTTCAAATGTTAAATATTAACCTGAAACACGCTGCAACAACCGCACCTCTCTGTCAACACAATACGACAGCCACACCTGTCTGTTAAAGTACACTAGTTTCTTCTAAACACGGAAAGTTGTGTCGCTCCTGTTCCGCCTGCGCCGTTTCCTTTAAGAACGCCGTGCGTGGTGACGTCACTTCCGCGTTTGTCCGTCACTGGCTGCCCCGCCCACAGCTGTGATTGTTTCAGGTACGGAGGAAGCCCCGGTCCTGTTCAAGCAGACAGCCTGGATCAGAGGGGCTAAGTGCGGGTAGAGGAGAAGGAGTTTGGTCCGGAGCGGTTCAAGCAGGAGTCTGGCTACGTTTGGCCTGGCTTGGAACGGGTTTGGAGCGCCGCGGTCACCGAAGAGGGAAAGTTTGCTCCAGCTTCGATTCACGGTGAGAAACCTGTTCCCCCTCCGCCCCTCCGGTTCTGTCCTCCACCTCGGCTCTGTTCTCCCCTCTATCCGGTCCAACCCGGTCCAACACGGGCCCCTCGGACCGGACCGGGTATTTTTAGGTCCTGCAGGTAAACAACACCTGATTGGCTGTCGTCCGCTCAGGTGGTGCGCGTGCCGGTGCGTAAAGCTCAATGGAAGCCAAGCAGTGTGTGTGTGTGTGTGTGTGTGTGTGTGTGTGTGTGTGTGTGTGTGTGTGTGTGTGTGTGTGTGTGTGTGTGTGTGCGTGCGTGCGTGCGTGTGTGTGTGTTATGGGCTGGGCGGAGGAGACAGCAGTGTTATTGCATTAGTCTGGATAGAGGGGTAAATATCACCATTAACGCCGAATAATTAATTCTTTACAGTTTGAAGGCTGCTTTTTGGTCCTTAAAGGAAAAGAAAGACAATGGTTTCATTTGTAAATTTGTAAAAAAGAAACAAAAAAACAAACAAAACCTGTCAAATCTGTGAAATAAACAGTGAAGGCAACTGTCATGATAAAATGTTTGTTAAGTTAACCATTAAAACCTAGACATTTCTACAATCTCTACATTTAATCTTTCCTAAGTGATTTATCACTATTTATTACAATATTATTCTCTGCATTCCGCAATTTTTTTTTAGTGAAAATCAGATGTTTTCTTGTATTTCATTTCATTTCATTTATTAAGATCCCCATTAGCAACTGATGATTCAGTTGTTATTCTTCCTGGGGTCTCCTCTACATTACATTACAATTTTAATTATTTTACATTAATCTTACGCCATTCACGCCCACACACACACACAAACAGGACATATACAACAGCCCAATGCAATTAAAAATAAATAAACAAACAAACAAACAACATAAATACTATACATTCATACTCCTTCACCAAACAATAGCTGTCTGATACAAATCATAAGACATCTTTCAATATTAGCAATACTCATTCCATTTCATGCCTGCTGTGTAAACAAAAAAGTTTTAATTTCTTTTGAAAACATTTTCTATTATTTTCCAACAACAAAAACCCTGGCAATCCATTCCATGCAACCATGGCCCAATAAAAAACAGTTCGCTGTAACTGATTTATTCTGCCTAGAGGCAGAGCACACCGTGTTTCAGTGGTTTGTCTTGTACAATAATTATGTTGATTAGCATGTATTTAATATACTGATGATATAGATATTCATTAAAGCTCTGAGTACATTCACTGGTTATTGTATTGAAACAGAAAACTTAAGGAAAAATGTGGCATTTTCTGTAAAATATATCACTAACTGAATATAAAAACCATCTACATCTGCTGTCATCTGTCAACCTACATGGGTTTCACTGATGAATCAGTGTTAGAGAAAATGACAGTGTTTCAATGTTCACTACAGAGCTTTTGAACGTCCAAATGGGTCATATCTGATGATTATAATGAAAAGCTTAGAAACTGCATAATAGCTGAATTAGGAAAATGCATCGATGGGATTAGTGGGTAAATGTTATTAAACATTTTAGATCAGTAGAGGCTTTTGGTCACTGGTGAGTTTAGGTCTTTTAGAATAAACTGGATGAAACAGGAATGTTGTTTTTGATGACCTGTCTTATTCATGCTTTTGTGCAGATGATCCCAGACAGTTTAACTCAAGTTATAAGAAGTTTTGTTTTGCACCAAGCAGGTGACATCCACTATAATTAATAACAAAACAGTGTGACATACAATATAATAGAAACTTCTGGCACATAATAAAAATGTGATTAAAAAAAAAGTACTCCAGGCTCCAGCAGTCAGTTGGATTAAGTAAAACAGCAACTTTTAAATATGTATCACAATAATGATAATAACCACAAAACAAGTGTTGCCAGGCACAACAAACCCCGCTCCTTATACGTGTTGTAGCTTATTTTGGCATCGATCCAGCTGATGTCATCATGTGTATGCGTGTGCTGATGTCAGCATATCAATTGCCAACATGTATGTGCTAATTTTGAAGTAAATTGAAAGAAAATTAATGTTTTTATAGATGTGAAATTATGCCCAAGATAAGTAAATGGGAGAAGAAAAAAGATTTTAAAAATTCATAAAAATTGAAACTTTGACTTACTTTTCTGAAACTGTAATCACATCTATTCTGGGTCACTGGCGATCTATAATCCCAATTTGGCATGAATTCAACCAATAGTTTTGCTGCTAGAGCGTTAACAAACAAACAGAACAAACCCTTTCCTCCCCTTCAGGGGGCAGGGTAATAAAATGATGCTGTAATATCTGTCTTTGTGTTTTTGCCCAGCCCAACAGTGAACTGTCAGTCTATTTACACATTTAATCAAAATAATTCAATATAAAATCGTTACTGAAATGAATGGAAATGTTATATTTCCATGGGAAATTTAGGTTTGTTATATTATATCATCATTACTGAAAATGCTGTTGAAAGACTTTTTTAAGAGTTAGTGGAGACCAAATTAAAGTTAAATGAAGAGGAGAATAAAGTAATTAAAGTTATTTGCTCTACATGTAGAGATATGCAGCTGTGTGCTTGGTCAGAGTGATAAGCAGAGGGACAAATGGAAACATCAGAACCAGTTAAACCAGTCCTTGTAGGAATTGTTGTAGTAGAGTAGGAGTGTACACAAATAGTCAGTTTGTCAAAATGCTTAGCATCTTTTTAAAGAGCTGATTGTTTTTTTACTTACTACAACTTAGATGCTGATCAATCACAACAAGTTGAAATAAAGAAATGTCAAACACGTGTTTTTTTGACATATTCATGGAATATGAGTTTGTTATATTTTTCAGTAAATTTTCTTTTTGTCAAACATTTATGTTAATGTCATAAGAAAACTAAAAAAAAAAACCCCAAAAAAACAAAAACTAAAATGGTGTAAATTTGACTGACGTCAACCTGGAAATCATGAAACTTTCATGAAGATGTGAAAGCATCACACTTCTGCTTTTCCTTTCTTCAGCATTTGTCAGCCATGTCCAGGTAGAGACGGTCTCCACGGTAACCGCTATGCTGAGGCGTCTGGACAGAATCCGCTTTCGGGGTCAGAAACGGGATGAGTTGGACCTGGTTGATTCTCCGAACACATCAGACACAGAATGCAACGAGGAAGTCCTACTGAGGCCCCGCAACTCTGTCAGAGAGGGGGAGGAGCTGAGGGAGGGGGAGGGGGAGGCAGAGTCACAGAGTGATGCTCAGGTATGATCACACACATGTATGATGCCAGGACTGACAGCTGCTCTTACCACCTACCTACAGCCATCAGTATGAACAAGTCTACATGTTAACATGCACTCAACCAGGCCAACCAATAATGAACCACTGATAAACTGAGTATTTTAGAGGGAGCTGTCTTCTGTTCCTGTTGTTTCTGTTACTCATTAGAATCCCTCATTGAGGACTTTTTTCTTGCCCTCTTTGATTTCTACAGAGAAATGATGAAAAAATAGTAATCTTCAGTCAGCAGGTTGTTAAAAATGTTAATATGAAAGCTTGTTAACAGAGGAGCATCTCTGAGTTCTCAGATCTGATAACCAGCTAATATTCATCTGTGCTTTGTGTGTTTGTGCGTCAGGCTGGTCCTGGCTCATTTTCTGCTGCTCTACAAGATGACACCAGAACAGACCTGATTGAGGTCAAAGGTCTCCTGGAAGTCGCCCTGTTAGAGAAACATTTCCTCCGTGAGTTTAACTGTTTCATGCACATGAACTGTTTTATTTTTATTGTGCCACTATTGCATGATCATGCTTATGGTTAGCACGGTGGTGCAGTGGTTAGCACTGTCACCTCAAAGTAAGCAGGTCATAGGTTCAACATCTGGTGCCAGGCCTTTCTGTGTGGAGTACATGTTCTCCTCATGTCTGCGTGGGTTTTTCCTCCCAGCGTCCAAAGACATGCACCTTAAATGGTTGATTGTTCCACCTATGTCGCCCATAGGTGTGAATGTGAGAGTGAATTGTTGTTTGTCTCTATATGACGGCTGTGCATGAACTACGGCTCCGACACCCCCTGTGACCCCTATGAGGACTATGTGGTTTGGAAAATGAATTTCCAGTGAGGTGTAATGAATGATTCACTCTGATCTTACTGTCACATTCAGAGGAAGAACTCAAAAAACTTCGGGAAGAGTCGAATGTGGACTCCCTGAAACAGGATCTTGAGCGGGAGCGCAACCGACGCATGGAACTGGAGCAGAAGATCAACGACACCCTCAGATCCAGGTGCTCACTCAGACGTAACTCTATTTAACCACCTCCTGCTGTCTGTTTTTTAAAATCTGACTCATGTTTGACTTCTGTTACATTGCAGATCTGAAGACTCACCTTCTCACTCTCGCAGAGCCCCGCCCCCTCTTACACCTGCAGTTAGCTTTTCAGGTGAGCTGCACAAACACACCTTTCACAAACACCTGTCTCTTACAAGTTTTGTATGTGGAACCCTGTAATGATATATTGATTTATTGCCGACAATTTCCTTTGTTAGAAGGTATGTGCTTTACTGCGCTGCTGTGTGTTTGTGTTCATGTGTAAACATCGGCTTTGAACGCTGCTACTGCATCTATACTATCTGTAATGAGAATATCACCAATATGTTATCAAAATAATGTCATTTCACCATAAGTGTGAAGAGTTCAAGCAGTTATGCTATTTTTATTCAACTATAGAGCATCAGGAAGAGGGAGAAATTGCACATTGGAATGTTTATATTCAGATCTGCGTCACATTCAGATGTTGTCTAGACTTTAAAACGTCAGTCAAAGGCTCTGGCAGCTGGTCCATAAAGAAAGAGGGAGATATATAGCAGTTATAAAATATTCCACATCCTGTGTCACAAGGTACTAGACATATAAGTGTGTATGCAGTGCCAAAAATGTTTACAAATTTCTGCAGTGAACTGTGGGATGGCATTCTGTTCTTTAAAGTATAGTCCAGTGTATCCTGAGCTAAAGGAGATAATAAAAGAAGCATTGGAGCTCCTGTCTTTTGCATTTAGAGAAATGAAAAGGAAATACAACCAGTCACCCTGCCATTCTTTATTTTGTGACTAAAACTCTACATGTTATTCTTTTAAAAGTCTTCAAGTGTATGGTCATGGTGGCGTATTTTCAGCAGACTTTAACAGTTACGTTACACAACTGTTGAGGTGTATTTTGTATTTGGTAAAAAGTGACTGTATCTCTGAATGTTAATGTTTCTTCTCTCAGAAAAACAGAAGGAGTCTCTGTTCAGCAGCTTTCTGAAGTGGCTTTATGAACGCTTCGGTGTTTATATTGAAGACTTCCGCTTCCAGCCGGAGGAGACGACGGTGGAGACGGAGGAGCCCCTGAGCGCCAAAAGGTATGACACCACAAATACTGCCTGAGCTTTTTACCTACATGTGAAGATATAACACGCTAAATGTTTCCTTAATATGAATAATGATGTGTTTGTGACCCACAGGCTGACTGAAAACATGAGACGACTCAGTGAGTACCTTCTACAGCATCAGAAGCAAATCCAAACACTGAACAAAACACAGGGAGATTGGGCTGATGCACAGAGTGAAGTTTAGTTTAGTTTAGTTTAGTTTAGACTAATTCAGTTTAGTTTAATTTAAAGTTAACAAGTTAACACAAGAGATGTTGAGAGCTGAAAGTGACTTACACCCTATAAAAACTTACACAAATACAGAGCTATGCTAACAGCTATAGTGTAAACTATCAGCTGAGGCAGCAGATGAAGATTATAAGAGAAAGTGTTGTTTTGACTGACTGTCAAAATAATCAGCTATGAATTCTTGTTTGAAATAGAAAACTTAGGAATTATCACACAGATGTGTGTAAACAAAGATAATTCGTGGTGGTTTTGGTAGTTTTGAGTGTGTTCTGCTGTCAATAGTTTGTAATATTAATACCGCAGTATTAGTAAAATACACTAAAAGTCTGTATTAAATTATTATAGATCTGTTATTACATAAGAATGTGTCTGTTCAGATCTAGATAAAATGTTCTCACTGATTGGTTGGTTGGTTTGTTTTGTTGCAGAAAGAGGATTCAGACCTGTGACCAACTTCATGAGGAACCTGTCTGCTTTATCCAGCTGGTACTCAGTGTACACATCAGCCATCGCCTTCCTGGTGAGTAGACAGTGTACTGATGTCACATTAAGATAATAAACACATTTTTATTCATTCACTTTATTTTTTTTATTGTTCTAATGTGTTATCCTTGTGTTTTCATGTCTCCATTGTCTTATTCATGCTTTAAAAGTTTTCATATTCATTACATGTTTTTGTTTGTTTTTCAAAATTGTAAAGAAAATAAAAGGAGAAAACAGTGACAAAAAGAAAGAAGAAACAACTGCTGCAATAATGCAGAAAAATATGATGTGGGATTTTGAAAAATCTGAAAATGGATGCTGCCATAAATTTTACATATAGTGTTTATGACTTTTACTGGGTTCCACTAGCAAGGGTTCATTTTTGTACCTACATTACCGGTAAATTTCAATCTACTTGTGCTTCACCAAACTTTAAAACCATCTTAAAAATAAAGATTCCTTTAGATTTTAATCTAAACCTAAATTTAATTTAATTCTCTTGGACCAAACCTTTAAACACCACTGTAAAATGTCATCTAATATTAATATTAAACCTACAATTAAGGAGGTTGAACTTTAGAAGTGTCTGCTTTTTTAGATGAGGTGCCTCAAAGAAACTTTTATAAATAAGTTATAAACAAATGTATAAACTTATATACTAATAGGCTCATTCCTAACTTAAGTTTATGGAACTGCTGAATTTATATAGTTATACAAAGATACATTAAATCTGTATTTACTCATTTTAGACTTTGTTTTGAAACTTATAGGTTGATAAGAGCTAAGTCATTTTCCATTAAATTCTTGTTTTTTATTGTTATGAAACATGCAATTAATGCACCTCATAACTTGTTAAGAGATTAGTATGATAAGTGCACATTTTCTAAATTATTTCATTTAGTTATGATAGGCAGATCTTTTTGTCATGTAGCTTGTATTTTCTCTTCATGTGTCTAGTATGTTTGTTCTACATTATAATCTTGTACATTTACATGTTGCCTCTTCTCTACATGTAGATCTACATGTACGCAGCATGGTATGGTTGGACCATCCCCATGTTCCTGTTCTTCGCCATCCTCCGTCTGTCCTTAAATTACCTCATTGCCAGGTGAGTCCAGGTCCTCTCCATCTCAGCCAATCACAGAGCGAGAATCAGAAACAGGCAGAACACACCAGAGCCATATTCAGCACAGAAAAGATAAGATAATAGCTGAGGTTCCATCCAAGTGTATGGCAAATTTTAAGACAATTTACAGAAAACCGGCAAGAAAATGCACAATCACACACAAAAAAGGGGTGTCTAAAAACAAGATAAAAACACTAAATCTGAGGAAGAAGGTACTCAAAATAAGTGAAATATCTGTCCATGCAGCAAGATAATTTCACTTGACAAGATTTCTTGAATTAAGATTGTTAAATCTAGAAATAAGCATGTCTACAGATGTATGAACACTTAAAATAAGAAATTAACTCTTAAAAACAGGATAAATTATCTAACACTTCTAAATCTAAGTTGTTTTTTTTTTATCTTGGTAAGAATCAAATAATTTGCAGTGCATACATGTTTCCTCCCACTCCTGTTGTTCCATTTGCTTCTTTGTCATCATTGTCTTCATCATCACTGTTTAAAGATCACAAACAACACATAAACATTGCTTTTCTGTTGTGCTTTTACCTCAGCCTTCCTCAGTTGCCGTTGGTAGAGACCCAGATCTTAACTGTGCACATAGACCTTTGCATTCTCTATGGACTTGTTTTACATATGGATCTGTACAATAATCATTTTTATAATTGAATGTAAAACTTATTACAGGGTGTTTGCGCAGGTCTTGGAAGACTTAAAAAGTATGGAAATTTGAAATGCTGTTTTCCAGACCTTGAAAAGTCTGGAATTTTGTGTGAAAGTCTTAATAAAGTATGGAAATTAATCTCTCATAGTCTAATTTTAGAGTATGCTCAAAGGCACAATCTTGTAAGATAAAAAATACATGAGGAAAGCAGATAAAAAACTTGATTTGATTTCACAAACTGGTCGGTTCTGGAATGATTCGAGTGAAACTTGTTTGTGTGATATCGATGCACTTTTGTGATTTCCCTATGTTTTGAAAACGTTTCTGTCAGTAAAATATAATGTACTTTAAATTATGCATGCATTCAATCATTCAATCATTCATTCATGCATACATTCATACATTCATTAAAATGAATTTTTCTATCACACACAACAGGTATAAGCTCAAAAGTAGGCACACAAGTATAAAAGTACATAAAGTCAAGGTCTTGGGAAAAAGTCTGGAGTTTTTATTTGGACAGAGATTTTTATTTGAAAGAGCAAGCACCTTTTATTAATGTGATTATTATAAAATCTGGCTGCTAGTATGGTCAGTGGAGTGGTAGAGGTCAGTGTTTTCTGTTTGAGTTTTAGAAAGTCTTAAAGGTACATATTGACTGTGAAATTCTTATTTACATACTTTGTTTGCTCCCATGATGCCGTGCTGCCAGAGGTTGGAGGATCCAGTGGAGCATCGTTCCTGAAATCTCAGAGCCATTGGTGAGAAATCTGTCACTACATGTCAAACTGTTTGTGATTATGTTTACCTTAAACTCACCTGAAGGTAAACAGCTCCACCTGCTGCACTAGTAACTCATGGATGGGAGTCATGAGATTGACATCTGGATTCATCCGTACAGTATGATTTTATATGAAGTACAGTCATGGAAAAAATTATTAGACCATCAAAAGTCATCAAAAACAATGGTTATGCAATCAAGTACTAACTCCTGTGTGTATGACATGACTAAAACAGACAGAAAAGAAAATATAGAATCTCTAAAAGCACTGTTTTTGTCAGTACAATGCCATAGATATTGATGTAAGAACTGAAGTGATTTTGGTTATTATCAAGAAAACCATGGAAAATGTCTAGATATCAGCTTGAAATTAAACTCTTATGAGCTTTTTTTGTTCTTATCATTATATTTGTCCAAACAAATGTACCTCTAGTTGTACCAGACATTAAAATGAACAAGAAATAGAAGAAAACAAAGGGTGGTGTAATATTTTTTTTTCTACAACTGTATCTGAAATGTGTATAGTTTAAAAAGCTGTGAATTATTTTCTCTCAGAAGTTCTTTATCATAAAAGTGACAGGGGCAGTAAGTGGAAAATATTTGTATTTCCTCCTAGTTACTAACTGTTTTTTTTTTTTTTATCATATTTTGAATACATCATTTCTTTAAGCTGTCAGTCCCAAAGACTGGGAACTGAACTGGAAAATTCTTTTGGTTTGACAAAATACATTTTTATCTCAGGCAGTGAAAAAACTTTCAACAAGAAGGAAGAAAGAAAAGAAATAACAGTGTTTTAGTTCAGACATTTGTGTCATTTATGTAGTACTGACAATGTGCATTATTTTACTGATATGTGGAAATAAATTAGACGGCCTGTTCCCTTTATCTGAATGCAGGTTCCTATTCTTTGGTCTCAACTCCAGACCTGTTCTATTGAATTTGGTGAAGACCAATGAGGCCAGACCTGTCCATGGGGCTGCTTGTCAGTCAGATGTCCATTTACTTTTGAGTCTTTGAAAATAGAGAGATTATTGTAATATCTAAATAATTAATGGATTTTTTGTGTTAAACCCCTCGAATTAAAGCTGAATGTCCATATTTCATTGACTTTTCAATGCACTGTTCTAGTGTTCAGAGGCAAAATTACACCATTTTTTGTCACTTTCCAAATACTTATGGACATGCCTGTATCAATGCTGAGCCATCAAACTGTTTTTCATTGTTTTTCTTGTATCAATCTAGTTAATCATGTCTACGGGGCATTTAAAAGAGTGACATTTTGCTTCTTTTAAATAGAATTATGCATTTTAAAACCTTTCCTGTGGTCTACATAAACTGTAAATGCTCTGCTTGGGTCTGAATTCTTCATTAATTAAACTCCACAGGTCCATCTTCAACCCTATTTCTGAGTAATGACACCAGGAAGGTAGTATTGAGCGCTGGCCCTTTAAATGCAAATGAGACACTTCATGCCCCACCCCCTCCAGGTTGTTGGCTGTGCTGCTCTGTCCCCTTCAGCCAACAACTGAACATTTTAGGTAATCGACTCAAAGTTTGGACATATTTTCAGTATGGACTACAACTGCTGCTGCTGATAAACAATTATGTCGTACTCAGAGAAATGTTTGTCAGAAGTCTTGACCTTATATGTGCAAATGGCGTGACGTAACTAGTTGCAGATGAAACAAATTAAGCAGGAATTGAAAAGGGTTGTAGAAATCCACTTGATTTTTGCCAAAATGAATATAAAGATAGCTTTTCAGCACCTGGAGGGTTCAAATTCAAACTTTTTGAACTTTTTGGGTCCAAATATACAAATAAATGTACCACAGACTAATAAAAGTGGGTTTAGCCCTTTAATGTACAAAACAGCATGTTCTCCAAACCTGTTGGGCACAGAAAAATGTGAAACAAAACGTGACATGGCTACATGTATTTCAGAGCTCCATTCTCACCTGTGATGTTACAGAGGTGTGTTTGTTAACAGGAGCCGCCTAAAGAAGATCTGACAGTGTCAGAGAAGTTCCAACTTGTTCTTGACGTGGCTCAGAAGGCTCAGGTGAGATGTGGCTCAGGTGAGTCCCACCCGCTACTTCGGACTCATTTCACTAAAGCTCTGATTGTTTTTGTCTTCACAGAACCTGTTTGGGAAGATGGCAAACATTCTAGAGAAAATAAAGAAGTGAGTCCCCCCTCCAGATTGAGATACGGTATAAACCTTGACTGACTGATTTCACTCACTGTGTGTGTTGTATGTTTACAGCCTGTTCATGTGGGTTCAACCTGAGTTAACTCAGAAGCTCTACGTCGGTCTGTGGGTGGCCTTCATCTCATCCTGTCTGCTGCCTTTCAAACTGCTGGGATTCATCATAGGTAATAAACCCACAAAGACCTAAACCACTAGCAATCAAACACATCTACTGATCTAAAATGTTTAATAACTTTTCAACCACTAATCTTATCAAAATAATTGAGGTAAAATCCAGCTTCTCAGCTTTCGGTAGCATCAGATACGACCTATTTGGTGTAAAAATGCATAAATAAATGTTCACTGAGTGATTCTGAGCCCCTCTCCCTCCTTCTCCTTCACAGGTTTTTATGCAGGTATAAAGTTCTTCATCATCGACTTCATCTTTAAGAGCTGTCCTAAACTGAGGCGGAGATATGACACGCCGTATATCATCTGGACCAGTTTACCTACAGACATACAGCTGAAAGAACGCAACAGTAGCAGCACACTCAGCAGACGGGTTAGTCTGAAAGCTGTAATATGTACACAGAAATGCACACGGGTACTCTGGACACAAATTATTACATACACACATACATATACTACACATACATATACATACATACATACATATAGTTCTGATTCTTGAACAACATGCACGAAGCAAGGCATGTAGCACCACATTATGTTATAATGGTGCAATATGTTATAATGTCATATTTTTCATTATGTAATAACGCCGCGTTTTATAATAACATGCTGCATTTTGTAATTAAATTCTTGAATGTATTTTGTAATAAACTTTGCTGCATTTTGTAATAACTTATTACATATTGCAACAGACAAAATGCGGGGGTGTAGCACTTTTTTTTAGGAAATATAGTAATTTGGTACATTATGTAATTAACCATCAAAAAACCATTGAAATTAATGCCTTAATTAGAAAAAACATCATACCAGCAGAACAACATTAAGCACTCCAGCTTACTTAGAATTCATCAGAAAAAAAACAAAAAACAACTAGTATTCATGAACTAGTAGGATGTTTCACTGGTCAAACCTAAGTCAAATGTAACTGTATTCATTATCATGGAGAATGTGTCTGCTAAAGAGACAAAAGCTACACTAATTAAGTATTACTGACAATAAAATTACAGGTGAAAAAAAAAATTCCTTGTAAGTGTGAAGCCCTGTACTTAGGACATATTTCATGTGATAACTGGGCTCTGAAAGATAAAATACTGTTAATGCTTTTGGCAGCATGCAAAAAGACTATCACAAGAAAACGGTTAAACCCTGAAGAACCCACAACTGAAGAATGGATCAATAACGTACAGGACATTTTCATTCTGGAGAAGTTGACATTTTATTTTATGGGTCAAAGGGAATCTTTTTTCACTATTTGGACAAAATGGACAAACTAGTGTAAATGTACACTCCATAATGTGTTTTATCTTGTTGATGAAGAAGTGGAGCAAATCCTCTCCTCTCACCCACTTGTTATAATTGTTTTATATTCTACTAAAGAACTTGGATTAGCAACTCACTCTGTTGTTCACATTTGAGGTGTGGACATTGAATTGTACCCGAAAGGGACATTTTGTATGATTTGTGTCTCCGAATAAACAAAGAATGGGGAAAAAAATTACTGGTGAACTGAAATTTGGAAGACACAATACGTAATAACTTATAACAAAATGCGGCATTATTACATAATGAGGTGAAAAATGATTACATTATTACATATTGCACCGTTATTACATAATGCGGTGCTACAAGGCATTAAATAAAAATACAAATAAACAATAAAAGTACAAATAAAAAGACAGTAAAACAGCAATACTAAAGCAGCATAAGACAATATACAGTTAATATGACAATTATTCACACAATTACTCATTTCAGTCTGTTTGTACACAGTACACAGATGAATCACTGACTGATCTGAAGTCAGACTGTCCTCGAGTCATTTGATCAGAGAAACATCACTAATTATTGCGTCATTCCCATCCTAATGTCACAAACCAGGCATCTAGCAGCGCTTCATCCTGGATGATAACATGTCAGTGCTGGTTTTTTGTGTCATTGTGTTACTGGTGATATTGGTGTCTGAGTGGTTGTGTTTCTCTCTCTCAGCCGTCTGAGTGTGAACAGGTAGGAGAATACTGTGTGTGTTTGTAGTGACTTTGAAGGGTGTGATACACTGTAGTCGTAAGAGTCACAGAGTTCCTGCCCCTTAGATGATTTACCCCATAGATTTTGACCTTTGACCTTTAGAACCCCTTCAGAGCAAACTAGAGATGTTTAATAGACCTGAGTTTTAGCTTTAGTTTTAGCCCAGGTTTTGTATTATTATTGAATTTCTGTGACTGGGTTGGGCTTTGAAGTGATTTTTCTTCTTTACTGTTTAAGGCATTTCTTTCATCCACCACTCCTCTGTGCTCATCTGAATCAGTTGATGAGTTTGTAAACTTGCTGCTTTTTTTCCTTGGTTCTGTTTCTTTTCACAAGCAAACCAAAATACTTAACTACAAACTATGATATGAACATCCACTCTTCTTATTAATACATGAAAGAGCCCCTGTGGTCCAGACTGGTGCAGATTTTTGTAAGGGGAAACACTGTTTAAGGACCTCAGTTTAGTCTGTGGTGGTCTGCTGCTGCTGTTACTGTACAGGCTTCTGTTGTTTATGGGCTTCCTCCCAGAATACAAAGCACACTGGACTGCTGGAGCTGTTTAGCTCACACTTCCAGAGTATGCTTTATAGTTGGTTCACACTCAACACACTCCATAGTTTATGTGGGACCAGACCAAGACCACCTCCATGTTACTGTGTTCACTCCATTGTGTAAGATTTAGGTGGATCTAATTGCAGAAAGGAATGTAATATTCAGATATTATCTTTTCATCAGTGTATAATCACATGAAATTGAGAATTGTTGTATTGTTTTTTTACAATGAGCTGTTTATCTCTGCAGAGGGAGTGGGGCGCCTCCACAGTGTCCTGCATGTTGCACCACAGTGTTTCTACAGCAGCTCAGAACAAACTTCTTTTTTTCCATTTTATTGCTTGAGGGATCCAGTGTTGAGTGTGGACCAGAGTTAATATCTCTTTAAAGCTGAAAGGCAAAATCAGGAGCAGCTTTCTCCTTTCATTTCAAGTCAGATCTGATGTTGTTTCACGCTATTATGGAAATGTGATACCCCTTTTCCAAGCCTCTAAACACAAAGTAGAGCTGTAGAATCCATGTAGTATGACAATCACACAACAGTCAATCACATTTATCCCCTTACTTGTCTTTAAAAAGCCTGTGATTAGACGAAATCTGCTTCAGAGGTAGATTTTCTTCCGCTTGAAAACACATGGAAAGAGTCGATGCAGAAATGCAGTGTCCTCTCAGACCACTTGAATTACAATACACTGAAAGGTAATCATGAAGTATTTGCCCTGTGATGCACACACCACAGCTTTTACTGAAAATGAACAACAAACGCAGGATTGAGTGATAGCCTTTCTTTTCTTTTTTCCTATATCTCTTCATTCAACAGTGGAGCTGCAACGGTCTTTTAGAGAAGGTGCTCCACTGTTTGTCCAGTGTGTGTTGGAGAAGGCGCTCATCACTGCCCATGATGGATATCAGTGTCTTTAGCGTCCTCCTCTCCACCACAGTCCCAAAATTACCCAACCTGAGACTGATTATATAGCCAGCCCTGTTTGATTTGATTTTTTTTTTTTCGAACTTGCAAAGAAACAAAACAAAATAAAACATTTAAATGGACAGAATCTATCTTCAAGCACACCCAAGTCTGAATTTTGCATGGTCGAAAAGGAGTAGGAAGAAGTATACACTTGTTTAATCCTACTCTTCAGTGCTTTTACACCTTTATCACTAACTTGATACAAGAATCAAACAACACAATTTTCCTAATTTTAGCATCGAACCACAACAAATACATAATGCAGTAATTGAATTACACACAACAATATGATCATGGTAGTACAGTCATACAGACAGACTCAACAATTCAACCATTTTCTTTAATTACAGCATATTTATCAGTACAACATCATCAATAAACAAACAAACAGGCCTCAATGTCATTATTAAATACTGGACCTCCTAAGAATCATTTCGCAGATTGACAGCTACGCTTACGTCAGTCTGCCCCAGGGCAGCTCTGCCTACAAATGTAGTTTACCACCACCAGAGGGAGAATGTGAGAGTGGATGAATAATGGATCCTCTGTACGTGCTTTGAGTATGCCTTCATAGAAAAGCACTATATAAATCTAATCCATTATTATCATTGTTATTATTATTTATATCTTTTTTTAAACTGAATTATGTTTGATATTTGTTTTATCACCACACACAATTTGTTCCACAATTTTACTCCACAGATGGTGATGCAGAAACTTTTAACATAGTGCACACTTTATGAGTCTATAAATTTAACTTTCCCCTTAAATCATAGCCTCCCTCTCTTTCACAAAACATTTCTTGAATATTGCCCAGCAGTAAGTTATTCTTTGCTTTATACATTACTTGAATAGTTTTGAATTCCACAAGGTCAATGAGTTTTAAAGTTTTAGATTGTAAAAATAGTGGATTTGTGTGTTCATGAAAACCAACATTGTGCGCGATTCTCATCTGTTGATGATTCTATAAGTCTGTTGGTGTCGCTGGCTGTGATGCTGCTGCCCCAGCATATAACAACACATAACAACACATAGCAGCAAAGAAGATTTTATCACACACACACTGTAAATACAGTCTTTCACAAATGTATCGTCTAATATTCAATACAGGACCAAATGTCATGCAGCATTCAGTCATCAAATGCATTTACCAGAGGACAAAAATACTGCTGTTTTTCTGTTTATTCTACTCATGTTTGTGAAAGTTAAAATTAAAAGTCAGTTGTATTAGCTGCTAAATGCTAGATGTATCATGTAGCACCCCTTTCATTACCTACTTGTTTAGTTAAATAAATCACTGTTGCTGTAATGAACTCTGCAGCCTCTAGGGGGCTCTGGAGGTCTTTACATTGGCTGATCCAGTTCTTGTGACTCTAGTATCCACATACTCGTGCATATCATAATGTCTGCCCCACTGTCCCCCTGGTCTAGGTACCTGCTTCAGTTCGAGGCAATGTGGGAGCTGCAGCTCCTGTGGGCGTCAACAGGGAGGAGGATGGAGGTCGAACCTACAGCACCAAGAGAGGAGCTTTTCACGAAGTCTTCAACCTGTCTGAGAGTGAACACCCACTAACAGGTGAGAGGGAACCTGCAGGAGTCCATGTAATTTAAATCTAGTTTTACAGAATATTAAAGGGGTTATATGCAGTATTTCTACTTCAAATATTAAAATAATTACTCAAAAGTATCTTTAGAATGTTGAGAATGAAAACAAAAAAAAAAAGAATGTTGAGAATGAAGAGATCTGAAGTTATGCCGAAGTATTCAAATGTAAAAACAAACAAAAAAACATGAATCTGCTCACATCGATGGTGTGATTTTACAAATTATATAACATATCATTAATGATTTGTTTACAAATATGTAGTAACACACTATAATTTAGCTGTTAGCACATGTAATGGAAGCATTAAAGGGACTACAGATAGGGTTTGTGCTTTCAATTATTAATAAATAACCTAAAATTCTCATTAGAGTGTTGAAAATAAAGAGCTGTGGAGAAGATGGATTGTAGAGATATGAACTCAATCTAGTCATATTGATGATCTGGAGGATTTATGTGACCACTAGAGGGAGTAGTGAGTCACTCAAAGCATCAAAAAATGAAGATAAGGGACAAGAACTGTAAAAGAACCAACTTTTAGAGTCAAAGTGATAAAAGCTAAAATTGCTGTTGTTTTCACCCCTGGACACAGCTGTAAACGAAAAGAATGGAGTTTGATTCTGAAATCAGTGTTTTTTCAACACACATTTGATCATGAGGTTTATGAAGGTATAAAGTCATTATATGATGTTATGATCTTTGCTAAGTCGCTGTTTGTTGATCTGTGGTTCAGACTAAACTGTGATAGTTCTGAGCTTGTTTGTTCGATTCCAAACAGATCTTTAGTGCAGGTACTGACAACACAAACTGTGCAGAAAACAGAGGGGATTTGTGGTTTTACTGTGGCTGTTTTCTGTCTAAAACACAGCTAAGCTAACAGAGCTATAAGGTAAACTATCAGCTGATGCAGCACATGAAGATTATAAGACACAGTGTTATTTTATTTTAAATAAGTGGCCATGAGTTTATGACTGAAGAAGAAAAGTTGATCATATGGTCCATGACTTCCTCCTGAGACCTTGGAATACCAATACTACGTCAAACCTCTTTAAAGGTTTATTCAACTTTCAGAACCAGAAAAGCTGTTTGTTGACCAGGTATTGTGTTGTTTTTGTGTCAGTGTGTGAGAACGGCTGGCGCTGCTGCCTCATCAACAGAGACAAGAAAACACCGACAGACTACATCCGCAACGGAGTCCTGTACATCACAGAGAAGTGAGTTGGACAAATGGACGATAGATATTTAAGTTATTTGACCTTAGTTAAACATTTCAATACTGCTGTCTTGACTAAATCTTCCCTGAAGAAGAGTTTTCTAAACTGAAAGCAGTTAAGTGGAAAAATAGAATATAAAATGAATAAATTCAAGGGACATCTGTGTTTCTGTCTGCCCTCAGTCATCTGTGTTTTGAGGTCTCCAGTTCACGTTCTGGACCGTCTAAAAGAAACAAAGTCATCAAACTGAGTGAAATCACTGAGATCCAAAAGGTACATTTAAGTCACATATCTCAGAAAATTCACCCGCTTCTTCTCAATTCTTTTTGTCAATCAGAGTTACTTTATTTGTACCATTAACTATGCTAAACATAGCTTTTTCTTCTTCTGCTTCTTCTTCCTCACCTTCTCCTCCTCCTTCTTTGATTGTCATAGTATAAAGTTTTGTCGGTGCTACCAGGATCTGGGATGGGCATCTCCATAGCAACACCATCCACACAGAAGGTGAGAGTTTTAGGTGTTCGTTCATCTTGCCCGTTCAGCTGTCATGGTAATTAAAGCTGCAAAGATTATTTGATTCATCAATTATTTGTCAGTTATTAAATAAATCATCAACTATTTTGATAAATTAATACACATTTTTTTAATACAGTTCTGACATTGTTTTAGATGATTCCAAACAGATCTATAGTGCAGGTATTGAACAAATCATACAGAAAACTGAGGGGATTTGTGGTTTTATTGTGGCTGTTTTCTGTCTGAAAACAGAGCTGAGTTAACAGAGCTATAATGTTAATATAATGTTAATTATCGGTACGCGAAGATTAGAAAATCTGCTGTAAATTGTAGCTTGAAGACGAAAATTTGATGATACCATTATACACATGAGTGTAAACAATACATAGCATTGATTCATTGGTGGTTTTGGTGTGTTCTGATATGTAACTTCCTCCTGCTGTTGAGAGTTTGGAATATTAATACTAACCCTTTAAGCGTTATTGTCTATGGTGTGAGATTATTTTTGTGGAAAAATTGCATATGATGAAGCGAGCCATGGTGTTAGAATGACTAAACCATGCAAAAAGAATGGCACATAAAAAGAAATACTACTGTTTTTAACGTGTAGTTTGAGCCATAACATACAAATGGTCATAGAGATACTGATTTGAAATAAGATAAGATATACTTTACTGATCCACCAGCGGGGAAATTCAAGTGAGTACAGCAGCACAAGACAGTATGCGCTAAATTTAATAGAAAAATAAAAACGATAAAAAATATAAACAAGTTTGTTAAAGCGACTAAAGTGACATAAAATAGCAATAATAATGATAAAGTAGCAAGCGTGCAGTGGGTGAGTTAAATATTGTTGTTTATAGAATAGAATAGAATAGAATAGAACAGAATAGATCTTTATTGTCACAGGAACAATGAAAATCAGATTTGCACCTCTGTTCTGTTTAGCAGGCATGTGCAAAAAGCTACAGGATAAAATATTAAATATACATATACTACTAAAGTACTACTAAAACTACTGAAATAAACAAAAGCTACTATTGTCAGGATTATTCCAGCAGAGACCATCATGTGACCTCAGGTAACAGTGGGTCAGTCTCTGGTTCATTTGTTCTGATCTGTTCTTCCAGCCGCTGGTTTTCGGTGGGATGATCCACAGAGACGAAGCCTTCGACGCCATCTCTGCTCAACGTGCATTGGTGACCATGGCAACGACCTCCAACCAGGAGTCTTAGTATATATTTACATAAATGCAGGAACCAGAAGAAGGTTTTTTTAAAGATTGTGACAGCTAAATCACAGCTGATATCAGACGCTAAACCTATACCCACCTTAATATCATCATAATAACAGCGACACAACTGCCTTCCAACAAACAGCTGATTTTAGCCGATCACAGTTACACAAAAACCTCCTGCAGATCAGTGGGAAGCTACTACAAGGTTAGTGGTCGTTAAGTCCAAATAATATGCAGCTAAAACGTTACAGAGCATGAATCAGCTGTACGGTGTCACATAATCGATTCGATGTACCGGTTCATCCGTGGAATGTCATACTCGTATGTATCTAAACACTTTTAAACATTTTGCTGTTGTTGTTACTTGTAACTCTGTC
This sequence comes from Sphaeramia orbicularis, assembly GCF_902148855.1. Classification (NCBI taxonomy): domain Eukaryota; kingdom Metazoa; phylum Chordata; class Actinopteri; order Kurtiformes; family Apogonidae; genus Sphaeramia; species Sphaeramia orbicularis. The sequence goes on along the minus strand of NC_043962.1, from coordinate 33,373,964 downwards.
AGTGTGTTGTTACATAGTACGATATCACAAAACACAAACAGACAGGAGAAGAATTTCAGTATTTCTGTTCTGTAAATAACCAAAAATGCACTGACTTATCCAATATAAAGCTAAAGAGGATGGATAATTTGGAATTTTTCTGAACATATTCCAGTTGCATGTCTGGTTTTTTGCAGAGCAGATGATACAGAACTTTCAGGGAAGTGTCTGTGTTGTGCTGCAGCCTTACACTTAATATTATTGTATGTCGTGTATTATGTGTTTTGGTATTAATAATATACAGACTGTTCACTGTGCAGGTTTGATGGAAACACTTCTTTTTCTTTTAACTTTAGCTTCTTTTGTCTCAGCTAAAAATCAAGGAAACAACAGCATGTTCTGCAAAACTTAACAGTTAATTTTACCAATTGAAAACTCTTATCTTTCTCTTTATTCTTCCTTTCTGTGGTGGATGAAAACAGTTTAGCACATCTTTCATCTTTAACTCATCTTTAACTTACCCTGTGCTCTCCATAATTATAAATTGCTTTCATGTGCTAACATGGTTACATGGGTAAATCCTATTGCATTAACATGTTTAATATTTAAACTTTTGTTTACATATGGCACGTATACCGTATTATTTTTAGAGCATTCTCTCCATGAGCTTGGCACAACACGAGAAGACCTGTCTTTGCTGCTATTTAACTGTATTATTTGTATTCGATAAGCTTCTCAAACAGGATGTAAACTGTTACTTTGACATTACACCAGCTCTTGATAACACTGGTCTACAATGTTTCAGCCTCAGAGATTCAAAGTGTTAAATCTTACATATTTTAATAAGATGAATTAAAAAACAAATGACAAAAGTACTGCTTAGCTGAAGTTTTTCCAATGTATATGATAAAGTGTTTTTGGTTTATGTACATTTATACAATAGATTAATAATGAAAGAACCTGTAAAGTGAATGTGTTGTAATGTTGACGTCGATCTGGTAGCACTGAGACAAACATTTCTTTGGAGTAAAACCCATTAACCCTTAATTCTCACTATTTCATATTTTGATCCAAGACTGTATCTTGGAAACTTCAGCCAACCAGGATTTTGACTGAACTGTTCTTTATTAGTGACTCAAACTCAGTGAAGTTTCACTACTTTAATTCTGGAGGCGTTTTACTACTTTAGACCAGTGTTATCATAACTCAACGTGCATGACATTCAGTTGAGTTTATGTCAAAAAGGGAACGTACTAATTCAAATCTCAGCCAGTATATAATGAATCAGTTCAGTTTGTTACAGTCATGTTACTGTTGGTTTGCCTTTTCTGTTGGTGTCCGTTTTGTTTAAGGATTTGGGCATCCCATCACCTCAAACTGAATGCTCGGTTTCTTTTCTTGGTCGACCTGCTACGTCTTTGTGATCTTGGGTTTTATATTAGGGGGAATTAAAGTTTTTAAACATTGTAAAGTTTTGATGTACATTTTTTTATTGAAGTAAAATCAGACATCAACACTAACAGCTTCCTGTTGTTTTTTGTTACAGAGAGCTGACTACTGGCTGAAGCTGGTACATACCCCAAAATTAGAATCTATAAATATATTATTAATCTGTGCAACACACTATAATTAATACCAATAACTATTGGAAAATACATTAAATAAATGATGTAAAATTAGCACAGCAAATTATATTTTCATAACCTTTGAGGTTAAAGTTTAGAATCCATGACAAACATCTTAAATTTACAAATTAATAATGAATTCGTCATTAATGAGGATTAATATTATATAAATACACGAATCTCTTATTTATCCTATGGCTCATGGACCAAAGTTCAGCATCTTAAAATTAACATAATAAAAATTTTCTATTAAACCTCCATCTTTTACCTGTAATTGTTTTATACAGTTTTACTTTATATTAATTTTGATCTACTTAGATATCTAATTATATTCTCTTATTTTTATGGTCACTTTACTTATTCAGATTATACATTCTATTCTATTCTGTGATTTTTTTTTTTTTTTTTGCTTTATTTTTAATATTGCTTAGTGTCCTTTCAGATAAGTCACTGATTGTACAAGAATAAATAAAGGTTGATTGATTCGTTGACATTTACATTAATATTTTCTAATAGGCAAAAATAAATTGTACTTGTTAGTCCATGTTAATGACTGAATTACAGTAAATCTTTTCCTTTTTTTTTTTTAACTAAATCAAAGACTAGATTCCTTTTATTATATTTTATTATTATTTAATTAAATTAGGCTGAAAATAATGGAATTGCATTAGGCTTAACATTTAAACAAGAATTAAACACAAACCCTAAAATTCTGTGAAATGAACATATTTAAAAACTATTTTAATATCTGTATTATAAGCACGTTATGTATATGTATAACAACAATACTACTACTACTAATAATAATAATAATAATACTTGACTGATTCAAAAGTTGTCAGAAGAGAAACAGTTTCTAATTTCAATAATATGAGAATTTAACTATATGTTTTATTTTCAGTTGTATTACTCTAATAACAGATGAAGTTCATAAATATAATGACTAATAATGAACACTCTTCAACAGTTTATAACAGTTTTAGGTGCACACTGACATTATTTAATCTGGGTTTTAATGTGTTAACCTTGCTGACAAAGTGCAGATTATTTCTGCCTGTTACCGTCATGGTTTACTGCAGGGAGGGTTTTATTATCAACTTTTATCTTCTGCTGTTTCTCGGCACATCTCCACAGCAAACCACTCAGACAATGCGTTAAACATTAACTTAACACAGCAGTAACTCCAGGAAATCACACTGGTTTAGACTTACATACTGTAAACCTGTTCACCGGCTTCACTTGTAAATTTATTAAGAATATAGTGGAGAAAGTCTTGAGAATTGTACCTTGTACCAAACATCATCTGAATGTGTCCAAAACATAATAATAAATCCACTTTAACAGCAGTCACCTTCAGCCCGGAAGCAAAGGAGAGCTACACTGTCATAAAAGTGTGTATGAGTGAACAGAATTACATTATATATACATTTATTCTAAATATCTACAGTATCTGCAGGGACCTCACACACACACACACACACACACACACACACACACACACACACACACACACACACACACACTAATCACCAGATATTTTCATATGTGTAAAATGTGTAGCAATATGATATTTCTAAAAAGGACAAACTTCAGTCCAAACAATCAAACTGTAAATGCAGTGCAACATGTAATGAACAGAGTGAACACAGAGGGATCCAGTCAGATTCCTCACAAATAAACATCTGTGACCTGCACAAACTTAAAGTACACTCAAAAAAATGATTCTTGGCTCTAATAAACATCAAGTAATATTTTAAAGTAAAATGTAACTGAAATATATGAAATTTAAAGTTTATTTATCCGAAAAAGTCAAACATAATGTGAATATGCTTAGTATAAAGTGAAGCTAAACAAATAAAGTAAACTTTATTTACTAGATCGCATAAAAAGGCTGAGTGTCACAGTCAAACACAGTTTATGTAAAAGTTTGCATTAACTAAAGCAAATCTGACTGAAGGTATTCAATTTATTCATATTGACTCAATATGATAGAAAAAACATTGTATTAAATGCAACTCTTTACATTAAACTTATGTAATAAAATTACATGGAAAATTTACATGTAATTAAAATACATAAAGTCAACATTTTTGGCCTACTTATTTTTTTGAGTGTACACTTAAAGGTTCAGTGTTTAATGTTTGGTAGGATCTGAATACCCTTCCACTCACCCTCCCCTACAGTGGAATAATAATAATGATAATAAAATACATCCGTTGCCATGGCAACCACGTATTTGGCTTTATTTGAAAGGTCTCGAGGTCCCCCATGTCACCGTGGGGTCCGGTGTCATGTGTCACTTACACTCACGTGACTGACCCTGACTGAGCGTGTCCCATTGACTCCTGTTAATTCCTAGCAGGTGTAAATATGTGGTTTGTGTACATGACATGTACATGTGAAAAAGGTCTGACTGCCGTGAATGTGAATGTGAGAGAGAGTGGCGACAGCGGTCAAAGGCAACTGCGTCACTTACATTTTCATTCCCATGCACCCACTGCAGACTCAATAGGCCCTGTGCTACTCGTGTTACTCGGCTCGGGCCTAATAATAATAATAATAAAAATAATAAAAATTAAATTAAAAAAAAAAAAATGATGATGATGATGATGATAATAATAATAATAATAATAATAATAATAATAATAATGATAATAATAATAATAATAATAATGATAATAATAATAATAATAATAATAATAATAATAATAATAAGAAGAAGAAGAAGAAGAAGAAGAAGAAGAAGAAGAATTGCTGGTAGTATTGTACCTTACCACCCACTATGAAACAGAAAACACAGCTACTTTTTCTGTAAATATAAATGGATCATTCTAAAATGCTGTAATCCTTATTTTCAAGTGATTATACATGAATGAGAACATAGTTATGAATATTAGATTCAATTTTTTGCGATTATACCCCCTTAAATCTTATACACTGAACCTTTAAGGTCTGTAAATTTGACAGTTTTTTTTTTTTTTTAATCAAATATTTGTTTTTTCATGCTTTTTCAAATGAACTCCTCCTGTTGTTTCATTTAGTTGTATTTCCACAGCTCCAATGGTGAATGCTCCTATAATGAGTTTGAAGATGTGGATAAATGCTCCGATAGTCCCTCTGTCTGCAGGGAATTACCCACAGTTCAGAGGGAAACTGATGACATATAAATGTGGTTGGTATTTTTATCAGATAGTGTTCTCCTGGTGTTTGGATAATGGAACATTTTCTTGTAAATAATAGGTCATTCACTTCCTATTGGTTTTATACTACTTAACATGTGTCATTTGTAATGCAGCCTAAATATAACCCATGCAAACCAAGCATGAACAATGTAGGGAAGAAATCCACTGGGTTCCACCAGCATCTGGTGTTCGCTGTACTTCAGAGTCAAATGCCAATATGGGATTTAAACATGTTTATATGTGATTTTTTAAAATGTAAGAAGATTGCAATGACACAAACAGCATCTATACTTCTCTAGGTAATGTCCACCCGTTAGCCATGATTAAATTCACAGTCATTTTCATGGTCTTTCTAAGTCAGATTAATGTGAAATCACTAAAGTCCAGCAGCTTTAGCAAATACGGACTAAATATGCAAAGTGTTTTAGTCTCCTGTGTGTAATAATAGATTTTGTCTGCTGTTATGATGCTGAAGTTTCTACAAATGAAATGCATGAAAACTATTTTATACAGATTTATTGCTTTCCTGTTATCTGTGATTGGTTTGTAATAATTAATGTTTCTCAAGCACCAATAAATGGAGGCTGTGTGCATCTGATTCAGCTTAGATTTTCCGGTACACACATCGGACTCAGCTTTTATCTGACAGTAGCCGTGTCCTGTGATGATAAGCTGTTAATTATCATCATTATTTATTACAGGAGTTTCCCGTCTCATTACGTCTCATTACGTCTCACAGTTCAGAGGTCATCGTTTCTTCTTCCCCTGAGTCGTCCTCTGGCTCTTCCATTCTCATGCTGAGCCCACTGTCCATGTCACTTTCAGCAAACGCCACCTTTGGGATCTTCATCGGTAAGTTGTTGTCCTCCTCTTCATCCTCCTCCTCATCCTCCTCCTCCCCTCTCTCTGGGATGATGACCACCTCCTCTTTGGCGTCTGGGTCAATGTCCTCTTTAAACCAGACAGCCTTGTACCCCTCCTCCATACGTTTCTCTTTGGTCAGGATGGGCTTCACCTCCTTTTCGTCCTTTTCATCGTCAGACGGCGGTGATGAAGATTCCGGGACGGTCTCTGGGGGAGGGATAGTTCTTCTTTCTGGCCCTAATTCTGGCGATACACTAGATGAAGAGTCTCCATCTTCATCGTCATCACGCTGGAAGCCGTCATTTGTGTACTGGATGGCCTCCGTCTGACCAGATGACCCCTGGCCCAGCTGAGGAAGGACAGGACAGTCAGGGAAAGCAGTCATAATAAAGCACAGGTGTCAAACATGTGGCCCGGGGGCCAAATCCGGCCCGCCAAAGGGTCCATTCTGGCCCTGGGGATGAATTTGTAAAATGCAAAAATTACACTAAGATATGAACAATCATTTTAGTTCAGGTTCCACATTCAGACCAATTCAATTTAAAGTGGGTCAGACCAGTAAAATACTATCATAATAACATAAAAATAATGACAACTCCAAAATTTTATCTTTCTAAATGTAAATATTTTCATGTATTTACACTAAAACAAAGTATCATTTTGCAAAAAATGCGAATAACCTGAAATGTCTTAAGAGAAGTAAGTACAATTTTAACAATATTCTGCCTGTTACTCAATGTTTTGTGTGTTTGTAGATCCACTGTGATCTGTAAGTTATAATGAATATGTGTAAATGATAAACTGAGGCAGAATATTGTTAAAATTACACTTTTTTTTCTCAGATTGTTCACGTTATTCACATCTTTTGAAAGGATAGTTTGTAGATGTAAACCTGTTCATAATGTAAATCAACTTTTTTTGCTCTAAAACATAGAGAAAAGTTTGGAGTTGACATTATTTATATATTATTATGTTATTATTTTACTGGTCCGGCCCATTTCAGATCAAATTTAGCTGAATCTGGCCCCTGAACTAAAATGAGTTTGACACACCTGTAATAAAACCTCAGGCAGCTCCTAAAACTAATCAGTAATCAATAATGCAATAAGCACAATAAAAATACTTCACGTAACCTCCTCACATAAGAGGAACTGCCGTAATCAAAAAGAAATAATCAGATAAAATTGGATCCCGGTGTTACTAACTGGTTGCAGTAAATATATTCTTATTGCAGTGGTTACATGAAGTGATAAAATGAGTTTCCTGGAAGGATGCAAACAAAACACGTTAATGGCTGATACAAGCTTTTTTTTTAACATTGTTGATGTTAATGAACCAATGTACACTATTGCAGTGTTTCCCACAATGTTTAAGCCAGTGTGCGGCTGCAACTTGTTTATTCCATTCCTACAAGCTTCACTTCATTAGTGTTTGGATCATTTGGAAAATGGAGCAAAAGAAAAGAAGCCATGAGAAGTAGATGGACGACAAAGGTCTATTTGCTGAATATGCTCTTTAGAGCTTTTGAGTGTATTCCTCACAGTCCTACAGGTGCATTATAAATACTAGCAGCATTGTACCCGTGGTGCCACTGTACGATAACATGGTTAGTAGAACTTGTCTGCTACCACTATCCACTTGTAAACTACCATTTAATCATGCATTGCGCAGGTAATAATTTGAGCCAACATGTGAGGCATGAAGGGAAGAGCATGTATTTGTTTGGCCTGTCAAGCATGATTAACCCTTTCATGCATGAATTATGAAAACCTTAGTCAAGATTTTTTTCCTGAGTGTTTTTATTCCTCTTTAGGCATGAAAAAAAAAACAGTGTGATTGAAATTTTTTTAATGAATCTATTTTTTATAGAGTTACAAAAATGTCCACTCAGCTGGACACCATACATTTAATTTTTGAAGCAAAGAAATGTTTAAAATGCAATAACAGAAAATGATAAACTGTGTGAAAACTATTAAATAAAAACTGTTTTTAATGCAGTTAATCTAATGTTTGCTCACATTTGATTTTACTCTAATACTAGTTATTTCTCACTTCATGGAGATAGTATGCAAAAAAACAAAAAAAAAACAAAACCTTTTTGTTTAAGAAAACATTTAATTAAAGTCTATTAACAACTAGCACTTGATTTAGACTCAACGTGTTACTGCAGATCAGGTTTATCAGGTTTATATAACAACTGTAAGAGTTCTATCTGCACTTTTGTCTTTAATTTTATTTTAATTGATTATTATTTATGTCTACTGATTATGTTTTAATTGTAATTGTGTGTTTTTAACCTGTCTCTTTTCCATTTTGTAAAGCACGTGTATGAATTGTACTCTACGAATAAATTTGCCTTATCAAGAACAGCAAAGTTACAGTAATTGTATGAATGTCAGTGTATGAGATGATGCATAAGTGAACACTGTGTCGGCTGATATGGAACTAAAACAACAAAACCCATGAATCTGTAAGACAACAGCTGTAGAATACCTGTCCACTGGAGTGACCACTATGCATGAAAGGGTTAAATTCATACAGCGGTAGTGAACTGCAGCCTTCACATTGTAGCATCGTCTGCTAGCAGTAGAAATTTCATGAACGGCAGCATAACCACTTCTGAAAATGGAGTATGGCGGCAGGAGCTGGAACCTGGTCTGTGGTGAGCTGGGACCCTGTTAAAATCGCCCAGCATACCTCACAACATTTGAATACAGACATAAAATTGTGCTCAGTAGATAGTCAGGTAATGTTTCTATTCATTTGGCGAGTTTGGCGGCGATCGGGCCTGTGAAGGCTGAGGAAAACCTGTACAAACGCCCTCCTGTGCTGCAACATCGATCCGACATCGGCACACACGCGTCGGACACACACGTGCCGGACACAGAACGTCCATTATAGTAGGATGTCCGCCCATTTGAAGAAACTTTAGATAATAAGCGTGGACCTTGTCAAATGTTTTTTTTTTTTTAACTCAAAAATTCAGTGCAACGGAGCCTGATTTGAATACATTTCCAGGAACTTTGAGGTGTGGTGGAAACACAGATCAAACAGATTAAAAGAATAGAAGACAGAATAAAAGTTCCTGCATATGTAGGATTTGTGCATCTTCTGTTGCTTTAGTGATGTTACAGAACTTAGAACAGGGAGGATCTAAAGGTTTACAAAACATGAGACACTGATCTTCCCATTGTAAATGTTGACCTTTGAACTTACAGAGCTTCTAAACATGTTGGTTTCGTAGATTTTCCTCCAGTCTGCTTTTCCTTTCTTAACCTGAAGTGCGAGGACGATGATGATGACCAGGCAGATGAACAGAAGGACGCCTAAAGAGGCACCGAGTGCCGCCATGTCCTCCACCCCGAAATCACCTGAGACGACCGTTACACCTGCAGGGTCAACACGTAAGAGTTACCAAAATACACTGGTAGTATGACGCACTGTAAATAATCTTAATAAAACAACAATCTAAACACTAAACATTTATTCATTTCATGCATGTAACACATTAATCCAACTGTCTGTCTTTAAGGAACCCTGATTCTCTGAGCCACAGGGTTTCACAATCCCCATTCCACAACCCTTGATATCAGCGGTTTGTGATCGGTCACTTCAACTATGGCCAGAAACTCATTTTATGGTCACAATAAACTCTACTTTGACAGAAAGCAAAGGCATGCACACCTAAAATGTCAGTTTAATTGAAACAGGTTCTAAAGTAGCTTCTTCTTTTGTCTGAATACCAAGATATTAGCCCACAACACAGACTGAACCAAGGTTCTAATAGTTTTGGATTTTTCATTATAGTTTTGTCTTATTCTGACTTTTTCTTTTCTCTAATTCAGTTAGTTTTAAATAGTTTTTAGAGCAGGTTTGCTAGTTTTTATTAGTTTTCATTATTTTCTAAATGCTTAGTTTTAGTTTAGTTTTAGTTTCTTTATATCTTTTCTCTTCTTCGCCGTCATATTCAAATAAATCCCAGACAGGACTCTGCTGCTTTCTCCCAACTTTAGTCTCCATGTTTCCAGGTAGAGAGGGGACCAGAAGACGACTTTAAACCACAAGTGATGAGAAGTGACGGACCGTTAAATATCATATGGTGCCAGCAGCTAAAATTGCTTGAGGGAAATAAATCGATTTCATATCAATCCGACACTGACAAAGACGAAAACGAAGGGAATTTTATCCATAATTTTTTATACGTTTTAGTTAGTTTTATAAGCACACAATACAGTTTCAGTTAGTTATGTTTTTTTTTTTTCTTTTAATTATAGTTTTTATTTATTTCAGTTAACAAAACTGTTTTTACAATTCTAGTTTTCGTCATTTCATTAGTTTTCATTAACGATAATAACCTTGGACTGAACTGCATACGACGATAGACACAATGATGCCTCTGCTGAAGCTACAGCTGATTTGTTCCTTTGTGGTTTGTTTTAAACAAATATTTGTTGATATAAAATAGGTGATTGACAGGTAAAATGACCAATCATGGTAAAGACACATGGGAGATAAAAACTAACATCTCTTCTTTGCAGATTTTGGTTCCAAATTCCACAACGCTGTGGTTTTCCCTTTTCACAGTGGCACAAATGTTCTTACCCCATTCACCTTTACATACAGTCTAATATCTAGATCAGATCTCATGCATATTGGTTTGGTTTTGGCCATGCACACTCATGCAATGCAAAACTCATCCATATTTGCAAAACACACCAACTTTTCTTTTTTTTTTTGTCTTTTGGTTGAAGAGTTGAGCACTGAGCGATTTCCTTAATGACTCCTTTAAAGGAAGTGGTTTTTCTCTCATGTACACCTGTAACCATGTGGAACTGATAGAGTGGAATCTAGCCTCCAAATGGAGTTCTGACAAAGACTGTAATCATATGATCCTCAAACCAATAAGATGACAGACCTGATGTTTAAGTCATGCATTTTGTTTCACTTCTGCCTGGAACACAACTGAACTGAGTGAAACATGCAACTCAGCCCAGCATTCAGACCAGAACAAGCAAAGTAAAAGTAAAAACAGACAGTGAGCCAGAAGTAGCAGCCAAACTCCTCCAAGCAGGACAAAGACTGGACGGGATTCATCAGAGAAACTTGACCACCTGTGTGAGGCTCAGATGTGCTGCTGGAGGAGGTGCCTTCTTCACTGGTCGAACTGGGATTAGTGGTAGAAATGGTTCCTTCAGTGGAGCCACTGGTGCTGCCACTGGTTGTACTGGGATTAGTGGTGGACTGGACATCTTCAGTGGTCACATTGTTGTCTGTGGTGCTAGGAGGTAAACTGGTGGTGGTGAGACCTGGGAGTAAAGCACACCAGGAGGCTTAGACCCCTGATATGTGCCCTCACGAGTGCATCATGGACTATTTTGCACTTGTTGCATTCCATCAGTCAAATGCTCTGTACGTACAGTATATGAAACAGCTGCCCCGAAACTGTGTGAAAGTATTTGTATTTTAATGAACCTTCAGTTTTTGTTGACTTCAGACCAGAAAACACAGAAGGCACCTGGATGAAGTCAGACCCAACCAGGATATCGAGGTGCTTCATAAAGACTCAGCTAGCTTAACTCAAAAACACCCATATCGATCAGCAACCTAAACCATCTACTGATGTAAACTGTTTAATATCTGCTGATCCACTAATCCTATCAATACTTGTAAATAATTGGTGTAAAATGCTATTTGTCAACTTTTCATGGTCGTCAGATATGACCCATTTGAAGATTCAGAGGCTCTGTAGTGAATGTGGAAACACCGTCATCATCTACAACATTAATTCAACAGTAAAACCCATGGAGTTGGATCAATGACAGTGGATGGAGACAGTGGGTTTATGTTCAGTTAATGATAGATTTTGTTGAAAAAGAAACCTTTTCTTCAGTTTTGTCTGTTTTGATATAATAACCTTTGAATTTATGTTGAGTTGTCATGAATATCTAAATTAAATATAGGAAAATGTATGATTTACAGTACAAAATGAAAAATACAGGGGATAATATTAGAATAAATGGTGATAAATATCTTAAGAAAGTAAAATAGAAAAATTCATTTGGGAACTGCCAGAAAATTAGCACTGGGTCTTTATGGGTTTGGTACTGAATCCTACATAACAAATAACAGAAAATAGTCAATTCCTCTAAATCAGGGGTGTCAAACTCATTTTAGTTCAGGGGCCACATTAAGCCAAATTTGATCTGAAGCAGACTGGACCAGTGAAATAATAACAGAATAATATTTAAATTATGTCAACTCCAAACTTTAGTCTATGTTTTACAGCAAAAAAAGTAAAATTATGCAATGAAAATGTTTACTTCTATCAACTATGCTTTTAAACAATGTGAATAACATGAACAAACTGATTTTTCTTAAGAAAACTAAATGCAATTTTAACTATATTACGTCTCAGTTTATCATTTACACATATAAATACAACTTACAGATCACAGTGGATCAACAAATACATAAAACATTTAATAACAGGCGGAATATTGGTAAACTTGCATTTCAGACATTTCAAAATGTTCATATTTGTTCAGGTTATTTGCATTTTAGAGAAATGATAGTTTGTTTTACTGTAAATTCAGTAAAATGACATAAAAATGTTTACATTTACAAAGACACAGATTTGGAGTTGTGAGTATTTATAGGTTATTATGATAGTATTTTACTGATCACTTGAGATTAAATTGGTCTATATGTGGAATTTGAACTAAAATGATTAATATCCTCAGTGTAATTTTGGCATTTCACAAATTCATCCCTGGAGCTAGACCGGACTCTTTGGTGGGCTGGATTTGGCCCCTTGGCTGCATGTTTGAGACGTCTGCTCTGAATAAATAAACTAAATTAATCAAAAATCAAACTGAAAAACTGAACAGCAAATATAAAAACGTAATGATTCTGTTCAATGAAAGTGGAAATGCATAGTAAATGTAAACACAGCATCAAAATAAATGTCCATAAATGCAACCTAATATGCTCATTTGCACCAACCTTCATGAATATTCACTTAATTACATAAAAATGTAGTCAAACTCTGCTCTGATCCATAAATGTCTCAGAAGCTGCAGGGTTTGTCTTTTCTCTGTGAGTGTTTGGTCTCTACCTGACGTCACCTCCACTGTGAGCCGGGCTGTTGCTGATTCTGAGTTTGACGTGTCCTCTGCCACCACCTGTAATGACAGTGACACCCTCAGTCAGAAAAGGATCATGAACCATCTTTATAACTTTTTGACGCTGTATAAACTTGCCTCCAGAGACACTGTACTGTCCGGTAGATCCCTGGTCATGAACAAGAATCCATTTATGATGGAGAAGTCACTGCTGCCTTTAATGGTGTAGGTGATGTGAGGATTGATACCCTGTTTGACAAAAAAACATATATTATTTTATTAAATCTTTATGCACGCTCCAAAGTTCTGAAGCTCCAAACAACTGGGCAACTTAAGCTTCCATTAGCATAACCAGCTAATATTAATACACAGGTAGCTCCCAATACAAACTACATGAGTGTATAAATATTACCCATTGAACCTTGAAAAATGCTGAGAGTAAATAATTGAAATGAGTACTGGCAGTTTTAGTATTTATGCATGCCCAGTATTTAACTTGCTGCTGTGGAATCTATGAATATGTGTTTGAGAGGAAACCATGAGAAAGCAGGAAAAGCTAAACAAAAAAAGTCCAGTAAAACACCAGTATGTACAACATAGTCCTTCCGTACATTGCATGTCTAACTAGTTGTAACAGATCAGGTGTAATATTTTGCCCAGCCACCTTTGCACTGAATTAACCAGTGGCCCCAGGCACAACAAACCCCGCCCTTCATACATGTTTGAGCTTGTTTTGGCATCGATTCAGCTGATGTCATCATGTCTATGCATGTGCTGGTGTCAGCATATCAATTGCCTCTATATACAGTATGTGCCAAGTCTGAAGTAAACTGACACAAAATGTATGTTTTTATAGACATTTGAAATTTCGCTCATTATGAGTAAATGGAAGAAAAAAAGATCTTAAAAATTCATTAAAAAAATTTGAACTTTTACCTACTGTTCCCAACATGTAATGAGATCTATTCTGGGTCACTGGCAATCTATGATCCCAATTTGGTATGAATTCAATCAATAGTTTTGCTGCTAGAATGTTGAAAATCAAAGAAAAAAACAAAGAAATAAACAAACCGAACCAAAATCAATACCCTTTGCTTCCCGATCGGAGTCAGGGCAATAAATCAGCAGGTGTTTGTAAAGATGTCTGAAGTTGAAATGATCAGCAGAGGCGTTTTTTTTTTTTTTTTACCCCTGCAGCAGCGTAGTCTTCATCTGTGGCGAGGATCTTCAGTGGTTGATCCTTGTTCTTCAGGTCCATCACCATTACGCCCACTGCAGTGACGACACCCTCATACTGAGCACTCTCAAACTTTGGAGGGTGAAGGCTCTTCACCTGGACAGTGAAGGTGACGCTGGTGGTGGAAAACTGATGACTGTTCACACTCTGAGCTGCCTGGAAGAAAAACACATGCACAAGGAAGGTTAAAACTAAAAAAGAGGTGCATACTGTTATAAAACAGGCAATTAAAGTAAACCATAGATTCAAGAGGTGGAAGCAGTGTGGTAAAAGGGTCCCTGAATGCACCATACTTACAATTCTGTTTTAGCACATTACACTTATTATCCAGATTCTACCCAGATGATTTTATACTTGTAATTTATTATGTATCGTGTATAGTATTTGCTTTTCTTTTTTACTCATGTTTTCTGTGGTACTCTATTGTTATTGTATGTGTGTCATGCTGCTGCTACTCTGTAACTTCCCAGTTTGGGATAAATAAAGTACATCTATCTATCTATTGATGGCAAAAAACAATAACAAAATCTTCTACCTGAGAATGCACAAAAAAAATTGCAGAATGCTATCTGAAAACAAAACCCAATGAATAATACACTGTTTTTGGACTATACTACTGTACCTTAATATCACTATATTAAAAAATGCAACCTTACAAATAGAATTCTACAAGAATACAAGATATTTTCAACCAGGGGCATTTTTAGCTCATTTTTGGGGGTGCTGAAGCACCCCTAAATTCATTCCCAGCACCCGTAAAATATTTTAAGGTTGCTGAAGTTTTTCTTTTTTCTTGTTTACTTTATGTCCATTTTTAACATGCTAGAAAAATGTCAAAACCATATACAGTACATGGTTGAAATGTAATATTTTACCAAAAAAAAAAAAAAAAAATACAGCACCCTCCCACCCATCTAGTCTCTAAAATGGTTCAATCCACTCCACTCCACCCCCACCCCACCCCCCCCACACACACACACATTTTTTTTTTTTTTTTCAGAAAAGAGTACCTTGTAAATTCAGAAAAACAGAGCACTTTTTTTTCTTTCAGAAAACAGTATCTCGTTAATTCAGAAAAACAGAGCTGAATTTAATTTTTTGTGTGAATGCAATACGCTTCCGTAGAAAATAACTCAATTTCCTTTTTTTTCCCCTCAAATCAAAGTTTAATGGACTTTTTACATCATGAATTTGTTTGTTTAAATAATTGATCACTAATACAAACCTTATTCATTGATTTTATTGTTTGCACATTTCCAACCTCTATGTTTAAAGTTGTAGTTTTTCCTTTAGACTTCTATTATCACTGATTGGTCCTGTGCTGCTTTCCTCTTCCTCAACTCTAGTTGCTATAACAACAAACTGCAGCTGTTGAAGAAAAATCACAAAACGTGGTTCAAAGTTTGCTGCGATGAGTATAGCTTTATTTAGTGCTCCGGAGCACGGTGAGAGTACCGATGCAGACAGAGTCTGTTTCAGTAGTCTGACCCCGAATCTATGTTTTCAGATGGTATTTATACAGTTACTTCAAAGCAGTCAATAGAAAACAAAAGACAAACAAAGTAATACAGAAAAAGGGGGTTGTACTTTAGGAAAGAGACAAGAGAATTTACATTCAGGGGAAAGGGGAGGGGGTCACACTCCAGGAAGGGGGGGGGGGGGGGGGGTTCACACCAAAGGAAGGGAGGGTAGGTCTCTCAGACCTGGTGGAGGCATCTTCACATATAATCAAAACATCACTGGTTAATGCTAAAGAGGTTAGCTCGGCAGGGAACATGAAACAAAAGGGTGCCTTCTGTGCTCTCAAACAAAAGGGTGCCGTCTGCATTCTCAAATCACGAATTTCCTTCCTCAATAGGGTTTTATTCTTCATGGAACTGATCAAACCTGTTAAAGCTGTAATGAATAACACACAGCTATTCACACACAGACTTTAATAGAACTGTTGAATGGACATGAATCAGGAGGCGTAAATACAGTCGTAATAAAAATGAACACAGTCAAAGAAGCATATATGGATCCACGGAGCATTAAAGATGGAAAACCTTCCAAAACCTGCATGGGTTCAACCTGGACTGAGTATTAAAGGGAACTGAATCACTGGCCCATGTGGTAAATGTGTCCAGTCAGTAAGAGGAGGCTGTGAATATACGCCCAAAAAACACCACATCTACATTCAAATGTCCATTCAAATATGGGTTTGACCTTTGACCTGTTCACCTCACAGTCTTGTCATAGTCTCATAGTCTAAACCTTTAGTGGACCAGTTTTCCATCTGGAACGGAACCAACTGGTGCAGCTTCTACTGAATGGACATCACATCAGGCTTTACAAATCAACACAAATCAACATTTTTCCATAAACTTCCCCATTATGTGGTGACTGATAATTCTACAAATATTACATCTTCTCATTTTTACAACATGAGTATTTTCTACGTTATTGAACTAAGTCATGCCTCAGGCTTTAAGGACAAATGTCTCCATTTTCTAAGATGGTGGACATCTATCTATTGAACTGGACCATAAAACACGACCATAAAAAACCAATAACTATTAATAATCAGATAAATGGAATAATCAGATATGATGCATTTACATGCACTTCAGAAATCATGGAAAAACCATGTTTAAATGTTTCAGTCCATCATTGGATTTCTTTGGGGGTTTGTACATATGTAGTGATGATAGAATCCAACTTCCTGTTCTGGTCTTCAGCTCATGTTTGACTAAATCACTTCTGTTTTCTCTCATTTCTATTTTCTTGCACATGCTCAGATGGAACAGAATGAACTCAATCAAATGAACAGGTTTCCATGCATGAGCTCAGCCTCAGTCTGAGTTGGTTCATGATCTCCACTTCTATCATTGTCTCCAAATCCATGTCCGTGTATTTGGAACTGAACCAATCAGGTTCCACTATGATCTGAAACCCATTCCAGTCACATGACTGAGCCTGGTCAGTCCACGCTTCTTCTGTAGGAAACAGGAAGGAACAGTAGATTTGAACTCAACTCCTCGTAGAAAAACGGCTCCACTTTTTTGACTTCCTCCACAGCACAGACACCATGAAAGTCTTGTTGTGTGGTCCAAATCCAATCCAAATCTGGATTGTGAGTTCAGGAAAAAAAAAAAGTTGATCTTTTTTTGTGTCATGTGATTTAGAGATAGATACGAAAAGATTGATCTGATCACCTGGATCAAAGTCAAAGACGAGTTTAATGGAGTTTAAGAAAGTGGGCAGTGGATCCAACATACCGAAGCCGAAGTCCAGCGTACAGAGGTTGAGTGAATGTGGTCTGGACTCTGTGGATCAGAGTCATGGTTTCAGAGATGCTGTAGAAGGACAGAATACCTGCTGTGTGATCCAGGTACACTCCGATTCTGGAGGAAACTGGACCTGGGACAGAAGACTGGACACGGTTATGATAAAATTCGGGAGAGTTGTTACAATACAAAGCCCAAGATTTGTCATTGCTTCCAAATACACATTCATAAGAGGATGTTTTTCTCTTGATATCCTTATATACAACTGCGACATAAACACCGCCCCCCCTCCACTCCACCTCCCAGTAACATCGACCAGTCAGACTCTCTCTGCTCAGGACCTGAAACCACTGACTGAATCTGTCTGGATGATCAGGATAGCTCTGTGTTTGACTGATACATGTTCCTCTTTTATTCTCCTCAGACAGTGACAGACGTTCATTCACTGTGTTTGGATCCAGTGTGATTTGACGTGAATATTGTAAGAATCCTGCTCTGGTCTGTGGTTCCAGTTCTAGTAGAACCTGTGTTTGAGTGATGCTCAGTGAGATGTTGGTCCATTCCTCTGTCAGACTGAGCTGTAGTTTATCTCTGAGCTCTGACACAGCTGTCATCACATCCTCAAAGTAACTCTGAGGACGGACATGGATGTGGGATGAGTCTGGATCTTCTCTGAGTTGGGACACTGATGGATACTGGAGTAAAAACTGGTTGTGGTCGTGTGTGTGTGACAGTTTGTCAATCTCAGCGTCTTTCCTCCTCAGCTCAGTGATCTCCTGCTCCAGCTTCGACTCCAGCTCTTTGACTCGACTCACTTCAGTTTTCTCCTTGGATCTGATCTGCTGCTCCACATCACGCCTTCTTTCCTCGAGGAGTTGGATCAGCTCAGTCAGGATCTTGTGGTTCTTTTCCACTGCTTCGTCAGCACAGCGACTGATGGCCTCCGCCTCCTGTTGAAGCACCTTCATATCTTTCTGTTTGTCTTTGATTCTCTGCTGGATTTTCTGTCGACTCACCTCCAGCTCTGTCTGCCTCTCAGTCCTTTCTACTGCAGATGAGACTGTGTCGTGGCCTTTATGTTCATCCACAGGGCACAGATAACAGATACACTGATGATCAGTGCGGCAGAACATCTTCATCACCTCATCATGACGAGAGCAGACATTCTCCTGGAGCTTCTCCGACGGATCCACCAGCTTGTGTTTCTTTAACGGAGCCACATTATAATGATGTTCAAGATGTTTGTCACAGTAAGAAGCCAAACACACCAGACAGGACTTGACAGCTTTCAGTTTCCTCCCAGTGCAGAAATCACAGGCCACATCTTCAGCTCCAGCGTAGCAGTGATCAGCTGCAGCAGCTCCAAGTCCAGTCTTCTTCAGCTGTTCCACTAAAACTGCCAACATGGTGTTTTTGACCAGGACAGGCCTGGGTGTGAAGGTCTGTCTGCACTGAGGGCAGCTGTGGATGTTCTTCTCATCCTCTCCATCCCAGTGGGTTTTAATACAGCTCATACAGTAGCTGTGTCCACAGGGAATAGCCACTGGATCCTTCAGTAGATCCAAACAGATTGAACAGGAAAATGTTTCCTGATCCAGCTGAACTCCTTTCTGCTCCATTTCTGCTTCGTGTCTCAATGACTGGTTAAGTTTCACTTTGAGTGAAAGCAGTTTGAGCTCTGATCTGTTCAACATGTGCAGTGTTTCCTGTCTGCTGTCTGGATCCGCCTCCTGTTGGCTCCGCCCACCTATAAGCTGTCAGATCTACAGGGAGGAGTCAAGGTCACGTGAGGACAGAATGGAGCTACTGTGTTTGTTACGATGCAGAGGACAAACCAGTTTTTCTCAGTCACATAGACCAGTTGTGTCATAAATACAGTCAGGGTTTGGACTGTTTTACTCATCAGCTGCTGTGGATCATGGTTTTAAGATACTGTCCCCTCATTATTTTCACCAACCTCAGATTAAAGATGACATTTTAGATGAATAAAATTGACTGTGGCCTGTTCAAATGTACATGAACTACATTTATGAGCCTTGTAAACGTCAATGACCACTGTAGAAAATAACACTATGGATTAATAATGAACCCTGTCGAGGGTGTGTTTAAAGGTCCTTTCTCATGATAAAATTCAGATAATGTTCAGACAAAGGCATGAAAAGAGGAGCTGGTGGTGAAAGGAAGTAGGAAATGAACTGAAAACAAACCAGAAAAACTCTGCTTAAATATGACTGAACAGTACAGTTTCAGTGTCTGTAGGTGAATGTTCAGCTAAAAAGTTCAAACTGTTGTAGAAACTTACACACATTCATGGAAGTTCACATTTACACAATAAAAGCCCCTTTAAGACGAGAATGGTTTCCATCCACTCAAACACTAGAGGACTTTTATTTTGGAACAGTTGTGGAAGTGTTTCAGTTCTGTTAACATCACCTACCATAGAGGGTATGCACGTGACGTCACCACTAGCGGAAGTCACCGTGGTTACGTCCACTGAGTGGCAGAAAGAGGGAGATGAGTAGCAGCTTTGGCTTGAATACTGCGAAAACTTTAGAACAATCTAAAAAATGGGGAAGAGCTGTTGTGCCATTGATTGCACAAATAGATTTAAAAAGCAATCGGAGCTAACGTTTTAGTGTCTACCTAAAGCCAAAGACAGAAGAAGCAGATGGATCACTGCAATTCGTAGAAATAACTGGAATCCAGGCAACGAAACCTGGATTTGTGGTTGCCATTTCATGTTACCTAACGTTAATTTATGCTGTATTCTTGCGTAAAATCATACCTTCAATTACATATCATTTTGGCTAACGTTACTTCTTAGTAAAGCTCTTAATGTTAGCATCTGTCATTTAGTTCTATATTTAATAACTGAAACGTTTTTGTCTTCAGTTGTGTGATTCTGAACCTTGTGCTCTACATGATTTGTAAACTAGCTTAAACTGAGGCTAACCTAGTTTTCCAAATAAGGGGGAACTCTAGCACAAAGCTGTTGTAGCTGTGTTGTATCAAGTATTTCATGTTAACTCTACTTAAATCTCCACAGTACCAGTAGATCATCCACTCACTTGGGTCAATACTAAGGGTTCAACTTCAGTAAATCAGTAGTGAACTGTGAGCACTACTGCTGGGCCTTTACCTTGGCAATCACCGCCAAGAAAATACGTCTGCACTGACAGAAAACCTCAAAAACAATAGTATGTTGAATTAAAGCACTCATCAGCTGTAATCCTCTAATTAACAATGACGAGGATGTCAACAACTCTTTGTCTTTTGTATGCTTTCAGCCTTTGCATTGTGCATTTTCCCGTCGTTGAACTCAGGTTCATATAAATGTCAGGATACGTGATTTCCCGCCACATATCAATGTTCGCAGACCACTTGTTGTTTGGTAGCTTGTATGGATCCATGTCCAGTCCAGTTGTCTTTAATTTCATGTTATATTCCACATTTTTCCGGGTCTCGCTGTAGTTACTGCTATACTCCGTCATGTTGAGCCGGTTTGTTTTTGCCACTCAGTCTGACTTAGAGGGGTGTGGCCCAGGGGGGAAATGACGTATGTGCATTCCCTCTATAGTAGAATCAACTCAGGTTTGGTTCTAAATATGACCATTTCTATCTGTTAAACAGAGGAAATGATGATGTTCTGATGGTCTATCTATCTATCTATCTATCTATCTATCTATCTATCTATCTATCTATGGCCTGTTCAAATGTACATGAACTTCATTTATGAGCCTTTTAAATGTTAATGATCACTGTAGAAATAACACTACGGATTAATGTCCATATACAGTACATGGCTGAAATGTAATATTTTAACAACAAAAATATAGCACCCTCCCACCCATCTAGTCTCTAAAATGGTTTGATCCACTCCACCCCTCCCCTCCCCTCACCCCTTTCCCTGACTGGGACTCTGCGCTCCACCTGTACAGAGCAGTGTGCAGGCGCTGCCTTCTACAGTTGGTTCAGTAGTGGAGGAAGTACCTGGGTTCAACCAGCACATTTGTTTACTTCTACCACTGAATATCAACACATTAGGATCAACACCAGTCCATATTTTTGCTGCATTGAAACGTAGATCCCTGTTCTGCTGTTAAGTGGGAGTTAGCTGATGTTTCTTCTGTCTAGGAAATGTTCCATGTGGTTCAGTCCACCTCTGTCCTCTGTTTGAACTGGACTGAGAGAAGCTGATGTGTCTGTGCATGTGTTCAGATTAAAGACAAGGAGAGACGGACTTTATCTGACTGGATGAACATTAACTCCCAGTGTGTGTGTGTGTGTGTGTGTGTGTGTGTGTGTGTGTGTGTGCAGACAGAAACATACGATTGTTTTTTGTTTTTTTTTTTCTGACAAAAAAAAAAAAAAGAGCCAGATTCAGGTTAGAGTGTAAGATCAACTTGTGTAACCTCATTTTCCACAGCAACCAAATATTCTATTTCAATGATATTATAAGTTGGATAAAGGTACCAGTTTATATCTCTTATTAGATATAAAACACATTGTTTGGTTATTTGCCTTTTGGTTAAAGCACAAAGAGACAGAGGAGAGCAGAAACACTGAACATATGCACTGGTCTGCAGTTTATTAAAAATAATCTGCCTCAGATTAAATGTGTTAAATGATATGTATTTTAATCAGATTAATTGGAAAACTAATGACCAAAGTGCTGGTTTGCTGATGTTTTGACAGTATATGATAAAGTGTTCTTCCACATATGTGTTGGTTTGTGTCCATTTATCCTACAGATGTCTAAATGTTCCACTGATAGAACCTGTACAGTGAATGTATTGTCATGTACAGACAGTGTTTGAAGTAGATCTGGTAGGTTTGAGACTGATATTCCTCTGGAGTTAAATCCATTCTCTCATAGATGTATACGCTGAGGAGCTGCTGTATCAAAATGGAGGATTGTCTTCCACCAGAAATTAGGGTTAGGGTTTATTTCTTTTATGATTCCAATCCGTTCCTCTTTTACTGTGGCTCAGCATTTAAATAACTTTGATCAGATTTGATGGTTTAGTCACAGAGTTTCTCATACCCAAAAAATTTTATGCTTTTCTGTCACAAATATGGGGACGATGGTGTGAAATTGCATTAAAATGTACAAAACAGTGAAATTTCTCTTTCCTGGCCAGCCAGCACTCTGGGTGCTCAGCCCCCCTGAACCTCTGATCCTAGAATCACTCTTGTTTTCAACAAAAACTGTATTTTTCCGAAAAGGAGGTTTTGTTCTTCAGCCATCGATATGTTTGTAACGTCACTGTCCTATATGAACCTGTATCTCTAAAATGTAATTTTTTCACTTTAAAAACAGCCCTATATTCTGATTTCTGAGGATGCATTTTTCAGATAATCCAAGAGAGTTTATTTATTTTAAGGAGGAGAATTTGCACAACACATTAAGGAAACATTCCATACTTCAGTTCATCTGGTGGATTTTGCTGAACGGAAAGGGGATAAAAATGTGTAATCTGATAAAAATAACTAAAACCAAAGTAGGAGTAGAAGTATAAAGATGAGTACAATGGAAATATCCCAGTAAAGTAAATGTGCTCAAGAGTGAAAGTAAAAAAAAAAAAGGTAAAATCTTTACCATCACTGTGAGGCGGATGGTCTCTGTCACATCAGCCACTTTGACCATGGTGATGTTTCCTGTGTTTGCACTGATCGCAAACAAACCAGCGTCATTTCCTGAAAATCAAACAGAAATAAATATTCCTGTTTGTTTCCAACCCCCTTGAGACAGCTGCAGAATATTTCAGTATTTTATCATGACCTGAGTTGCTTACCGGCAAGGATTGAATATGTCACAGCCTCGTTTATCCCTGAGTCTCCATCAATAGCATACAGCGGTCCTGGCTCCAGAGGTAACACTCCAGCCTGCAGACCAAGGAACACCACACACAACAAAACATCACATTAAAAACAAAACAAAAAACAAAACAAAACAAAACAAAACAAAACATCATTTTCATGTCCGAGGAGTTGCTGACGCACCCCTCTCAGCTTTCTCATTCCAAACTTCAATTGCTGCAAGAATATCAGCTTTGTGTTCAAGTAAACAGGCCCAGGTTAGGTTTCACACTGAGTAAGTAAATCGAGACAAGATTAGCATTATATTTCAATAAATATACTTTTTATGACATTTTTGTTGGTGGTGTGCCTTGCGATTTTTCCAATGTAAAATATGTGCTCAAAAAGGTTGGGAAACACTGGTCTAGGCCTCGGGTCAGAGCAGATTTTGTAGAAAAAGGGGATCCTACACAATATTAGACAGGTGGTAATAATATTTTGATCCCATAGATCAGGGGTGTCACACTCATTTGAGTTCAGGGGCCACATACAGCCTAATATGTTATAAAGTGGGCCGGACCAATAAAATAATACAAATAATAAGATAAGAACTGATAAATAATGTCAACACCAAAGTTTTCTCTATGTTTTTGAGTGAAAAAAGTCAAATTCCATCATGAAAATTTTTACATCTGCAAACTCTACTAGAACATAACATGAACAAACATGAACAACCCAAAAATTCTTAAGAAAAATAAGTGCAATTTTAGGAATATTACACTTGAGTTTATCATTTATACATGGGCATCATAACTTTCAGATCACAGTGGATCTACAAATACACAAAACATGTATTAACAGGCAGAATATTGGTAAAATTCTACATACTTCTCTTAAGACATTTCAGGTTATTGAAATTTTTTGTAAAAGATTAGTCTGTAAATGTAAACGTTTTTGTGTAATTTTACCATTTTTACACTAAAACAAAGAGAGAAATTTGTGGTTTTCTTTATTTATAGGTTATTATGATAGTGTTTTGCTGGTCTTACCCACCTTAGATTGAATTGACCTAAATGATTTTAACACCATTGATTGTTGATGTCTTCAGTGTACTTTTTGTATTTCACTAATTCATCCCAGGGGCCAGATTGGACCGTTTGGTGGGCCAGTTTTGGCACCTGTGCCACAGATGCTTGATTGGTTGAGATCCGGTTGTTCTATAGATACTTTTAATAGGTACTAACCACTGGGAATGAAAAAGACCTGGAGATGGAATTTCTCCCTTGTCAAAGTAACTCAGATGCATAATTTTGCTCATTTTGTTGTTTCTACTCAAGGGCTAAATGTTCACTCACTGCTTAGTATGTACCAGGTCCCACTGTAATGAGATAATGAAAATTAATACCAGTTTACCTGTTAGTGGTGAGAATGTTATGGCTGATCAGTGTACACAGCCTGGCCAAAAAAAAAGGTGTCACCTGGATTTCATTCAGCAAATAATTCACATCCTTCTATTGGATAATTACTGCAGTGAATAATCTGTGTCAGAGTATCTTCTCGTTTCTTAAACAACCATCAGCATAAAGATTGGACTGCTCTTAAATGGAAAAAGGTCATGTTGGTCTGATGAGTCCAGAATGACCCTGTTCCAGAACGATGGGTGCATCAGGGTGAGAAGAGAGGCAGATGAAGTGATTACCCATCATGCCTAGTGCCTACAGTACAAGCCTGTGGGGTCAGTGTTATGATCTAGGGTTGGTTCTGTTGATCAGGTCTAGGTTCAGCAATGTTATGTGTCAAAAGTTGGTGGAAATAAATGCATGTTACAGTCAGAGCTAAAGGGAATCCAATGAAATATTACAACATGGGGCTTTTTTGGGCCTCGTTGCCTAAAATGTTACGGTCACACACTGAAATCAGAGCGTAAAATTAACAAAGCTGTGGTTATTCTTTCTGATTTGGTTATTGGTGTAAAATTAGTGATGAAGTGATAGTTGTTTCACATATGTTATGAGTTTAACCCATGAAGACTCAGTGCTACTTTCATAGCAGTTCCTATATAATTTTTTCCTTTCAATTTAGCCTTTCTGAAGTGATTTATCACCATTTATTGTAATTTTATCCTCTGTGTTTTGCATTGTTTCAGTGAAAATCATGTATTTTCCTATATTTAATTCACTGATCATGCAGATGTTCATAAAAGTTCAGATTGAAGTTGAGGATTATTTTATCAGAAACAGAGGAAACTTAAAAAAAAAAAAAAAAAAAAAAGTGGCTTATTCAATAAAATCTATTATTAACTGAACAGAAAACAAGCATCTCCATCCACGGTCATTGATCCAACTCCGTGGGTTTTACTGGTGAATCAATGTTGTAGAAGATGACAGTGTTTCCACGGTAACCGCAGAGCCTTGGAACGTCCAAATGGGTCATATCTGATGACCATGAAAAGATGACAAACTATATTTTACACCAATTATTTACATGTATTGATAGGATTAGTGGATCAACAGGTTAGATCAGTAGATGACTATGGATGCCGGTGGATATGTGGGTCTTTATGAGTTAAATCCCTCTATATTCAGAGGTCGTATGTTTATGATAATGACATACTACATTAGGTAACACAAATGACACTAATATATCTCATATAATACATTTCGGAACAATGAACAGGTGTATTTTTTGACCGACCAAACTGAAGTGTCAGACCTCTTGTTCATTTAAGTTGACTCTGCCAGTGTATCCAAGGCTCTGGCAGATCACCGCCGCTCCTACTTCAGTCATCGTACAGGGCTGGAACCACGGCGGTCTGTTGTCTATATCTACGATTGTGACCATGATGGTGGTGGTGGCTGAGTGTGACGGTTTGATATCTGACGGCGGCAACGGAGTGTCCTTACAAACAGAAAGAAACAGATTATCAGATGAACAGAGAAGCATTAAACTACTTTTTGTGCATCACTGTCATATTTGTCATCTCTTACCTGAACTTTCAGTATCAGCTGGACATTTTTCACCTTGTCATAGTCAAGAGGTGCCTGAACAAGAATGCGAGGCTGGGTGTCTGACTGCAGGGCAAAGGCATTCTGCAGAAATGAAACAAGAGAAGAAGAGCTGGAATAATAGGAGGATTCCTCTAGATCACAGGTGTCAAACAGGCAGCCCGAGGGCCAAATCTGGCCCGCCAAAGGGTCCAGTCTGGCCCCTGGGATGAATTTGTGAAATGCAAAAATTACACTGAAGATATTAACGATCAGTGGTGTTGAAATCATTTTATTTCAGGTTCCACGTACAGATGCATACAAGCCAATTAGTTCTCAAGTGGACCAGAGCAGTAAAATATTATCATAATAACCTATAAATAATGACAACTGCAAATTTTCTCTTTTTTTTTGGGTGCAAAACAGCTAAATTACATGAAAATGTTTATATTACCAAACTATAGTTTTACAAAAAATTTGAATAACCTGAACAAATATGAACAAATGGAAATGTCTTAAGAAAAGTAAATGCAATTTTACCGACATTCTGTTATTAAATGTTCTGTGTATTTGTAGATCCACTGTGATCTGTAAGTTATAAGGTACACATGTAAATGATAAACAGAGGCAGAATAGTTTTTAAATTGCACTTATTTTTCTTAAGACATTTCAAGTTGTTCCTATTATTCAGATTTTTAAGGAAACTTTATAGATGTAAACATTATCATCATTTAATTTTACTTTTTTCACTGTTTTTATTTTACTGGCTCGGCCCACTGGAGATCAAATTAGGCTGAACGCGGCCCCTGAACTAAAATAAGTTTGACACCCCTGCTCTAGATGTATTCACTGAGAGACTGAACATAAAGAAACACAAAGCCTTACTGTTTCAGATGTCAGTGTGTAGAACAGCTGGCTGACTGTGTCTGGGTCATCTGCAGGAAACTGGCCAACAGTTGTACCCACAGGAGAGAACTGGAACAAAAACCATCAAAAACAGTCAGACTGATCAAATACTAACAGGAATAGATACAAATGACCCACAATTTAGAAACTGCTGGAATGGATTCAGACGGCAAGTGAAAAGTCTCAGTTGTGTATATGGGTGCTTCTGGATTTATTCTGGTACGTGGCACTTTGCCAGCTTTTAGACTCAACAATAAAAGAGAAATGTAGACATATACTGACAGGCAATAGAAAGTTTGAGGTCGAAATGTCTGCATATTTCTACTTGTAGGGGGGTTGTAATCATTCATTGTGGATTTCTTGATGACTTAGTGCTTGGGTAGTTGACATAATGATGAGTTGTCATGTTGTCATTGTACATGGGTTTGTCTCTTTGCAAAGTGGACCAAATACACATTGAGCAACACTCAGTGGGTATCTGCACAATTTGAGGATTGGTTTTGAAGGCCTATATAAAGGCCCAAAAAGGCCACCATTGTTAGTCCAGTGAACGGCATCATGCCACGTCTATCAGGTGAACAACGTCTCCAGGCACTGGGTACGGTGGAGGCCGGTTTGAGCTCCAGTGATATAGCCAGGCGTATGTATGGGCTGTTCCCAAACCACAGTCAGAAACCTGTTTGAACGCCACAACACCACAGGCTCTGCTGACGATAGACCGCGTCCAGAGCAAGAGAGAGTGACAACTCCCGACCAGGACCGCTACTGTTGTGACTTTGTGTTTGGCAGGTGCCATTTTCTTTTGTTAAGTTTTTTGTTTTGAAATTATTCTTGAAACTTTAGATTTTTTTTGTATGCCAATATCCTAAACAACTGATTCATATGTAAAAATTCCAGTTTAGGGTTTCAAAATAAAAATTATGTCAAAAAATATGGTCTCAAAGTTTTCATTGACTGTGAGTGTATATCCCCCCAGGATATACCTAAGAATGACCTCAGATGAATGTAAAAGAAATTATACTCTTGCTCTTAGCCCTCCCAAAATTAATGAATTTTTAATAAAATATTGGGGCCAAAAATTGGACCAAAATTGGGTCAGGAAAAGCTACCTAGGTGTCAGTGCATTTGATCTGTAAAACATGGCTTGAAATGGTCTTATATACTGCTATAAATAAAGTCGAGTGAATTTGCAACAACACTCTCCCTTGCATATTTACTTCAATTCCCAAAATGTACCTGTAAGAGAATAAAAAGATATTTGAAAAAAATTGCAGAGCTAAAAATAGTGGTGCAGAATTTTTTAATATAAAAATAATATAAAATATGAAAATGTGTTTTTACCTGAAAAATTGTTTCTCTTTTTTCTCAGTAAAGGCTTGTTTTTAAAATAGACCCAAAGTGCTTCCACACTTGCTTCATAAGATTAGTTTGCATCTAGTTTGAATTTTTAGCCCCTCTGTCCTGTTTTTAGGGACCAGTTTCATAGAAGCACCCATATATATTTTTATTGTGTTTTATTGTGTTCATAATTCTATGTATATAGTATATACAGTTTTATAGTTTTCTGTGTTTTATACTTTTTCTGTTACTCTCTGTATTATTCAGCTGCTGTTACAAACCCAATGTCCTTGACTGGGGATAAATAAAGTCTTATCTTATCTTCTTGATAGCTCTTTTAGGCTCAACTGGACTAATTTTGTTCTTTTGAAAACATTTCGTCTTTCTTCCAAGAGATTCCTTCAGTTCAGAACTGAGGAAATCTCTTGGATAAAAAGCAAAACAAGTCCAGTTGAACCCAGAGGAACAACCAAGAAGAAAAATGACCTGGGAAAATGAGAATTTATATAGATATCTTATCTTATCTTACCTTACTTTACCTTACCTTACCTTACCTTACCTTACCTTACTTTACTTTACTTTACTTTACTTTACTTTACCTTACCTTACCTGATCGTATCTGTATCCTACCTTAAAATCTTCATGTGGCGATATAACCGTCAAAGACCTAAACAGCGACCTAAAGCATCTAATGATCTAAAATGTTTAATAACAGTTGAACCACTAAACCTATCAATACATGGAAATAATTAAGGTAAAATTCATTTTCTCAGCTTTTCATCGTCATCACATTTGACCCATTTGGACTTTTAGGTGCTCCATAATAACCATGGAAACGCCAACATTTTCTACAACATTGATTCACCAATAAAAAACATGTAGTTTGATGCTTATGTGTATATTCAATTCATGAAATATGTTTTTTTTTACTCAGTTTTTCTTCAGTTTTAATAACTATCAAATTTAATAAACCCAACTACATGGCCAGTGAATTAAATGTAGGAAAACACCGTATTTTGATGGAAAAAAAAACAAAATACAAAGGATAATATTAGAATAAATGATGATAAAGCACTTAGGAAAGGTTAAATGTAAAGAAAATGCATTTGGAAGTCACCACAAAAATAGTATGAGGTCTTTAGGGATTCATTTGTGTGTTTTTTTTTACTTACAAAGTTGTAAAACAAATTGTTTTCAGTCACATTCCTCTTTTTAATTCCAATTTATACACCTAATTACACTACTAATTACATTCTGTGTCCCAGTTACACTTTATCTATCGAGAATAAATCACATTATCACAACTATTTCATGAGAAGAGGTATAAATATTTAATTCCAACTTAATGGGAAACAGTGTATATAAATCTGGTTAGAAGTTTAAATAAGTAAAATAAAGAACGAAATATAAGAATAAATAACTCAACTGTCAAGTTTGATAAAGGGTCATTGTTAATTTGCATGTACTTACCTCATTGACGTTGGCATTATAGACGCTTTGAGAAAAGACTGGAGCGTTATCATTCACATCTTGTAGTATAACAAATGTGTTTTTAGTGACCTGCAATTAAACACACACTTTGCATTAATACATTAATGTTATTCATCATTCCTACTTTATTTGATGGATAATTTACTTTGATTATTATATCATGATATGTAACATCTTCTGTGTTTTTATTATTTTTATTAGCAAAAAGCAAACAAAAATTATAATGTGATACGGTTCTTATTTATCAAAAGGTGCAAATACATAAATCAACTGTTTTAGACTTATAACACAGTGTTGGCATAAAGTTAACATAAAATAAAATAATGTTGTTAATTGCAATCCTTTGTCAACTGAAATTTTAATGTTATCACAATTCAATCAGACTTCTAGGAAAGGTCCTTAAATACATGGCTGAGAGGTTCCACAAAAGACACATACGTGATTATATTACAAAATATATGCAACTGTTACAATCACTGGCAGTGGAATATGGTATGATTTTAAGATTATTTTATCGTGGCCCCCCCTGCTTGCCCTATGGGGGCGTCCTGTTCCCTGGGTTGAGCCTGGGCTGGACGCAAGCCTCCTGGTTGTGGTTTCAATTTTCTGACTTTCACCAGTGAACTCTTGTACGTGCTCGCACAAGGGTATCAACAACTTATCCTGTGTTTTTTGGAATCTTTAATTACAGTATTATTTCACTACTCAAGGTTGAGTGTTACATGTTATAAATTCCTTGCAATATGGGTTGATGACAAAATTACTCCCCAAGCTCACACTGCTCATCACTGTCTGTCTTAGACAAAAAATAGGTATCTCTACAGGATAATTAGCTCCGCCAAGGAGGTTATGTTTTTGTTGCTGTTGGTTTGTCTGTTGGTCTGTGTGCAAGATAACTCAAAAAGTTATGGATGGATTTGGATGAAAATTTCAGGAAATGTTGATACTGGCACAAGGAACGAATGATTAAATTTTGGTGGTGATCGGGGGTGGGGGCACTGATCTGTCTTGCGTGGAGGTCTGTGCTCTCCGAGTGCTTTTCTAGAAAAGACAGCACAGACCCCTGCCAAGGCAGATCAGTGGCCCTCCCCACCCCCCCACCCCCAATCACCACCAAAATTTAATCATTTGTTCCTTGTGCCAGTATCAACATTTCCTGATATTTTCATCCAAATCCAGGGCACTGATCTGCCTTGGCGGAGGTCTGCGCTCTCCAAGTGCTTCTAGTTAATCATTTTTTTTTCCATATTTGGAAGAAAGAGGCAGAGGCAGAGGCAGTTTTCTTGTAAGTACTGGGCTATGGCCCTGCCACCAAGACAGGTGTGGTAGGTGCTGGCATCTTTATATAAGAGGTTCTTATTGGAAAATTGCTTTATTACTTCTGCCAAGGAACAGCAGAGGTTATGTTTTCATTGGGGTTTGTCTGTCTGTGTGTCTGTTTGTCTGTTAGCAGGATAACTCAAGAACAAACAAACAAATGCGCAAGTATTACAGAGATAGAGATTTTACATAAGTTCCTACAGACAATACAGTTTCTTGACTTTATGGGGACCACGTGAGCAAAATTTCCGTGGTGTTACTTTAACCAAGTACACGTCAAAATGAACCATCCCAACTCTGTGGACATTCATGTTTATATTACAATATGGAACAACAGCTTCATCATGAAACTGCTCAACCTCCATCAAAACATATGGAAGGTCAAAACACTGTAGCTCTGTGAGTTCATGTGATAACCTCACCATACTCCTCAAATAACTGCAGGACATATTCATGGATTTTTGTAAACCTGTCAGAATATGGAGAAATATTATTAGAACTTTCCAAACTTGCTGACCTCTCCGCCATCATTGCAGATGATCCAGAGATGATAAACAGTCACCCCCATCTGTAAACAAATTAAACTGTAGATCAACCTTCAAGTGATGAAACACAGACCATGGGATCGTAGGAGATTTGTTCACCAGGACCTACCTCGTAGTCCAGAACCTCTGTTGCTATCAGGTTGTTTCCTTCAATTGCGAATGGGTTTGGGGTATTTTCTGGTGCCAACAGTTGGACTGTCAGGGTCACCCCTGCCTGTACAGGGATCGAAGCGACAACTGCACCCACTGCATTGTTTTCTTGAAAACTCACCTCACTTGGAGGAGAACATACTGTGGAGAGAGAAGCTCAGTGTTGTTATACTCAAACAAGGAGCCGGGTAAACAATTATCTAGAGGAGAATCTGAGGCTCCACTTTTTGGAGAGTAAATTTTAAGAGCGCACCCAGAAGGGGAAGCAAGGGGTATTGTTTTTTTTTTTTTTTTGGTTCGGTTTGTTTGTTTATTAACACTCTAGCAGCAAAACTATTGGTTGAATTCATATAAATTAGGTTTATAGATTGCCAGTGACCCAGAATAGATGTGGTTACATTTTGGGAAAAGAAGGTCAAAGTTAAAAATTTTTATGAATTTAATTTTTTTTTTCTCCCATTTACTTGTAATGAGAGAAATTTCAAATGTCTATAAAAACATCAATTTTGTTTCAATTTACTTCATACTTGGCACGTATATAGAGGCAATTGATATTCTGACAGCACACGCATAGACATGATAACATCAGCTGGATCGATGCCAAAATAAGATACAATATGTGCGAGGGGTGGGGTTTATTGTGCCTGGCACCACTTGTTATAATTTGTATCCGCATGTAGATTTGTTTTTATGGTGAAATAACATATTCAATAAAAACCATAAGAGATGACAAAAAACAAGAATTAAAGAGTAAAATAATATGTCCAAATATTATAAATAAATATATATAGTAGCAGGAACAATGCTGTTTTTCTTGGGGCTAAAAATGTCCATTTGGGGGGAGGAAGTCACCGTGTAAAGCACAGGTGCCAAACATACGGCCCCTGGGCCAAAACCGGCCCATCATATGGTCCACTCCGGCCTGTGAAATGCAGAAAATTACACTGAGATATTAACTATCAAGGCCGTTAAAATAATTTTAGTTCATGTTCCACATGAAAGTGGACCAGACCAGTAAAATACCATCATAATAACCTATAAATAATGACAACTCCAAATTTTTGTCTTTGTTTTAGTGTAAAAAAAAAAAAGGGAAAATTACATGAATATGTTTACATTTACAAACTATCCTTTCACAAAAATTGTGAATAACTCGAACAAATGTGAAAAACCCAAAATTTCTTAAGAGAATTAAGTGCAATTTTAACAATATTCTGCCTGTTATTAAATGTTTTGTGTATGTGTAGATGCACTGTGATCTGTACATTGTATTGCACATGTGTAAATAATAAACTGGGGCATAATATGACTAAAATTGCACTTAATTTTCTTAAGATATTTCAGGTTGTTCGTGTTATTCACATTTTCAAGAAAACTTTGTACATGTAAAAATTTTCATAATCGTCGGCTTCCTGATAAAACCTACTAAGTGACATTTTTGGTTGGGAATAAAAACCTGCTATCTCCCCTATTATAGCTTCAAATTTCAGTCTCCTGTCAAAGTTGTTTACATTCCATCATAAGTACCAACATTAAAGGAACAGATATTTTTTTTGTCATATTTCACAGTTTCCTGTTATATAAACAGTTTTTTGTTTCTCCTGTAAAATTTGCCAAAAGTTACATAGCAGGTTTGATCAGGAAGCCAACGTAATGTAAACTTACTTTGTTTCACTGGTTATTTTACTAGTTTAGCCCACTTCAGATCATATTGGCCTGAATGTGGCCCCTGAACTAAAATGAGTGTGACACCTCTGGTGTAAAGGGTGGGGGTCATCATCTAAAATGGGTCTTGTCATTAACTGCAGCTGTTTGGTCCATGGAGATGCTGGATAAAGCTGAGACTCGTCAATCAGCTGACTCAGCCATCTCACTATATGGTTTAACCCTTTATAGGGCACACATAGAAGTACCCTGAAATTCAAAATTTCAACCTTAGTGTCGTTGTTGGAGGACACAACAAAACATTATTACTTTTGTGAATTTTTCAAAATTTTTTATTGTTATGTAGAAAATCAAGGTCAGTGAAGTTATTATCTTTGGTTCCTTATCCTTAAGTGGCAAAAAAAAAAATTCAAGAAGTAAATATAAAAAATACAAGAAAAATGCACAGAAGGTTAAAGGAACATGTATTTTAGAACATTAGAATATCACCTTTAGAACATGACAACACCATGCGTGCTGATCCAGACCCCTGTCCACATCCACATGATCCCTTTGAACATCATTCCTTACATTAGTACCATTACTTCATGGTACCTAACAAAGCAGGTACACTCACTGTTCATGCAGAGGTGGACCTTAC
This sequence comes from Sphaeramia orbicularis, assembly GCF_902148855.1. Taxonomy (NCBI): domain Eukaryota; kingdom Metazoa; phylum Chordata; class Actinopteri; order Kurtiformes; family Apogonidae; genus Sphaeramia; species Sphaeramia orbicularis. Next base: position 33,339,852 of record NC_043962.1, on the reverse strand, counting down.
AGACCCTGTAGACCACATTGGACCTGAGATTGTTGACTCACTGTCCTCACTGTAACTTTCACTGTCTTGTAATATGTGTGGAAATGACCAAAAATAGTCACTTATCCAATAAAGGGTCAAGGAATTTGCCTCCTTCGATGTTATATGGCCAAACATTGACACTAAAGAAAAACAGATTCAAAGACAGTACAATAAAACATGATCATTATAGTGATGGGAAAATTGGGTAAAAAATGAAAAATGTGACGAGGACCCCCAGTGGAAGGAGGTGGGGTATGGGTTTGAGACACTTCATTTGACTGAAATGAAAATGTCCCAGGCTCTTCTTGCCTTAATAGTGGAGGAGAATTGTCAAATACTCAATTAATTTATTTGTTTTATTTAAAACGCATCATGGGAGAAATGGTTAATGAATAAATTAGGTGTAATATACAGTTATTTATTTATTTTTATATAAAGTTGTATAAAGTCTCTCCATGGGTCAGTTCATCCACATTACACTACATTGAAAATGTGAAAAATCTCAGGAACAGTTTGACAAATGTTGCAAAATTTGACATAGATATGCACTTGGATTCAAGAATGATCTGAAAAAAATTTGGTGGCTGAAGTTTAAGGGTCATGGTCACTGTGCTTTTATGTATGTCATTCTAATAAATGTAATATTTCAGAAACGCCTTGAAGAAATTTCATCAAACTTGACTAAAACATCCACTTGGACTAAAGGATGAACTAATTACATTTTTATGGCAAAATATCAAAGATCAAAATTGCTAATTAAATAAACTCAATAAAGTAAAAAAAAATGTTAGTAATTGTAAGTTGGTAGAAATTAAGGGAAATTCATAAGCAGTTTATAATATAAGTGTATGGATGCATCTGACCGAATACGTTATGCACCATCTGAGACCCTTAATGTAGTGTTTTCTGTAAATTCACCACCGCATCTACTTCTTTTATGTAACTTTTTTGTGATTGGGCTTCTCCTGTTGACATCACAATACTATGAATTGTGGGTAACCCTCTCAGGCAATCGTAGTTGGGTCAATATATAATTGAGAAACTTTTTGAGTTCCCTTTACTGGGTAGCATAGTTGACAGGTATAGTTGATATTATTGCTGTTTTCAGGCCTAAAATCAACATAACCATAACACCACATGACTTTTTTACAGAATGATTCCTCTAAATATCATATATACAATTGAGTAAAATTTAAATTGAAAGTAATTTATGAAGATATTGTAGTAACATTGGTGACATAAGAGTGTGATAAATACACACCTGACTCACACACTACTTTATATTAAATAACTAAGAGGAGACAGAACATACTTTGGAGTCTTGCCAGTGTTTTCCTCAGGAGGAAATGACATCATGTGGAGCAGGTCATGTGATTTGGAATTAACACACTTCCTTAAGAGGTGTTTTTGTAATGGGGAAACTTAGCTGAAAGTGATTTCTCCAACAGAGATGCAATTTGTTATTTTCCATATAAAATTTAATATATTGCCAAAAAAGAAATCTCTGTCATGATTATCTCAACTTAATAAAAAGAACACAATCAAAACATTTTTGAATCAGCTCATTTTATTATTGTTTAGCTAATTAGAAGGTGGTTGTTATTAAATTCGGATTGTTATTTAGTTGACATTTTAGTATATCTAGTCATTTATTAATTATTTATTAATCATTTATTAATAAGTGATTGTTTCCGTAATTAAATAGTTATGGAATTTTTAAAGACGTGATCATAATGAACATAAAAACATTTTTTTTACGTTTAATAAAGATGCATGCAAGATATATCCCATCAACTTCAAAAGTCCCTCAATTATATATATATATATATATATATATATATATATATATACTGTGTATTGACCCAGTTTGCTAATGAATTCTCTGCAGCTGATGAGTTGACACTTTGCACACTTGCAAGCTTGAATCTCTTGTCAGTAATGTTCTCACAGTGACACAGGCTTTTATCCCTCTTTAACCCTTTCATGCATAGTGGTCACTACAGTGGACAACTATTCTATAGCTGTTCTCTGTATATTCATGGGTTTTGTTGTTTTAGTTTCGTATCAGCCAACACAGTGGACGCTCATGCATTATCCCATACGCTGACATTCACACCATTAACTGTAACTTTGCCGTTCTTCGTAAACCTGATCTGCACAAACATGTTTGTAAAACAATTGTGAGCTATTGTTATTAGACTGTAATTAACAGGTTTTTTAGACAAAAAGGGCTTTTTTTTTTTGCATATTATCTCCATGAAGTGAGTAATGGCTAGTATAAGTGTAAGTTAAAATGTGAGAAAACATCAGATTAGCTGCATTAAAAATGTTTTTATTTCATAGTTTTCACACAGTAGATCAGTAAATACGTTTTGTTGCTTCAAAAATTAAACGCATGGTGTCCAGCTGGATGGATATTTTTGCAAAATAGGTTCATAAAAAAAAAAAAATTCAATCATATTGTTTTTTTAATGCCTAGAGAATTAAAAACACTCAGGAAAAAAAAAAATCTTGATTAAGCCTCTCATATTTCATGCATGAAAGGGCTGAAGTTGTTTTTTTTATTTTATTTTATTTTCTGCATTATTTGCATTCATCAGTTTGTGCTGCTTCTTGTCATGGGGACAGAGGTCACACTAAATAATGACTTTAACCTTTAGAACACATTTAGTTCAGTTTTGTGTGTCTTTTAAGGCTTTTAATGTTGTACGAGTATCTGAAGAAACGAGAATGAGAAATAAATATGTATGCTTGTTTTTAACCCTGCAAAATCAACAAAACTAGAGGAGGCCTACGACTTTTGGAGTAATACTGCACTGGGAGAATACTCCACTAAGTAAGTTAGGGTGTGCAAGTATTATCAGCTACATGTTCTTTAAATATGAAAGTAAAGCTATTCATTGTGCAATTAAATGGTTCATTGTACCACTGTGAAATGTGTATGTCACATGTTACTGTCGTAGATGTTCATTTGAGCTCAGTTTACCTGCTTGATATAATGTTGGTGGTTTAATCTGCTGTAATACATCATGTTCTATAAATTCAGTAAGATTCTCATCACATGTCCTTTGGAGAACCATGTATCTTTTAAATCAACTGTTCACAAGATCAGAAAAGTGGCCTTGTTTTCAGCTTAGTGATGATGCATTTCCAGCAAATCCAAGAAGAGTTTAAAAGAGTTTAACCCTATAAAACCATTTGTATCATATTTGCTACGCCAGGTTCCGAGACCTCTATATCATCAACAAGATCAATACTTTCCTTAAAAACCTGTTGTATGTTACCTGATACATTTGTTCTTCCCTCTGGTGGATTATCATCCCCCTGCAGCCAGTGGAATTGTTTTTTTGTGTTTTTTGTTTTTTCCTTTTTCAATATGGCTGCTATCGTTAACTCATCCACACACTTTTTGCAGGAAAGTCTTTGGTAATTTTCAAAAAGCTACATTAAGAAGAACATTTATATTGTTTATCATTTTTAAAAATAAGTACTTCAAGTACTGAAACAATGCATAGTTAGTTAATAATTGATTCTTTATGGTACAGTTTGTTAGTGTTAAAAACATGTGTATCAAATTTGATACAGCAGGTATATAAGGTACTTTATAAAAACAGCCAGTGTATTAAATGTAATTAGTGCTGGGCAGTGATTAAAATTTTTAATCGCAATTAATCACATGGATTTCTGTGATTTAATCACAATTAATCACATAGTTATATGGGGGGGTTTGCTGGCATCAACAGCGTGTATTGCCTCTAAGTGATATTTCAGATTTGAAGTACTCCGGTGATAAAAAAAAAAAAAAATTCCACTTGTCAGTGCTTACAGACAACTTTGGCCTTCTCAATCCCACCATCTGAAGACATTTAAAATAAAAATGTCCATGGAAAAGACCGGTTCTTTTCTCCATGTTTATGTCCACACCAGTTTATTTCCGGTTGTGAGTGATTGACAGGAGTCTTAGGCCCACTAATAAGTAATAAACCCAATAATATGTGATGTTCAGTTGTTAAAAGTAAGCAAAGGGGGCCCTCTAGAGGTCGAAATAAATTAAGCTAACGTATGTTTTGTCCTTTCGGTGTTCCCATAGTCAGTTTGGACAGAAGAAGGAACTCACAGACACGTTTCTTTCACTCTGTTTGTATGGCCTGAAAAACGTTTGCCTGTGAGTATTTTAGGTTCAGTTGTTGTAAGAATGAATAGTATAAAATATCTCTGATGTGAACTTTTGTTGCTGGATAAAAAGACGTAAATCTTAAATTAATCTGTAAATGCTAATCGTTAGCGTGTCTATGGATTTTCCCACTCAAGTTAGCATCGAGCTAGCAATCTTTTCCCCATTCATTTAAATGTATAATGCCATGTAAATGTACTAAGGCAATGAACAGAACTCAGAAATATTTTGTATGTATGTTGCAGTTTTACAGTGAGTGTACAGTAAAAGATTTGGACAAAAGTTTTGGGCATCCGGCTTTTCTTGGTAAACCTGTTGTCTATCTGCCGAGCTAATCACTACACACACACAAGCAGGGGCAGAAGAATATGAGTTAGAATAAAATGGCATTAACGTGAGATTAAAAAAAAATTGTTGGCTTAATGAATACGTTAACACGGTAATAATGCGTTAACTTGCCCAGCCCTAAATGTAATACAAAATTATATTGGAAACAAAATGATATGGGAAAATGTTTTGTTTGGATATTGTTAAATGGTCTAATAAACATCTCAGTTCTAAAACCTCAGAATTTTGTGGCTAGTTTTTGATGGGTCAGGTTTTACAGGGTTAAGCAGATTAAGAAGGAGCAGAATGTTTAGTCCCTAAAGTATTGCCTCATATTTCATTTTGTCACTGTTAAAATCAACACAGATAAAGATATATGTTAAAATTGTCAGACTTCTGTGGTGGAATAAAAAGTGAAATATTTATCTCAGGAATATATGAAGTTGAAATCCTATTTACTTAAAATACAAATACACAAGTGAAGCATCGGTACCTCCAATCTTCAGTTCAGTACTTGAGTATATGTTCCACTATTGTGAGCTTTTGGTTACTCCACCTGTTCTTTCCATCTTTTGCAGTCAGATAAAACAGATTTCAGCTCTAGATGTACTCACTCTGAGCATCAGCAGCACCGTGGATCAAAGCCAACAGCAGAAATACGAAACACATCTTCATATTCCTTTGTAGCTTCATGTTTGTGGACATCCGTATAGTGTTATGGAGGTCCTAGTCTCTGTACGTCCTGTCTAAACTGACCCTTGTTAGTCTCAGCTCTCTGCTTATCTGCTCTTTTTTATGACTTGTGTGGACTTTTCCCTCTCATAAAAACATGACATGCTCATCTGTTTGGTGGAAAGTCATATAACAGCTTTTATTAGCTCTTGATTAGTGTGAATATCTTTACGCAATTACAGAGGTTGAATTAATCAATATCACCTTTAATACAGTTTTTGTGCAGGAAACATTTTAACTAAAGCACGTTATCTGTGATCCTCTTTCATAAGCTCATGTTAAAGGTTAAAACACAAACTAATGAAGCAAATAATGGAACTAATTAAAGATTAAACATAGTCAGACCTCCAGACTTTGGTACTAAATGGTCTAGTAGGAGTTTGAATGAGAAACAATGTTGAAGCAGACAGTTATAAAATGCTGATACTTTATTTATACTCAACAGTTTTTTTTCCATCTTTATAATGGATTTACATTTTCCCCATCTAGACTTTCTGAAATATTTGTCATGTTCTGACCATAAAATATAATAAAAAACATAAAAACAGATTGAAACCCTAAAATAAATTTTGATTTCGATGTTTATTATGATAATTATTAACCCATAAAGTCCCAGGGCTACTTTTGTGGCACTTCCCAAATGGATTTTTCTCCATATTTAACATTTCTTAAGTCATTTATCACAAATTATTGTGATATTATCTTCTTTATTTTGTGTTTCTTCAGTGAATATCAGGTATTTTTCCATATTTAACTGATCATTGTTACAGAAATTTTTCTCTGCTGCTGGTGAATAATGAAATAGAGACATCTGCCGACAATATTTTATTTCTTTGTCAAGAAAGGTCAGTTCTGCACACAAGCGGCGATTGTGAAGAAAAGACAAGACTTCTCACAAGGTCCACCTTTTATTGGGTAAATCACATTTGCAAGTGACACCTCCAGTCTCCTCAAAGGGCCTTTTGATTGAATGATGAACTCGCAGCTTTAACAGTCAGTCACCTTTTGTTACCTTGCAAGAAAATTTACACACACAGTAGGGGGATTTGGGTAAGGATATGGGAAAATTAGCATGCAGTGGGGGGTATTCGGGAAAGTTAGCATGTAGTGGGGAAGGGTAGTCAGGAATGGATATGGAAACAAAGAATGGAATCAGAAAATTCCATTACATCATTCATATAGATGTTGATTAAAGCTCAGAAAGTTGAAGGATTATTATATCAAAAACAGAGAAAACTGAAGAAAAATGGACTCTTTCAGCAAAATATATCATTAATTAAACATAAACCATGTGTCTCCATCCACTGACACTGATACAACTCCATGGGTTTTACTGGTGAATCAATGTTGTAGAAGATGACGGTGTTTCCACGTTCACTACAGAGCCTCTGAATGTCCAAATGGGTCATATCTGATGACCATGAAAAGATGACAAACTGTATTTCACACCAATTACTTACATGTATTGATAGGATTAGTGGATCAACAGATATTACACAGTTTAGATCAGTGGATGCTTTTGGTCACCACTGGCTGTTTGGGTCTTTATGGGTTGAGACCAACTGACAACAACATTTTTATCATGATAATAATATATAATAATATATCCACTAATATAACATGGTTCTGCTTCACAGGCTGATCACTGGTTTTCCTAGACTAGAGGCACTGGATTCATGGACCAGGATGGTGATTCATAGCAGTTTATGTTCTGTCTATGGAGGTGTGCATTTGGAGCAGGAGAATCCTCTGTTCAGTGACTGAGCTTTTAGCCCCAGGTTACAAATTTAAATGAGAGTCACAGTATTCTTCAGCTGAACAGTGAAGCTGATATAAAAAGACAGATATCCATAAGTTCATATTCCTGACGTTTCTATGGCTGTTTAGTCATGTCGGCTGCTGTGATGAATCTTAAAATTGTTCATTTTTGAGAAGTCGTATCACCGCACAGCAGTATTCTGATTTTGCCTCTTTCTCTTTGTTGTATGTACAGTAGACAACAAAGGTGGCAAAGTATGCATGTGTTACTCAAACAGAAATACAAACACTTGCATAAAGAAAGACTGGGCAGAATGAATGAGAAGAACTGATTCATTTTCTTTCCTCAAGTAAAAGTGAATAGCCAGGCTCTCCAATTTACTGAAAGCATAAAAGTGAAAAGAGGATTATTGTTAAACCATGCTGACATTAACCCATAAGGACCCAGTGGGACTTTTGTGACAGTTCCCAAATGAATTTTTCTCCCTATTTAACCTTTCCTGAGTGATTTGTGACCATTTATTATAATATTATCCTCTAAATTTTGCATTTTTTCCAGTGAAAATCATCCATTTCCTATATTTAATTGACTGATCATGAAGATGTTCATAAAAGCTCAGAGTAAAGTCACACAAAAAAGGCAAAATAAATTCACCACCCCAGGAGGGCTGAAGGTAATTGGGTCGACTGGCCTTGCCAATGAGGTGTCCCTTATTTTTGTTCAGGGAGTTGGCAACCCTAGATGGACATATGTGTCAGTGGTGGAGGGATTAAAAATTATTTGTCTCTTGACATTCACTTTTTATATTTTTCTGAAGTTTAGCAGCACCTGAGTCCGGAGGATGAGCCTTTAATTCAATGATACCTTTAATGACCTTTCCTTTAGAGCACAGGTGTCAATTTCCGGTCCTTGAGGGCCGCTATCCTGCATGTTTTAGATATTTCCCTCTTCCAGCACACCTGGTTCAATTAATGATCAGCTCATCATCATGCTCTGCAGAAGCCTGATAATGATGTAATGGCTTCCAGGTGGGATGGAAGAGGGAAATATCAAAAACATGCAGGATACCGGCCCTCGAGGACCAGAGTGTGACACCCCTGCTTTAGAGTAACACCTTTATAATGTCACTGAGTGTAATAACAGATAAGTCATTAGCATATTTAACTTCTTAGAGTTTTGAGGGAAAGTCCTTAAGTTTTTAGTCCTTATCTTAACCTTGTACTTTTATGTGTTATTCTATTCATATGTTTTAATTGTGATATTTTTTGTTACCTGCTTAGGGACTACGGATGCAAATTAGCAAGCTAGCTATAATCGAGCACAGTTACATCTGATGCATCAGTACAGAAGTTTATTAATGTGCACTGTCTCTATCAAATAATCTAATAAATAAATAAGAAAATTATTATTGTGATATGGCGTCAAACTGAATGAGAACATATATGTGAATGGTATCAAACTGTAACAAGTGGTGCCAGGCACAACAAACCCCACCCCTCGCACATATTGTAGTTTATTTTGGCATCAATCCAGCTGATGTCATCATGTCTATGCATGTGCTGATGTCAGCATATCAATTACCTCTATATATGTGCCAAGTCTGAAGTAAATTGAAACAAAATTGATATTTTGTAGACATCTGAAATTTTGCTCATTATAAGTAAATGGGAGAGAAAAAAAAGATTAAAAAAAATTCATAAAAAATTTTAACTTTGACCTGCTTTTTCTAAAACTTAACCACATCCATTCTAGGTCACTGGCAGTCTATAAACCCAATGTGGTATGAATTCAACCAATAGTTTTGCTGCTAGACTGTTAACAAACAAACAAACAAACCAAACTATAAACAATACCCTTTGCCTCTCCTTCGGGGGGCGGGGTAAGAAGAGAATTATTGTTATGATCTGGCTTCAGACTGAATGAGGACATATATGTGAATGATATCAAACTGTAACAAGAAAAGGACTCAGAGAGCACAGACCTCTGCTAAGACAGATCTGCCCCCCCCAGCCCTGATCACCACCAAAATGTAAACATTTCTTCCTTGTGCCAGTATCAACATTTTCTGAAAATTTCATGAAAATCCATCCATTAATTTTTGAGTTATCCTGCTAACAAACAAACAAACAAACAAACAAACAAACAAACAAACAAACAAACAAACAAACAAACACACAAAGCAAAGTGATCACAATACCTCCTGGCAGAAGTAATAAAAGACAGAACTTTCTAAAGGACTTCATCAAATGTATTTTAATAACAAAGATGTTAAATATGATTATACATAAAGCAAATCAGTCACAGGTTTATCATCAGCCTCTCTCTCTCTCCCTCTCTCTCTCTCTCTCTCTCTCTCTCTCTGTCTTTAAAGGTCGGTCGGCCAGCTGTAGACAGACGGACACATGTACTGATTCAGCAGCAGGTTCACCTTCTCCACATCTCCTCCAACCCCACTGTGGACGAACGAACACATTAAACACAAACATTAGCATCATACTGACATGTTTACTCACTACATCTCATTACCTATAGACTGAAATATGAACAGCAGGGTGTTAAAGCAAAGTTATAATGACCATACATACATTACTCAGTTTCTGTATCAATACACAACTGTAATAGGAAGGAAATGTGTAAAGAGCAAGACAAACAAATAATTCAGTACAAAAATATGAATACTAAGGTGCATCATCTGGACAAAGAAAAAACTAAAATAAGTTTAAAGAACTCGAACAGGAGACTGGTTCAATATACCACAAGAAACAGTCGAACCAAGAGAGTTTAACATGGAAGCAGTAAACACAGGTCACACTTATTCTATTCTATTCTATTCTATTCTATTCTATTCTATTCTATTCTATTCTATTCACTTAATACTGACTTTTGTCTGTACAGGCCAAGGTTATTGTCGTTAATGAAAACTAACGAAATGACGAAAACTAGAATTGAAAAAATGTTTTCGTTAACTGAAATAAATAAAAACTATAATTAAAAGAAAAAAAATAACTAACTGAAACTGTATTATGTGCTTACAAAACTAACTAAAACGTATAAAAATTATGTGTAAAATTCCCTTCGTTTTCGTCTTTGTCAATGTTGATATAGGATAGAATGTGAAAATAGAGGTATAGAAGTTGAGAGGCCGACGGTGAAAGTATGGAAAGTTTCAGTTTCGTTTTTACATAAATGACGTTGTGTATGAATCACACCCCCACTTACATTACGCCCTCCAACCTGCTATAGTGAATTTATACATGGTACTGTACATATGTTTGTGCTGCCCTAACCTGACCTCCAAAGAAAGTGTCCAGGGTAATCTCATTTATTTCTTTGAATAGGATGGTGAGGAAGAAAAAAAATATATGAAAAAACTGAAACAAATACTAAAACTAAACTAAACTAAACTAAACTAAAACTAAGCATTCAGAAAAAACGAC